>NC_138196.1:70346992-70946992 GCF_964194105.1 Spermophilus citellus | reverse complement strand
TTTACTTGAATCAATATGTCTTCTCCTTCCTCTACCTTTGTCTGAACTGAAGGCTTTGGACTAAGCAAACAAGATACCAACATCCACAATGGCAATGTGCCAACTGGCAGAGTCCCTGGGCTGTTCTTTTCTATTCTTTTTAAATCTTCACCATGATAGTTCCATTGTGATATATTTAACAACCTCCTTAAAAAGCCATGGGCTACATTTTTGTATTGTATCAACGTATGCCCTGACTGGTCTTGATTTTACTGAGATGCCTCCTTTCTCTAACAATTTACTTAACACTCTTTCAGTTTGTTTTTTACTAATTTCTGATCCCATATTTCTACTATAATACAACCCAACAAGATAACGCCTAACAAAACTGAAACAGAGTGAAACAAAATTGGAACAACACAAAATCATTATAATAGCCTCCTGAAATGTCCATCTGTCCTTTCTCCCTATCTGTTCCTCAGATGTGAGCAGTTTTTCTTCCATCTTACACATCTCCAGGGACAGGCAACTTAAAACAAAAGTGAAGCAAAACAAAAGAAGAATCTTAAAATGGCTACCCATCCTCTTGCCCTGCCCTCAGGGGCGAGCAGTTTACCTTATCACTTACCCTCAGTCATTCCCCGTGCGGCCCACCAAATGCTGTAGTCTGGCTGGGCACAATTCAGGAGCCACTTGTCAAAAGAAATGAACTTTATTTTTAGAACCACACACGCCAAACAAAACAGCTCCTCAGGAAAACCTTCAGAGCCCAACTGCCACCACTGGCTTCCCACAAGCCTCTCAACCTCCCCCACTCCTCCTGCTCTTGAGGCCGATTGGCTGGGTCGTGTGGGCGGAGCCAAAAAAAGTCCCTCAATGAGCAGCTCCATGGTCTGAAAGGGCGGGGAAACAGCCCAATGAGCATCACTGCAGAGGAGCCAATCAGTTGGCAGCTAGAAGTTGCTGAGGTCGCTGTGAGCCAATCATCAGCTGGCAGCTGGAAGTTTGCTGGCAGCTGGAAGTTTGCTGGGGCCCCTTTGGCTGTGGCTCTCAACAGCTGGGCTTATGACTACCAAGTAACTCGTGAATACTTGGTGAACTGCAACCAAAGAATGTGACATAGCTTATGAATTTATTGTTATTCAATAAACTCTGACACCATGAAGAGATACAAACAAGTCCCATCTCTGTAATGGCATAGCTAGCTCACAACGTTGTCCTTTCATTAAAGTCATCTGCAAACTGAGATTTTCTGAAGAAGTTGGATCTATATTAAAGATCCTGCTTTAACTTCACTGACTAGAATGTCCCAGTTGTGGAGGGTTGAAGTGTTGTAGGTCGAGAGTCAAAATTATTTTGGGCTATCTTAGAATCTTTAATAGCTGTTATGGTTTAGATGTGGTATCCCCCAAAAGCTCACATGTGAGACAATGCAAGGTTTGGAGGAGAAATGATTGGGTTATTGCCTTAACCTACTCATGGAATGGATCCCTGATGGGATTAACTGGGTGGTAACTGGAGGCAGGTGGGGTGTGGTTGGAGGAAGTGGTTCATTGGGGATGTAGTTATGGGGTATATATTTTGATCTGGTGAGTGGAGTCTCTCTCTGCTTTCTAATCACTATGTGAGCTGGTTCCTTCTGTCACACTCTTCCACCATGATGTCCTGCCTCACTTCGAGCCCTGAGAAATGGAGCCAGCTCTCTATGGACTAAGACCTGAAACCGTGAGCCCTCAAATAAGCTTTTCCTTCACTCTGGTTGTTCTGGTCGGGTCCTTTAGTCACAGCATGGAAAAAGCTGACTAAAACAATATCCATTTGCTTTAACTTTTACATCTGGCCTAATTCTTATGGCTATAATGTAAACTTCTTGGACTGTATCACTAAGCTTAGCAGCCACCAACCCAAATCTAAGAGTACTGTAATATCAGAACCTATAGAAGAGATTTCCCTGCCTACCCACCTGATTCTCCTGCCAATGGCAAACCCCAGGTAACTGAAATTCAATGTTGAGGCTGCCCGCCACTTGAGTACCAATATTTGGCAGGCAAGTGTTGGTGGGAAGGAATCAGATTTACTCATGGTGGCCCCAAAGAAGATAAAGGAGGCAGCTCCTCTTGAGTTCTATCTCCCAGGGCACGGGGGCATGGAAGGATTTTCTTGGGGATGGGAGGGGGCAGTGAGGCAGTGGGTCTTCCTCAGCAAAAGTGGGTGCCTTATCACAATGGATTTCAACTTCCAGTGGTGAGATGTTAATGGAGGGTGTTACAAAGGTCACCTGAGTTCTGTGAATCTGAAAGAAAGCTTTCAGGTGAAGCCTCTCCTCCGAATTTAAATAACTGAGGGGAGGCCACTCCTTGGAGTTTACAATTCCCTGTAAGAGGAGGATATATCAAAGAATTAGGAGGGGAAGGGGAAAGGAATCCTGATGGGGACAACCTCCAGATGGGCTGCTGTGTTACCCTGCGGGATTGGTGTTGGCGTGGGGAATTCCTTAAAAGTGGCTCCTAACTCAGCTTTTGTCCAAGGAGTGCACAGGATTCCAGGTTCCCCTGACCATCAGGCTTAGCCTTAAAGGGTGCTACAAGAACAGGATGGATAGAGTGGGGCTTTGAGGGTAGTATTGAAACTGGAGTTTGAGGTTCCACTAGATTCTCTGCGTCACCAATTTCTTTCTGGGTTCTTGTCTCACAAATTTGAAGAATAAAATTCCTGAACAATAACAGAAGGCAAGAGTGAAAGGAGTAGGATGTATTTAAATGTGAGAAGAAAAGAGATGCAACTCTTGCAAGTGAGAGGGGGAACTGATAGTAAGTTTTTCTGCTTAAATGTACTAGTCTGGGGACTTACATGGCTTCAGGATAGGGCCACTGAGCAAAATCCACGCTAAACAGATACTGAAGTACCAAGGTTCCTGGCTTGGCCCTTGACTCTAATTGTCTCTGTCCTTTTAGTCCTTGAGTTTGCACATTCCTATAATGACCATCGAGTCCACTCCCACTTCCAAAGGAGTTGGTTGGAAGGCTTTGAATGTTTCTAAGGTTAACCTCATAAGTGGTCATTACATTTGAAAAAAAAACTAATTGGGGCCCATTACTCTGGTTGCCTGACCATTAACTATCTATTATTATTCAATATAAAGTCAGGAGATAGATTATCTATAGACAGAGAGAAATGGGGACTTCAGAGAATGGGGGAGGGGTCCCTCCACCCCATATTAAAACACTAGACTAAAGCTTGTTTTGAACCCAAACAATTTTGTTTGTTTGTTTGTTTTAAGGAACAAGCGCAGGACAAATTCAAGTTATCACATTAAACCATCCCATTATGGAATTAAGAAATTAAACTTGTTCAATTTTAATTGAGTCAGTAAAAGAGAACAATCAAGTGAGACTTCCCAATGAAAGATTAGGTCCTCAGAAAAACAGTATAAAAAATCCTAGACAGAGAGCCACCAATGGAACCCTCTTTGGGATCTCTCCCATCCAAATTTTCTTACTTGCTTCTAATAAGTCTCCTGAATTCTCACCCCTCAGTTTTTATGAGCATCCCCTCTCCTGGATGAAAATTATCCCCTCAGATCGAGGGATCATAGGTTGTGAGCCATAACATTTCCACCAGGTTTGAGTTGA
Organism: Spermophilus citellus; assembly: GCF_964194105.1. NCBI lineage: Eukaryota > Metazoa > Chordata > Mammalia > Rodentia > Sciuridae > Spermophilus > Spermophilus citellus. Next base: position 70,943,381 of record NC_138196.1, on the reverse strand, counting down.
CTAAAACAGCCCAAAGTGGTTGAAGGAGCCAACGCCTTCTTCCTCTAGACAGGGCACCCCTGAGTATCATCTCTTTTGCTGATCAATTGTAAAATTCAAAATGGCCACAAGATGTCACTACGAACTTAGTTATAGTAGACTTCAGAACTCTCAAACAGAAACCTGTGACCCAAATTCTTGCCTAATGGAATAGAAGGAAGCTTAAAAGGAGACTCAATTCTCTCTCTCTCTCTCTCTCTCTCTCTCTCTCTCTCTCTCTCTCTCTCTCTCTCTCTCTCTCTCTCTCTCACTCTCTCTTTAAAAAAAAAAAAAAGGAGACTCAAATCTTCCACCTAGTGGGAAAGATGGAATTCCATTGCTGAGGGTGGGAATGTCAACAGCCATAAGCCCCCAAATAAAAGTCTTGACCAGAATGAGGTTGGGAAGCTGAATCCAGGAAGACTCATGCCCCCAACTCAGTGTGCCCAAGGAGATGGGTCCAGTCAGGACTGAGTGCCAATTCCAGTGTGAACACTGGCACCCCTGCCAATTTATAGTGGGAATGTTGACAAAGAACCAATTTTCCCTAGCCAACAACAAAGAATATTAGATTTATTTGGGGGATAAGTAGGATTCCAGTCAGGGAAAACAGATTTAAGCGGCCTTGAAAAATTACTCAAAGTTTTAAAAAGTGGTGGTCATATTGAAAGCTTAAAATTGAAAGGATTATGGTGGTTATACCATTTGCTTGTCAGGAATTGTGATGGTACTGAAACGAGTCAAGCTGGTGTTGTTACAATCTCTATGTAATGTATGGGAAGAAGAGGTTTTACCAATGGTTAGCAAAAGCTAGAGAACTGCAGTGTGGCCCAATCCAAAGGTCAACATGCATCCTGGTACATAAGTGCAGGCAGCTCAGTTCAAGGTTAAATTGTTAATGAGTCTGATTAAACCCTATTTAATCATGGTGTCTCAACTTCATTTTCAGTGCCCCAAACCAATGCTATTCCATTTTGATTTTCATCCTTGGCAATGGGCACTGGAGTATGGAAATGCATGGAGAGAACATAGCTGTTGGCCAGGTGGCAATGGCATTGGTACCCAGGATGCAGGCTTCCTGTTCTTTGTGGGTAACAATGGGCAAGATGTACTTGCTTATAAAGCAAGTAGGGAGGCAGGGACTGGAACACAGGTGTGTGCTAAGCTACCGTCTCCAGTGTCCAGAGCATGGGCTAGCTCTCTGTGGCAACTGACTGGGTCTCTTAAGCATATGCATGTGTAGAAAATATGAAGCTTTGGGATCTGGAGTGAAATGCCTCGCCATGGTGATAACTGGTGTTTTAGGTGTGGGTCTACACAGTCAAACCGTAGAGCAGGGTCCTGGAGTGGGCACGCACATGGATAGCAGCTCCAGGGTGTTTTAGCTTTTTCGCTGCTGAGACTAAAAGACCTGACAAGAATAATTTTAGAGGAGGAAAAAGTTTATTTTCAGAGGTCTCAGTCCATAGGTGGCTGGCTTCATTCTTCTGGGCTTGAGGTGAGGCAGAAGAATGTGATGGAGGGAAGCCGCTCACAGGATGACTAGGCAACCGAGAGACTCCACTCACCAGATACAAAATATATACCCGAAAGGCATGCCCCTAGGGTTCCATTTCTTCAAGCCACACCCCACCTGCCTTCAGTTACCACTCAGTTAATCCCGTGAGGGAATTAATTCACTGACTGGGTTAAGACTCTCATGACCCAATCATTTCTCCTCTAAATCTTCTCGAATTGTCTCACAGGTGAGCTTTTGGGGGATGCCTAATATCTAAACCATAGCAAGGGTCCAGGATATGGACTAGAGCTCTTAGTAGTCGCTGTGCTGTTGTTTGGAGCAGGACCCTTACAGAGAGACTCTGGATTCAGGGCCTGGGCTTGAGCTAGTTCAAATGGTAGTGTCATGGTCAGGTCGTGGTAGTGTCATGGTCGGGTCGTGGTAGTGTCATGGTCAGGTCGTGGTAGTGTCATGGTCGGGTCGTGGTGGTGTCATGGTCGTGGTCAGGTTGTGGTGGTGTCATGGTCGGGTCGTGGTAGTGTCATGGTCAAGTCGTGGTAGTGTCATCGTCGGGTCGTGGTAGTGTCATCGTCAAGTCGTGGTAGTGTCATGGTCGGGTCGTGGTAGTGTCATCGTCAGGTCGTGGTAGTGTCATGGTCAGGTCGTGGTAGTGTCATCGTCAGGTCGTGGTAGTGTCATGGTCAGGTCGTGGCAGTGTCATGGTCAGGTCGTGGCAGTGTCATGGTCAGGTCGTGGCAGTGTCATGGTCAGGTCGTGGTAGTGTCATCGTCAGGTCGTGGTAGTGTCATCGTCAGGTCGTGGTAGTGTCATGGTCGGGTCGTGGTAGTGTCATGGTCGGGTCGTGGTAGTGTCATCGTCGGGTCGTGGTGGTGTCATGGTCGGGTCGTGGTAGTGTCATGGTCGGGTCGTGGTAGTGTCATGGTCGGGTCGTGGTAGTGTCATGGTCGGGTCGTGGTAGTGTCATCGTCGGGTCGTGGTGGTGTCATGGTCGGGTCGTGGTAGTGTCATCGTCGGGTCGTGGTAGTGTCATGGTCGGGTCGTGGTGGTGTCATGGTCGGGTCGTGGTGGTGTCATGGTCGTGGTCGGGTCGTGGTAGTGCCATCGTCGGGTCGTGGTAGTGCCATCGTCGGGTCGTGGTAGTGTCATGGTCGGGTCGTGGTAGTGTCATGGTCGGGTCGTGGCGGTGCCATCGTCGGGTCGTGGCGGTGCCATCGTCGGGTCGTGGCGGTGCCATCGTCGGGTCGTGGCGGTGTCATCGTCGGGTCGTGGCGGTGTCATGGTCGGGTCGTGGCGGTGTCATGGTCGGGTCGTGGCGGTGTCATTGTCTGGTCGTGGCGGTGTCATGGTCGGGTCGTGGTGGTGTCATGGTCGGGTCGTGGTGGTGTCATGGTCGGGTCGTGGTAGTGTCATGGTCGGGTCGTGGTAGTGTCATCGTCGGGTCGTGGTAGTGTCATGGTCGGGTCGTGGTAGTGTCATGGTCGGGTCGTGGTGGTGTCATGGTCGTGGTCAGGTCGTGGTAGTGTCACCGTCAGGTCGTGGTAGTGTCACGGTCAGGTCGTGGTAGTGTCACGGTCAGGTCGTGGTAGTGTCACCGTCGGGTCGTGGTAGTGTCACGGTCGGGTCGTGGTAGTGTCACGGTCGGGTCGTGGTAGTGTCACGGTCGGGTCGTGGTAGTGTCACGGTCGGGTCGTGGTAGTGTCACCGTCGGGTCGTGGTAGTGTCACCGTCGGGTCGTGGTAGTGTCACGGTCGGGTCGTGGTAGTGCCACGGTCGGGTCGTGGTAGTGTCATGGTCGGGTCGTGGTAGTGTCATGGTCGGGTCGTGGTAGTGCCATCGTCGGGTCGTGGTAGTGCCATCGTCGGGTCGTGGTAGTGTCATCGTCGGGTCGTGGTAGTGCCATGGTCGGGTCGTGGTAGTGCCATCGTCGGGTCGTGGTAGTGCCATCGTCGGGTCGTGGTAGTGCCATCGTCGGGTCGTGGTAGTGTCATGGTCGGGTCGTGGTAGTGTCATGGTCGGGTCGTGGTGGTGTCATGGTCGGGTCGTGGTGGTGTCATGGTCGGGTCGTGGTGGTGTCATCGTCGGGTCGTGGTGGTGTCATCGTCGGGTCGTGGTGGTGTCATCGTCGGGTCGTGGTGGTGTCATCGTCGGGTCGTGGTGGTGTCATGGTCGGGTCGTGGTGGTGTCATCGTCGGGTCGTGGTGGTGTCATCGTCGGGTCGTGGTGGTGTCATGGTCGGGTCGTGGTGGTGTCATGGTCGGGTCGTGGTGGTGTCATGGTCGGGTCGTGGTGGTGTCATGGTCGGGTCGTGGTAGTGCCATCGTCGGGTTGTGGTAGTGCCATCGTCGGGTCGTGGTAGTGCCATCGTCGGGTCGTGGTAGTGCCATCGTCGGGTCGTGGTAGTGTCATGGTCGGGTCGTGGTAGTGTCATGGTCGGGTCGTGGTAGTGTCATGGTCGGGTCGTGGTAGTGTCATGGTCGGGTCGTGGTAGTGTCATCGTCGGGTCGTGGTAGTGTCATGGTCGGGTCGTGGTAGTGTCATGGTCGGGTCGTGGTAGTGCCATCGTCGGGTCGTGGTAGTGCCATCGTCGGGTCGTGGTAGTGCCATCGTCGGGTCGTGGTAGTGTCATGGTCGGGTCGTGGTAGTGTCATGGTCGGGTCGTGGTAGTGTCATCGTCGGGTCGTGGTGGTGTCATGGTCGGGTCGTGGTGGTGTCATGGTCGGGTCGTGGTGGTGTCATGGTCGGGTCGTGGTGGTGTCATGGTCGGGTCGTGGTGGTGTCATGGTCGGGTCGTGGTGGTGTCATCGTCGGGTCGTGGTGGTGTCATCGTCGGGTCGTGGTAGTGTCATGGTCGGGTCGTGGTAGTGTCATGGTCGGGTCGTGGTAGTGTCATGGTCGGGTCGTGGTAGTGTCATGGTCAGGTCGTGGTGGTGTCATGGTCGGGTCGTGGTAGTGTCATGGTCGGGTCGTGGTAGTGTCATCGTCGGGTCGTGGTGGTGTCATGGTCGGGTCGTGGTAGTGTCATGGTCGGGTCGTGGTAGTGTCATGGTCGGGTCGTGGTAGTGTCATGGTCGGGTCGTGGTAGTGTCATTGTCGGGTCGTGGTAGTGTCATCGTCGGGTCGTGGTAGTGTCATGGTCAGGTCGTGGTAGTGTCATGGTCAGGTCGTGGTAGTGTCATGGTCAGGTCGTGGTAGTGCCATCGTCAGGTCGTGGTAGTGTCATCGTCAGGTCGTGGTAGTGTCATCGTCAGGTTGTCCAGTTTGGGTCCAGGTCCTTGATGTCCTGAACAAAAAATTGAACAAGACACATAGAAGTGACAAGCAGAGTACAAATTTATTGAAGGTGAAGGGGAAAGTAGCACTCCAGTAAGGTGGAATGGAGTCGGCTGAGCATGAGAGAGGCTCAAGGCACTGATACCTAGAAATTAGTGTCTCATATGCTCAGCTGTGAGATATCTTGTTCCCTATATGGAAGGACCCCATTCGCTCCCATTGGTTACCTTGTGATACCTGATTAGAATATTGTCCAATTTTCTCCCATTGGTTGCTTTAGAAAACCTAAATAGAATACTACCCCTTTGCCTCCATTGGTCATTTTAAAATACGGAACCTGTGGTAGGAGTTGCCATGGTGATGAGCCCTCAGTGGTGAGAGTTGTCATGGTAATGGGACTTACCATAAACAGGGACATGATTCAGCTCCCTGTCTTACACTCTGCCTCTGCCATCTTGGTGTCCCTGAACTCCTACCTAATACCTCAGTGGTGACTTCTATGTGTGAGGTGTGGTATGTGCATACCAGCTGAGAGTTGGGGTCCACAGTACAGAAATGTATGAAGAAACAGCTGCCCTGGGGCCTGGCACTGGAGCTAGCTTACTGTGGTCATTGAGTTGGTATCTGGGGCCTGTCTCTGAGGCCTAGGTGCAAATGAATTGATTATGGTAGTGATTTTACAGTTCAATGTATGGGAAGGTGCTGAGGGCCATTGCCAAGTAGGAATGACGCATCAAAATTTCCTTGCTAGCGTACCCCATGTTAAATGGATTTCGCTGTTGACATTGCATGTAAGGTGACCTTGCTCAAGGACCAAGGCGGATCCGGGTTTAGAGCTGATCAGGTTTGAGGAAGTATCCTGGTCCTTGGGTTTAGGGCGTTCCGGGTTTAAGACAATAGGGGTTTTAGGGAAGTTGGAGGTTGAAGATTATTGCTCCTGGGATTAGGGTGTTCCTGCTGCTTGTTCCCGATGAGTTCTCGTGAGATTCAAATGGGATTTTGGAAAAAAAGCCTCGTGGAGTAGGTGAATTGGGCGGCAGCAGAGATAGGAGATTTCCCCAGAACGTGTGTGTAGAGGCCGGTGTGAGTTCGGGGAAAAAAGAATTGCTGTTTGAATCTACTAAGCTGTAGTGGCTCGTGATTCGGTGCCCAGCCAAGACTGTGGCAGGAAGGCACAGTGCAGCCACAGACAGAGCTGAAATTTGGAAGGTGAGCAACCAGTGAATGGCTGTGGCTTAGGAATATGAACAAGTTTGGGAGAAGTGGTAAGAATGATTGCTCCTTGGCTGGAGGCTGTGCAGCCATCTCTTCACCTCTGGGATTCTGCAGCAAGAATAACTGTTGGTTATCTCAGTGCAAAAGACCACAGTCTTCTGAAAAACAGGCCCAGGCCCTTGGGAACCCTGGTGGCCAATACACCAGCCTCTACCTTTCTCATTCCCAGCCACCTCCAGGCATCTGGGTGTGCCAGTCATTCCAGTGGTATTTTTGTGCAGATACTCTCCATATATATTTTTTATTCCACTACAAATTCCTTGAGCTCTCCCAAGACTATTTTGGTTGATGAAAGCTCTCTATACTTATTTATTCCCCGCTTAGGGAAAAGAAGGCTTGTAACTCCTACTTTGTGAACTTGTTGACATCCTTCCTTTATAAAGATGTTGTCTACATGAGAGTCTGAACACATTGCTACATTCATTAGAGAGTGGCTCCACATCCATTCACTAAATTAACACTGTCTTACAAAGACATGTATGTCAGCACTTTACTATAAAGGATTATAGATTCCCTACACTCATTCGCTGAAATGAAAGTGTTCACAGCATAGAATTGAAGCAGAATTCCTGGGAACATTTTTATACATGTGCATTTAAACACGCTACCACATGCATTTTGTATAATTATTACAACCATTTACTGAAATAACACCATACACAACTTAGCAAATGAGTATGACTTTCAGGAAATTCTTTAATAAATGTGTTTTTCAATAATTTAATACATGCTTTACAGTGTGGTCACTATATTCATTTGTGGAAATAACACTATTTTTGAAATGGTGAAAATGTTGCACTATTAGGAACATCCTTAGTATATGTGTTTCGAACACTTTACTACGTGCTCTGCAGCATGGCCACCAAATCCATTCTCTGAAATAGTCCTGTTCTCTTATACTTCAGTTGAAGTATCTTAAGAAACATCACTAGACACGTGTGTTTATACACTTCATTGTATGCCTTAGAGTATGGTTGCCACGCACACTCACGGAATCAACTTTTTCAATTAGTGTATAAGGAGCATTCTTAAGAATAATACAAAACCCTTATAATTTCATTATGTGCTTTAGTGAAGTCACCACACCAATACACTGAAGTAACATTTGTTTTCAACATAGTGAATAATCAGTGACATAGGAGATGTGGGTCTTAAAAATTCATAACCAGCATTAGAGTTTGTAACCACATCAATTCACCGTAATAACACTCCTCTCAACCTGGTGTGAAAGGAGTGCCCTAAGAGACCCCATGGGAAGTCTCGCCATTAAGCATGTCACTACGTTCATTTCGGTTTGGTCACCGTGTTCTGGCTCTGGAATATCATGTTCTCGGTACAGTCAGGAGGTAGCATTCTGAGAAACGTTTTAAAACATACATCATCAAGCACTTTACTACATGTAGTACACATGCTAACTACGCCAATTATTTGAAATAATGCTTCTCAGTGTGTTGGATTATCAAACCAACTTTTTATATATGTTTTTAGCACTTCACCACATAATTATAGTGGTTACCTAATCCATTACCTGAAATTACGATTTCGTCAGCATAGTGTATAAGTAGCATTATAAAAAAAAAATCTTAAAATTCAGGGTTGTTAGTGCTTGCTTGTAGAGTGTGGCCAGTACATCTATCCACTGAAATAACAACTTTTATCTAAAGAGCATATCACGAGTATTTAAAGAAATATTTAAAAACCCCATTTCTTACAAGCTGAGCACAGGGGTGCATACCTGTAATCCCAGTCAGGAGAATTTCAGGTTTGAAGCTAGTCTCAGCAACTTAACAAGACCCTAAGTAACTTTGTGAGAACCTCTCTTAAAAAAAAAAAGGGGGGCTGGGGATGTGGCTTAGTGTAGTGGTAAAGTGCCTCTGGGTTCAATCACTAGCACCAAAACAAAACCAAAACTAAAAAAGCTTTCTAATTAATATTTCATTATTTTTACTAGAGATTGATCATCACACCTGTTTGCTGAGATAAGTGTTCTCTATGTAGTGTCTAAGGTAAATTCGAAGAAATATCTGTTTTTTTCTAACTGACAAATAATAATTGAATATATTTATGCAATAGAATCTGCTATCTGGTAAGTGTATAAATTATGGGCTATATTTATTTATAGACTTTATAAACCTTTACATTGGTGATTTTTTTTTTGCAGTATCATGCTGTTTTAGTGTAGTTTTATAATACATTTTAAAATTAGGCACTATGATGTCTTCATCTTTATTCCTTGTATGCAAGATCGCCTATTTGGGGTTTTTTAGTACCATGCAGATTTTAGGATTTTTAATAACTACATAAAAAAGTGATATTAAAATTTCAATAGATATTGCATCAACTCTACAGATCACACTGATAGTGTAGACATGTTAACAATATTAAGTTTTCCAATCCATGAGTATGAGATATCTTTCTATTTATACGTATTTTTTTCAGTTTCTCTTAACAATGTTTTCTAGTATTTTGTGTATAGCTCTTTCTCCTCTAAGGTTAAATTTACTTCTAATGATACTAATATTTTGATGTGATTTTAACTGGTATTATTTTCTTTATTTCTGACTTAAATAGTTGATTGTTAGTGTTTGGAAATGATACTGATTTTGCATGTTGATTTTGTATCCTATAACTTTGGCTGAATTTATATATCAGTTTTGATGGGTTTTGGTGGAATATTTAGTGTTCCTATGTATATGATCAGGTTGTCAATAGAAATAATTTTAATTCTTTCTTTTCTCAGTGGATTAATCCACTGATTAGGTTAAGTCTCTTGCAACCTAATCGTTTCATTTCTGAAAATTCTTGCACTGTCTAACCCATGAGCTTTTGGGGGATACCTTATATTTAAACCACAACATTCCATCCTCAGTCCCAAAAAGTTCATGCCCATCTCCCAATGTAAAATACATTTAGTCTATTTCCACGAGTCCACACAGTTTTAACAGTTCCAGCATTACTCACAAGTCCAAAGTCTCCCTTGAGACTTAATGCCAACTTGCAGCATGAGTCCTATAAAAATTAAAAGCAAGTTACATATATCTGATATAGAATGACACTTCCATTCCACAAGGGAGAAAACCATTCAAACCGTTTTGAGCATTGTGCACATGGGCTCTTTAGAAGTGGTATACTGTGCTTCTGACTATGACAGAGTCGCATGTGGCCAAATGATCCTTCCATGAAAGTCAAGGAGAAAAGGTAGACAAAAGTGCTAACTTATGTATCTACTTATTTGTTTGTGTTTGTTGTTTAGAGGCAGCAGAGTCCTGCAGAGATAATGATGTAAAAGGGCTACTGCAGAGAGTGGGCAGAGATGTTCCAACTACCCTCTCTTTAGGATACTTCTATTTCTAGGTGTATAGAATGGAGCCAGAGCTGTGGACAAAGGGTCTGAAGAGAGAGCCACAGTTGAGAATCAGAGAACAGTTTTTTTTATGCAGCTTAAGATATGAAATTTGGAGGTAGGAATAACTGAGGTTCTGATAAAAAGGAGAGACATAGAAATGGACCATAAATACAGAAGATTTTTCTCTCAGGACATTTTCAAAATTATGCAGCTGTGTAGATAAGAGGCTCAGGCGAGCCAGAACTTTTCTGAAAAGCAGAGCAGACAGAGAAAACCATTGTCTCACTATGCAGAACAGACAAAAGTTATAAAGCTTAGAATTCACTGGGGGACCAATCTTAGTGAATACCACAGGCTTCTAGGTTGGAGTCATTGGGGGACATGCCTGAGAAGTGGGTATAGAAAGACAGTTTTAGATGTATTATTTTTGCCATGTTAGCCCATTCCAAACTCACTGTTCTGAACAGATTAGTTTCCTTTGCTGTCCTCCTAGCAAAGGGAGAGAGAAACTCTTTAATGGAAGTCAAATTTCTGTCCTTTTCCAAGAATATGATATTTGATAAAATTAGTAAGTTTGTCACCAGACAGGATCAAATGACCAAAAAAGAAGATAAAATGTAGAAAATAGAAGTATATTCCTAGGCAATCTAAATATTGGAGTTAGCAGATAAGAATGTAAGAATATGTTATGTTAATACTTTTTTGGGGAAGTAGAGGAAAAGATAAAAAATATCAGGGGACAACAGAGAATTGGAATCGCTAAAGTTAGATGTAAAACAGAATGTCTCAGAACAGTTTCATCTAACATTAAAAATTTTTATGATCATAAGCTCAAATCATGCTGATGCTATAATATGGGTAAATGGGAGTTTTACAATATACCTTTTCCCTTTTCAATTGAGAATTTGGAGAAATTTGGGAATGTATTAAATGATGTTAGAATGTTTTTAGAAGAAAAATTTGACTCAACAAATGTATAAAGTAAAACAACGATCCTCATGGGTGATGGATTTTCCCTTAGTCTGATGTTGTGCTGTAAAAATAAAAAAGCATTAAGATAAACTCTTGCTCTCTGTTTTCTGTGTATCCACTGCTCAAAGGAAAGGGTGAATTTTATGGTTGGTATAAAGGATTCTAAGACGACCTCCAAGGAATCTTACCCTTGTTTTAAACACACGTGCCTCCCCTGATTGTGGGCAGAAACTATGAAGGAAATGGCAGTCACTCCCAGGATGACATTACCTGATGTGGCAAAAGTGAAGGTATGTAAGTAAAGTCCCTAATCCGTTTGACTTGCAGTTAATTACATGGGAGGTATCCTGGGTGGGCCCAACCTTGATAGGTGAGCCCTTAAAAGATCCTTTAAGCTTTCATTGAGATCAGGGAGATAGCCCATGTGGTCTTGAAAAAGCAAGTGGCTACGTGTTCTATAGCTGCAAGAAAATCAACTCTGCTAATTGTCACATGGCCTTGGACGAGGACTCTGGGCCTCAGGCCTGGCCAGCGTCCCCATGCTGAGCACAGACTCAGAGAAGTCATGGCTGGACTTGTGACCTATGTGAGAGAGCATAGATGGGTTCAGTTGAGTTCAGCTGCTAAACTAAGTTTGGGAAACTATTGCTCAGTCTTTTGTTAATGGGGGAGACTGCTGTTCCTACTCCTTAGGGAAAGCCTGTGATGTTCTTCTACCTGTATCACTAAGTAAATTAGGAAGTTCAAATCATGGAGTAAATAGTAGCAAGTTCTCATATACTTAAAAATCGCATTCCCCAATCAGATCTATTAATTATAAAGATAAACTTTAGACCTTAATGTAAATCCAGAATCTGTCTGTCATATAGTTCTGAGTTAATTTGGAAAAAAAGAAGTATTTTTATGGGATGTTTACAAACCCAAAAGTCTACAGTAGTTTTCTTGTACAATAACAATGTCTTACCAATAGTTTGCATCATAACTGTTAACCAAGACAATTGAACAAGAAATGAAGCTACCAAAAAACAACAACAACAAAAAATCAAGTACATCATGGGGGAAGTGGCATTTCTTCATCAAAATCTCTAACAACTTCAATGTTATCATCAAAACAATCACCCCCGAGTTTCATTATCTTCTTCCTGGTATTAAATAGGTTGAAAATATAACTTTTCTTTTTTAAATGCACAATTACAAAAATGGTCACAGTAGAAGAAAATCATTACAAACATAGTGTCCTTGAATGAGTTAGGGTTGTTGTTTGGAATGAATTTGCATAACTGGCAGCTTTGAGCTTCCTAAATCTCCCTGGCAGAAATAGTGTCCCAATTGTTTTTCCAGAACCAGGATGACAATGTTCTTAAATAAAATTGTCACTAAATTTCCTTTCAAATTCTGACTGCATGATTGAATAAATATTGTCTATTGAAACTGGCTGCGAAGATAAGTATTTCATGACAGATAATATATTTCATATGCAAATGTTTTGGCCTCTTTTTATATTGGAAGCAAGGAAGGAAAAGTTTGTTATCTCTTTAATTTAGAATGTACTATCAAGTCAGATGCATAAGTCCCTGAAATTAAATAGCTATTTTATAGTATCATATTATTGAAAAGGCACATTTTGTACTGAAGATAATTCAGTGATAATATGCTGATTTCAGTGTGCATGAAGTACTACCAGAAAAATGTGCTTTATTAAATATGAATTATTCAAGTCAAATCTGTAGTCATTTTAAATATGCACAGATACACACACACACACATATATATATGCAACTTGAACTGACACTCCTGCTTCCAAATTTTCATCTGAATTTCTTCCCTTATGAAAAATTAGATCATCATATATTTTGTCTTGAATATCCTTAAATTCCTCAAAACATTAGAAAAATATACATTGCTTTTATCTTACATAAAATACCTCTGCTTGCTTTTTAAAAAATTATTATTTTAATTGCACAAGTTTCTGGAGTATCATGAAATAATTAGATACCTTTATTCAGTGTGCAGTTATCAAATCAAGGTAGTCAACATTTCCATCACCTTAAGCATTTACATTTTAAATTAACATGTATTTGTCCATATTTATTGAATATAGTATATTTCAATACATATATATATATATATATATATATATATATTATGTACTGATCAACTAAGAGTATCATTTTAGATTATTTGAAATAGAATCTCATCTGTTTTCTGTGTATATACTTTGCCTAATATCATTCAAATTGATCTCTTCAATCTAAAAAAATATTAAGAATCTCTACTTCTTAAAAAATTCATAAGATTTATTTTTCCACATATGGTAAATTTAAGGCCTAATAAGCGTTTCAAATTAAAATTACACTATGAAAAATACACTAATTATAGTATTTTAGAATATGCAGATTATTTTTAATTCTATGGGAGTTTCATAGTTGTGAACTTAGAAATCTACTACCATTTGTTAAAATATCAACTTCCTTTCCTTTCTTCATAAACAAGTAGGGTGCTTTAATTGTATAAGTGTTTAAGACTAAACTGGATGAACCTACTCCAGATTATAATCTCCCCATTTGCCCTTTATCCCAAGAGCTAGGTGATTCTAACTAGGAATAAGAGCAGAAAATGTGCAATGAAATGGAGGCATGAAGGTCACAGTGACCAAGACTGTCCTGGTGTCAAATGTCCAATGTTACATTGGTGGCAAAGGTGAAGGGAGTTTAAAGCAGAATAGCTGTGTTACTCCAGCTTCTTCTTAGGATGCTGTTCAACTATACTCGGAAGTCATCAAAGAAGGCATGAACTGGCATCTGGCTTTAACTGCTTCTGGGTGGTCCATATTATCATCTGCCATGTGTACACCTCTAACAGCACAGGGACTTGTGGGAAAACAAAATAAGTAGTTAGTATGCAGACAAGGCAGAATTAACAGATGCAATAAACAACAATTTAAAATGAGCATTTTCTGTATCTGGAAAGGTAAGGGCAGATATTGGAGTGGGAAAAAGGTATAAGAAGCCATAAAATATATGTAAGACATTACTTATGAAAAGCAATAATTGAGATAAAGAACTCAACATATGGGCTGAGTACTAGAATGGAAACAAGAAAGGATGAAACATTGACCTGAAAGATTAGGTAGAGTAAATCCCCTAAAGACATTGGGAAGGGAAAGCCACGTACTTTCCCAGGGAAGGAGGCATCCTCAAAAAAAAAAAAAAAATCCTGAGAGGAACTAAAGTTTTATGTCAAGACAGCATAAGCAGAGAGTAGAGGCTAATGCAGAGTTGTGAATGATCTGGAGAGAGAGGTACTGAACCAACACAGTCAGTATATAAAGACTGGGAGAGATTCTCTTAGCTCGATGGGCTTAGTATTAATTCATGTTGTGTAATCCATAATTCATTTCTTTTAAAAATATTTTTATTTGTGCATTATAGTTATACATAATAGTGGGGTTCATTTTGAATGCATGGAATTGAATCTGCTGCACTTCAATCTCTAGTGCTTCCTCTTGATCCTTCCTCTCCTCTCTTCCTCTGTTCCCTTCTTGTACTCTACTGGTCTTCCTTCTATTTATTTATTGTGTATTTAATTGGTGCTTTATATACATACACAAAGGTGGGATTCACTGTGGTATACTCGTGTAGCGACATAGCATCATTTGGTCAATTTCATTGCTTAGTTCCTCCCTTTTCCTGTCCCTCCTCCCTCCCACTCAGTCCCCTTCCTCCACTCCAATGATCTCCCTTCTATTTTCATGGGGACCCTACAATCTTTTCCCCTTATTTCGCTCTAGTTTTCGCATATGAGAGAAAAAAATTGACCCTTGAGTTTCTGAGTCTTGTTTATTTCATTTCTTAAGATGTTCTTCAGTTTCATCCATTTAGCAAGAAATGTCGTAATTTCCTTCTTCTTTATGGCTGAGTAAAATAAAACTCCATTGTGTATTCATACACCACATTATTCTTTACCCATGTTGATGGACACCTGGGCTGGTTCCATAGATTGGCTATTGTGAATTGTGCTGCTATAAACATTGATGTACCTATTTCACTATGGTGTGCTGAGTTTAGTTCTTTTAGATAAATACCAAGAAGTGGAAAGGTTGGGTAATATGGTGTTCCATGCCTAGTTTTTGGAGTAATCTCCATACTGCTTTCCAAAGTGCTTGTACTACTTTGCAGTCTTTTTCTCCTGACATCATTGCCAGCATTTATCATTATTTGTATTCTTGATGACTGGCATTCTATCTGGAGTGAGATGAACCCTCAGTATAATTTTGAATTGTCTTTCCCTGATTGCTAGGGATGTTGAACATTTTATCACATATTTGTTAGCCATTTGTATTTCTTCTTTTGAGAAATTTCTGTTAAAAGTAAATAAATGAGAGCATAAATAGACAGCCTACAGAAAGGGAGAAAAATCTTTGCCAGCTACTCCTCGAACAAGGATTAAAAACTAAATAACTAAATACCCCAAAACTAAATAAAATCAATCAATAAGTGGGGAGAAGCTGGCATTTCTCATTGAAGAGCATGCAATAATGTATGTACTGCAGTCTATAGAATAATTATTATTTTATTTAATATTTTATTTAATAATTATTACTGCTGTCTTTTTTATAACACAATATACAGAGTTTAAGTCTTGGTAAAGGAATACATGTTGACAACCAATACCCTGTAAACATAGAATATTTTCATCATCCCAGAAAACTCCTGTATGTCTCTTTTTAACCAACGTGGTCCTTTTTCATAGCAAAACACCATTCTGATTCCTGTTAGCTAGATTAGTTTCCTTTTCTCCATCTTCCTATAGGCCATGAGATGTGTTCTTTTCTGTGCCTGGCTTTCTTTTACTCAAAATAATATTTCTAGGATTCATTAATGTTGATTTTTTTCTTTCTTATTGTTATGTAGAATTTCATCCTATGAATTTTTCAGTTTGTTCATCCACTCAAATGTTGATGGGTATTTGGATTATTGGAGCTTTTTTTCCCTTTGTGAATAAAATAAATACCTGAAATTCTATGCAAATATTTTTTATGGATATAAGGTTTCATTTATTTGGGGGAAAACCTGGGAGTGGAATTTTAGGGTTGTATCTCCAAACTTATAAGGAACTATGACCAGAATTCCAAAATCATAGACATCATACTGACTTCTGGCCGTCAGACTTGCTGTGGTGCTACATGTGCTGAATTTGATTGCAGAACATAGCGGGGTACTGGCACCATGAAAGTGAATTTGCTCTGCATCTTAGAATCACAAAGCTATTCATAAGGTCTACATCTCTGGAAACACAAAAGAACAAAGAATTAGGGAAGAAATGTTTTCTTTTCACAGAAATATGCAAGAAATAAGCAATTGAAGCAAAATAGAAATTTTATTCAACTGTCAGTAAAAATATAAGGATAAGAAGCAATATGCTATGCAAATAAAATATGTATGAGAAGCTGAAAAGGAACTTTGATAGTATCAAAAGATATTTTAAAAACAAAAATATTTGCAATATGAAAGCTTAGTTCCAACTACTTGGTTAATATCTGATTTACATGTTTTTTTTTCATGTATTTTCCTCATCATGATCTTATATTTTAAGAATTAGAGATGATATTGGAGAGCAACATTTTATATAATTTTCTTTATGAGCTTGAAAAAAATTTATTAATGTTAGGAAAAACCTGAGCACAGCAAAATTGAATAATTGTCAAAAAGCATTTGGATTATTCAGGAGGTTTTAGAAATTAGAAATAATTTAATTAGAAATTGAAACAAATTTATTAAGAATAATATACATCTAGAGCCATTCACTGGTCTCTGCCTTATATAAAGCCATGTCACTCTGAAAATCTATACTCAGATCTGGCTTTTAAAACAAAGGAGGATATTAACTCATGATTCATTCTATTACTTAAATTATGCCTTATGTACATTTAATTCAGCTAAATTACTAACCACTGATTGTCTGGCCATATTTAGAAAATGTCCACTAAGAAGTATATAAACTTAATCATGTATATTTTGACATACTCCAAGTGATATAAACATTTCAGAAGATTGTATAGTAAATTAATACCTGCAAACAACAAAATAGATCTAAAATTCTGGCACTGTGTTTCTCAGTGTGGCAGCCTCTAGGCACTTGTGACTATTGAGAACTTGAAAAGATTCAGGTCCAAACTGAGATATGCTTTCAAAGGCATCCTGAATTTCCAAAGCTTAAGATGAGTAAAAGAGTGTTGAGTATCCCACTAGTATTTTTTACATTGATTGCATGTTGAAATGTTTTAGATAGGTTGGTTAAATAAAACACAAATTAATCTTATACATTCCTCTTCAATTTTTTAAAATCCAGTTACTAGTAAATTTTAAATTAGATATATGTCTTGCACTATGTTTTTATTTGGTATCACTACTGTATAGGAAAATGCCATGATAGATTTTTTTTATAGGTTAAACAGAGTTAAGAAAATTTATTTTGCATTCCAAAGTTCCAATAAAACCAACTTTGGCAAGCAGCTAGACTTATGTTTATGTACCTGACCTGACTAAATATTGATTGAATGTCCATTTCCTTCATAAAATGGAGAGTCAGGCTAGTATGATATATTTAACAAGCTAAATTCTGTTTGACTTAGGGTATTATTTTCCCTTCAGCTTTTTAATGATGTTTTTGTGAAATTTTCTCTACACTGCCATTCATAGTCTCAGGGGCAATCTTAAGAAACATGATAAAAATTATGGAAACCATCCATATGCTCAAAAAGCATTTTTAATGAGAACAAGAGGGAATTGTACCATTAGCTTCAGAAGCAAACTAAGATACCTTAGTTATTAAAATTGTCTCTTATTTCTGACATAAATAGAAAAAGAAAAGTGTTATTTTGATAAGCATCTGAGAGAGATTTCTTATCAATAGAAAAAGAAAAAAATCATATCAAACAATGTTGGGATAACTGGCTACAAATTTTGAATAAATAAAGTTAGATTGCTGTTCATCATTCTCAAAATCAAATCCAGATTAATTGAACAAACACATGTTAAAAAAAGCTAAATTATAAAAGTCTTATGTGAAAATGAGAGAATTTGCTTATGAGTTGAGATATAATGAAATGATGACAACAAAAATCCAAGCAGACATATGTTGAAAGATCTGACTACCAACTAATGAAAAATAATCGTAAGTTAGTTTTCAGATTTTTTTTTTTTTTTAAGATGAGGGTCTTGCTGTGTTGCCCAGGCTGGCCTCAAACTTGCAGTTATCCTACCTCAGGGTCCCAAGGAGCTGGGAGGACAGGCATGTACCAAAACACTCAGGCTTAATTCTAGATAAATTATAAATTTAAGTTATCAGTTGGAAAAAAATATTTAGAACATTATAACTGGAAAAATATCAGTATTTGGAAGCTTAATTTGGAAAAGAAAATCTTATGAATCAGTAAGAAAAAGACAAACTAAGATAACAGAATAATGGGCCACAAAGAGAAATTGCTAGAAGAGGAAATATAAATTTCCCAAAGATATTTGAAAATATACTTAGCTTCTCTAGAAATGGAAACATGAATTCAGTTAATAAAGAGAAATGTTCTTTCTCTTGTGAGCGTGAGTTTTAACTGGTTGACAAAACTGTGGGAAAGTTAACACTATTATTGGGATGGGCTGTTAATTAATAACTTTAAACCATTCAAAAGCCTACATAGTGATTTTAATAGTCACATTTTATAATAGAGAAAAATATCCAAATGAACTAACATCTAGTAATAAAACAAAAATATGATTATATAATTGAATACTATTAATTTAAAAATTGAAATAGAATGCTATATTCTGGCATGAAAAGTATCTATGTTAAGTGGAAAACCAAGTTGCATGATAATTTATAATATATAAATATATTTTAAAAGATAGCCTATTCAGGTATTTTATATACATATGTACATATATATGTGTGTATTGTGTGTTTGCTTTTAAAATTCTGGAAAAGATATAAAATACAATAGCTATACTTATCTTCTTTTTGTAAATGGGACAAAAAATTGATATATAGAGTGAATAACAAGAGGATGTGTTAAGAACCTTCACTTTATCTGTATTGTTTAAAAACTATATAATCACATTTTTATAGATAAATGGTGAAATTAGAAAAAAAGGAATTCAAAAAATACAAAAATATGTTTGCATAGGTATGTGTATGTAAGTTTGTATGCATGTTGGTGTAGACATCAGTATGACAAAGACCGCACTAGTATATACCAATGTGCTAATTATTATGGAGTTGCAGCTGATTATTTATGAAAAAAAACAGACATTGATTACTTTTAAAGTCATTAAAATATAAGCCAGAAATTATAAATATGATGGTTTTGGATGGTTATTGACTTTAGTTATGTTAATTTCTATTATTACTTTGCAGACTTTGGTAAGCTCTGAGGAGGTATTGTTATTTATATTATGCTTTAAATATGTTTTTCTTTGGCCATTTTCTCCTTAGCTCTGGAAAATGGCAGATATTTTAGGTTTTATAGTAATTCAGGTAGAATAAGGACAGTCCATTCCATGTGAAATTGTAGGTAATATAGTACTATAGTAAAGTAAATCAAACTACCAAGAATAATTTGTAGAAATGAGGAGATTATGTGTCTCTCTTAGGAATCCAAAGGAGACCAGATACACAAAGCATATTCGGAAATAAGGTATTGATCCTGGCTACCTTTCACATCTCTATAACTTTTCCATCTTAAGTGATGAATCATTTGTATTAGTTAGAATCAAATAACCTCTACATTAGCTATTGGGATCAAAAAAGGAGTTGATTTATTCTTCTCCGTCTAACATGCATATATAACCTGAGATGAGAAAACTTAATACCGGTCATTCAAAAAAAGTAGAAGGAGATCTTACATTCTGTTCAGTAGACACAGAAAGCAGAGGAGAACATTCCCTACGTTCTCTTTCTTCATTCCAGACTCAAGAGAGGTCAGAGCCCTGCTTTTCAGTAAAGATACGGCTTGTAAGTTAATGCCTCTTTCTACCCACCAGTTCACAGTGCTCATTTAAGTGAGTCATATTCAGAGAATAAAAGTTTAATGGCGAAGCACTGCTACCCATTTATCTCAGATGAATATCTATGTAGCAAATAAAACACTATCTTCTAAACTGAAGTATGTAGTCTATCTTTTTCTTTTTCACATTCAAAGAAAAAAAGTCACACTTCAGTAGTCTTTTAAGAAATTATACCTGCATAAGCTGACACTGTTCTTTTATCTCATTTCTCAAAATGAAATCATCACAAATTAAATGTAAAAAAATTCTTATGCCTTGTTGAATGCAAACTAGTGTATGTGAAAATGAAAAGCCAACATCAACCATAAAAAGCCAATATTAATAAAAGTAAATACAGATAAATTCTCTATAAAAATAAAGGCAATAGGGATATATTTACTAGATGTAAATGAAATAATCCTACATGACTCTACATACAAAATAGGTTTAAAACTAAAAATTTCAACACATCACAGGAAAATAGAAAACTCTATTCAAAAACGACTCCTGAAATTGATTAAGAAAAACAGGAAGAAAGAAAAGAAGGAAGAATGGAAGGTAGGAAGAGCAAAGAAAAGGGCAAAGAAACCAAGTAGCATACTCGATTAATTCCCAATAGTACTGGAAACCGAGGTAGCAATTCAAAGACTGGAAGAGATGCTCAATTTTCCTAATTATTAGAAAATGACAACTTAAGAAATAGATTAACCCATTGCAGAAAAGCAATGAAGTTACTATTTTGTGTGTAAGGGTAAGGAGAAACCTTCAATGGTGGGAGCCAATATTGTTAGAGACACTTTTACAGCCAATTTTTCAGTGTCTCACAGAATTAATTAGGCATTCATCTTTTGATCTAGCATTTTCCTTTCTAAATATTCACAGGGCAAAAATAATATGATTACAAGAGTGTTTATTGCAGTACTTTGTGTGATAGAAAAATGATAGAAACAGCGTAAACATTTGTCAGTAAGTACAGCAGACACCCTGGGGTTCTGAGAGCCCAAGTACTAAAAGCCACCTAATCCACCAGATGTAAATTAATTATGCCATATCAAAAATTAAAATTCCAAGCAGCATATAATAAAACAGACAGCTGCATGTAATGACTCCAAGGTATACCTTTGATGAAAATGCAAATCTCTCAGTTTTTTTCTGCTTTTATTAAAAAAAATCAAATTGATGATTACTTATCTATTGCATATTTTTCTCTCCTGGTTCTGCACAGGCAAGAAAATTCAGGTTAATTCTTTTGAACAGAGCCACTAGTAAATGAAATGAAAATGAAAATAATAGTAAATTCTTAGTCCTAGAAGACTTGGGGCCACCTGATCTTCCAGTTATTCCAGGCTATTCTCCATAGTCCAGATAAGAACAGAGGACAGGAGCAGAAATACAGGCAGTCCCTTTCTGCTTGGTTTGGAAGAAGGAGATTTAAAGGAAATGATGTAGAGAAAACCAAGAGCATCATGATGTGTGTGAAGAAATGAATGAGAGAGGAAAAACTGTAAGAGAGACCGTGTTGAGGGTACGTTGAGTCTTTTCAGGGAGCATTTTAAAGATATATTGATATGGTCTAATATTCTCTTGCAAAGGACTTTAAAAATAAAATTAGTAATAATAAATAGTTTTGATACACCTCTTTTGGTTAATGCAAAATTAAAAAAAAATAATTTTTTCAATGCAAATATCTTCCAGGACTTGTTGTTATTCAAGAGGTTATTTTACAAAGATAAACCAGAAATATGTTTCAAACTAAATTAAATAATCCCATTCTGTCATCACCACTGCTACTGCCTTATTTTCAGCGCCCATGATTTCTCACCTTCTTTACATCAAGAATCTCTTTTCTGATCCATCTGCCTTAATTCTTATTCCCAGCCCATTAAATTTTCCACACTCCTGACAGAGAGGTATTTCTGAAATTCAAATTGCATCATGTCACTTTCTTCTTTAAGATCAGGGATTTCCTGTGAAGCTTATGATTTCATTCTAAACAAAATAGACCACTATGAAACAAACAATGGTTGAGAGCAATTTTTAAAAATGTACCAAGATTGTCAGTGTGGTTTGATCTTTCCAGTGACAAAGCACAGCAACTTAGTTATGGAGTCATCCTTGGAAATTCTCCCTTCCATCAAGGTCGACTTATTTCCTAGGACGTGAATGATCCAAGATGATAACTAAGGATTTTCTTCAAGTATGATCCTAATAATGCTTGTAAAATGAATATGTAAGATGTTATTGTCTGGGAAGAAGGGAGAAGAGGGGAGAAGAGAAAGTAGAAAGAGAGAAAGAGGAAAAGGGAAAGGGAAGGAAGGAAGGAAACATAGTTTTGAAAGAAAGAATGTCAATTTCACTCCACCTGCCTCTTCAAATGTAGAAAATGTTGGATGGAATTTAAGAAGACAATGATGGTGCCATAATTATCAACTGATTTCTCTTTGTGAATGAGTAATGACTAGAAAATGTCTGTTGGTGAAATTTCCAAACTACGTGATTGAAAATATATTTGATAGACCAATAACACACAAGAAGTCACTAGAAAAATGGCTATCTTAATGGAATTTCTACAATTGCCAACTCTTATTGAAATAGTGAATCTTGTAAAGAAAATAACTACACACTTTTTTTTTAAACCATAATAGGTAAGGTCAGTCTTAGTCTCATCTTCCCAAAGAAGTTGGTTGATTTCTAGAATTGCAACTTGAGATTGCTTTTTTTTTTTTAACTCTCCAATGGCCTTTAAAAACCTATACATATATTTTTCCCTTATTCAGTTTTTTTTTGGGGGGGTTGGGGTAGGGGTGAGATCTCTTTCTATCTCTTTTTGGGAAGTGAAAAATTATCCAATAAAAGTTTAACCTACTTAAGTAATTACCCAATACATAAGACCTTAGAAAATTTATCCTGAGTTAATATTTTCTACATGGAGTGAGATGTTATATGTTCTCTGTGGTTCATAGGAATAGAGAGTTCATTCACTGATGATAAACAAGAAAATTAGCACTTTCTCTTTGCTCTGATGCAAAATGACATAATTTGTAGTTTTCCACCAAAATGTCTTTCTTCTTCTAAGAGTGCTTTCTACCCTGTGGCTTTTTGATTGGTTTACTTTGTGGAAAAGTGATTTTTATCAAGGCTACCTTTCACTCTGCAAAGCATTTATCTAATGAAACAATTGTAAGTAATCCCGTTTTGTAACCTCTGGAGATGCCTTCAAGCTCACGAGAGTGTGTATAGAAAATCAATCTTTATTCTTTCTGGTAGGTGAGCTTAGAGTCATAAATGTTCCATCCACTAATATAATTAAAATTATATTGTTTTCCCTCAGTTTCTGGAAAGTCTGCCATATCTGATCACTTACATTAATAGCTTGACTTTAAATTTCAAAAATCATTTGTGGTATAGAATTACACTCACAGAATCAATGTTGATATGGCATTGTACTTTTAAATCAAATCTTTTTGCTCTTGAGGGTAGGAGAAAGTTCTATTGGCTTGGTTTCAGTAGGCCATGGGTCTTCAGAAATCATTTTAACAACACTCCAAGCGATGGACTTCATTGTATATTAGATAATATATTTTCAAAAGAGTATGATTTTCAAGAGTATGACTCAAAGTGTCACAGATGGGTGCTGTGTACACAGTTTGTGTCATAGCTGGGCACTCCCAGATTGCAAACCACTGCATCTGATAAGGGAGCTGCAGGCAAATTCTCCAGACCTTTGCCGTGGAAGGAAGCATTTTATTTACATTATATTTATTATGCTGGTGGGGATGCTATGGTGTCCTCTGCTTGGAAAGGAAGAGCTATTTGTAGAAATTAATGTGCGATAGAAATCATCCTTGAAACTGTCATCCAGTACAGAAGGTGTTGATGCCCCTTTGTTACAAGGTGGGCAGAATGTTCAGAGAGTCATGGAAAACTTCTTCTCAATGTATGTGTGGGTTGTGTGCATGTGTGTATTAGTTTGCATCCTTGTTTTTTTTTAACATGGATTCTTTTTTTAGTAAATTGCTTCTAGTTGATTCTGTAAACACAAGCTGAAATGTTTGGTTTTCTTTGGATGGCTAACATAATTATTTGAGTCTAGATATTTAACACGTACCTTTCATTTTTGGGAAAAATGAGAGAGATGGAGATGTCCTCATGAACCTGCACCTTTATCACAGGCTATCATTTTCTGCATCAAGCAGATGTTAACACTGATCCCTCTTCTTATTTTCCAGGTATTTAGGCACAACCTTTACATTCTGGTTCTCTGAGGAGGGGTCAAAATTATGACTCAAAAACACTAAAAGTGAAAGAAGGTTTACTCATGAAAGGTCCTCTCTAAGACACATTATAGTCAAACTAGGTCCAGGACAAAGAGCTTATTCTTTGACAATGACAACAACAAAAACAATAACAACAAAACATGAGAATTATACCAAGCAACACTTAAGGAAACCTTCACTGGAACAGCAGCAAATTTCATAGCAGAAACTCTTCAGGCCAGAATGATTTTTGCCATGTTTATTGTAGCAGTTTTCACAATAGCTAAGCTATGGAATCAGCTGTGGTGTCCACCTACAGATGAATGGTAAAGGAAATGTGGCGTATATACACAATGGAATATTTCATCCACAAAGCAATACAGTTCTGACATTGGTGGCAATATGGTTGGAAATGGAGGGCACCATGCTAAGTAAAATAAGTCAGGCAAAGCAAGACAAATTTTACATGTTCTCACTCATATGTGGGAACTAATAAAGTTAATCTTATAGAATTGAAGAGTAAAACAATGATCACTAGAGGTTCAAAAGGGGGGAGAGGATGGAAGGAGGTTGATAACAGGAACCAAAATACTGTTATATAGGAGGAATAAGTTCTAGTGTTGTGAATACTGTTTTAAACAATTTATTACATGCTTCATAAAATCTAGGAGAGAAGACTTCATGTACTACAAACGCAAAGAAATGATAAGTGTTCAAAGGGATAGAAATGCTAATTATTCTGATTTGATAATTTCATACCATATCCATGTATCAGATTACCATGATATCCCTAGATACGTAGATAATAATTATGTGTCAGTTACAATGCTTGTTAAATAAATAAAATGGAATGGAAAATTGTGTTGAAGGGGACAGACGAGGCAAAGCACCAAAGATGGCAGGAAACAGTTTTATTTGGCTGCAGCCAGGTTCAGAGGGCACAGCTTTCACTGTAATCGATTAATCCCCTGAACCCCGAGTTCAGGTAGTTTCAGAATTTTATACTCAGCATGTAAGGGGAGGGGCTCAGAAATTCACAGTGCACAGAAGTTCACAGTCCACAGAAGTTCACATAAAAGCAGCTGTTTGTTTCACTGTTCTGGGCAAGTTAACCTTTAAAGGATAACAACTGAGAAGGGGGGAGCTTCTTCTCCCCTTTCTCTCCTCCCCCTGCCAATTGTTACCACGGAGCCCAGTTGGTAAATTATCTTAGAAATGTAGACATCTCTTGAAGCCCAGCTCAAGGCTGAAGGCCTTGCTAAAGGATCTCTTTTTTTTTTTTAAATCACATTTTGCATTTCCAAAAACACATCTAAAAACTACTATACTGGATAAATGTCTGTGAAAAACTAGTAAGGGGGCATTCAGCACCTGGAGGGCTGACTTCTTCCAGGCCAGTGGCCAAGTAATAGAGGAACAGGAAAATGGGAAGTTTACCTACATTGAACTCTTTTGTAGAGACTCTTTTGCTGATAGTCCTAAAATCAATTATGGCGAAGATTTCTGGAGAAGCTTAGTTAAGATTTTCTGTGGAAGAGGGGGTGCCACTACAGTTGGACTACTGAATTGTCTTTGCATGTTGTGAAAAATAAAATTTAAGTGATATTAAGTCTACTCAGTCATAATTTCGATTTACAACATAAAATAGAAAAAAATCTGTCATTTCTTTCATTTAAGCCTATATATTTATATTTTATAATCAAGCATAATTTTGAAAAAAATAGAAATTACATAATTACATAAGCATTTAGAATATTGTAAGAATATTAAAATGGCTTTTAAAATATTTTACTACAGAGTAAACTTCTATTAAATTGGATATTTGATAAATCATAACAGAGATGTCTAGCATGATGGATGTATTTTGATATTAGAAAATAAAAATTGGTCAAGAGGTGCAAAGTTTTAGTCAAGCTAAATGACCAGGTTCTGAAGGTCATAGTGCTTCACTGTACACATGGAAATCTGCTAAGAACGTGGATTCTAAATGTTCTCACCTCAAACAGACGAATGGTAGCAGTGTGAGGTGATGAGGATGTGAACTGACTTGACAGAGGTGATTATTTTGTGTTGTATACATATGTGATGTCATGAAATTAAATTCCTTAAATATATGCAATAAAACAACCACAAAAAATAAGAAAGAATACAAAGTGAAAAGGAATGCGTGAATATTGTTTATTTAACCCTGTTTAACAGACATTTTAAAATATTCACTCTCTACCTTCTTGGTACTCTTCCTTGCTGGTAATGCCATCTTCAAGGGTCTCAGAGTTGAGAGAGAAGGGAGTCAACAGTAAAGGGTCAAGTTGGGTGTGCTATGTGAACATAGAGTGTGGGTCATTAATCAAAAATGATTTATAAAAGTGTTTCACCACTACAAATGGAGATTATTACTGGATATTTTTCTGATAATTTTAAATAGTTTAATGATTAAATTCTATTTTCCAGAAGTTGATTCTTTGTGCAAAAAATAAGGCATGAAAATGAAGAAAACAAAATGGCGCCTGTTTTTGTAGGTGGAGCATACATAGCATATTTTTATTTTTATTTTTTTATTTTTTTTATTGGTTGTTCAAAACATTTCATAGTTCTTGATATATCATATTTCACACTTTGACTCAAGTGGGTTATGAACTCCCATTTTTACCCCGTATACAGATTGCAGAATCACATCAGTTACACTTCCACTGATTTACATATTGACATACTCATGTCTGTTGTATTCTGCTGCCTTTCCTATCCTCTACTATCCCCCCTCCCCTCCCCTCCCCTCCCCTCTTCTCTCTCTACCCCCTCTACTGTAATTCATTTCTCCCCCTTGTATTATTTTTCCCTTTCCCCTCACTTCCTCTTGTATGTAATTTTGTATAACCCTAAGGGTCTCCTTCCATTTCTAAGCAATTTCCCTTCTCTCTCCCTTTCCCTCCCACCTCTCATCCCTGTTTAATGTTAGTCATCTTCTCATGCTCTTCTTCCCTACTCTGTTCTTAGTTACTCTCCTTATATTGAAGAAGACATATGGCATTTGTTTTTTAGGGATTGGCTAGCTTCACTTAGCATAATCTGCTCTAATGCCATCCATTTCCCTCCAAATTCTATAATTTTGTCATTTTTTAATGCAGAGTAATACTCCATTGTGTATAAATGCCACATTTTTTTTTTATCCATTCGTCTATTGAAGGGCATCTAGGTTGCTTCCACAGTCTTGCTATTGTGAATTGTACTGCTATAAACATTGATGTAGCAGTGTCCCTGTAGCATGCTGTTTTTAGGTCTTTAGGGAATAGACCCAGAAGGGGAATAGCTGGATCAAATGGTGGTTCCATTCCCAGCTTTCCAAGAAATCTCCATACTGCTTTCCAAATTGGTTGCACCAATTTGCAGTCCCACCAGCAATGTACAAGTGTACCCTTTTCTCCACATCCTCGCCAGCACTTGTTGTTGTTTGACTTCATAGTGGCTGCCAGTCTTACTGGAGTGAGATGGTATCTTAGGGTGGTTTTGATTTGCATTTCTCTGACTGCTAGCGATGGTGAGCATTTTTTCATGTACTTGTTGATTGATTGTATGTCCTCCTCTGAGAAGTGTCTGCTCAGGTCCTTGGCCCATTTGTGATTGGGTTATTTGTTATCTTATTGTCTAATTTTTTGAGTTCTTTGTATACTCTGGATATTAGGGCTCTATCTGAAGTGTGAGGAGTAAAGATTTGTTCCCATGATGTAGGCTCCCTATTTACCTCTCTTATTGTTTCTTTTGCTGAGAAAAAACTTTTTAGTTTGAGCAAGTCCCATTTGTTGATTCTAGATATTAATTCTTGTGCTATGGGTATCCTATTGAGGAATTTGGAGCCCGACCCCACAGTATGTAGGTTGTAGCCAACTTTTTCTTCTATCAGATGCCTTGTCTCTGGTTTGATATCAAGCTCCTTGATCCATTTTGAGTTAACTTTTGTGCATGGCGAGAGAAAGGGATTCAGTTTCACTTTGTTGCATATGGATTTCCAGTTTTCCCAGCACCATTTGTTGAAGAGGCTATCCTTCCTTCATTGCATGCTTTTAGCCCCTTTATCAAATATAAGATAGTTGTAACTTTGTGGATTAGTCTCTGTGTCCTCTATTCTATACCATTGGTCCACCCGCCTGTTTTGGTACCAGTACCATGCTGTTTTTGTCACTATTGCTCTATAATATAGTTTGAAATCTGGTATCGCTATACCGCCTGATTCACACTTCCTGCTTAGAATTGCTTTTGCTATTCTGGGTCTTTTATTTTTCCATATGAATTTCATGATTGCTTTATCTATTTCTACAAGAAATGCCATTGGGATTTTGATTGGCATTGCATTAAACCTATAGAGAACTGTTGGTAATATCGCCATTTTGATGTTGTTAGTTCTGCCTATCCATGAACAGGGTATATTTTTCCATCTTCTAAGATCTTCTTCTACTTCTCTCTTTAGGGTTCTGTCGTTTTCATTGTATAAATCTTTCACCTCTTTTGTTAGGTTGATTCCCAAGTATTCTATTATTTTTGAGGATATTGTGAATGGAGTGCTTGTCCTCATTTCCATTTCAGAGGGTTTGTCGCTGATATACAGGAATGCCTTTGATTTATGCGTGTTGATTTTATATCCTGCCACTTTGCTGAATTCATTTATTAGCTCTAATAGTTTCTTTGTAGACCCTTTTGGGTCTGCTAGGTATAGAATCATGTCATCTGCAAATAGTGATAATTTAAGTTCTTCTTTTCCTATTTTTATGCCTTTAATTTCTTTCGTCTGTCTAATTGCTCTGGCCAGTGTTTCGAGAACTATGTTGAACAGAAGTGGTGAGAGAGGGCATCCCTCTCTTGTTCCAGATTTTAGAGGGAATGCCTTCAATTTTTCTCCATTCAGAATGATGCTAGCCTGGGGCTTAGCGTAGATTGCTTTTACAATGTTGAGGTAAGTTCCTGTTATCCCTAGTTTTTCTAATGTTTTGAACATAAAGGGATGCTGTACTTTGTCGAATGCTTTTTCCGCATCTATCGAGATGATCATATGGTTCTTATTTTTAAGTCTATTGATGTGGTGAATAACATTTATTGATTTCCGTATATTGAACCAGCCTTGCATCCCAGGGATGAATCCTACTTGATCATGGTGCACAATTTTTTTGATATGATTTTGTATCCGATTCGCCAGAATTTTATTGAGGATTTTTGCGTCTAGGTTCATTAGAGATATAGGTCTGTAGTTTTCTTTCTTTGAAGTGTCTTTGTCTGGTTTAGGAATCAGGGTGATGTTGGCCTCGTAAAATGAATTTGGAAGTTCTCCCTCTTTTTCTATTTCCTGAAATAACTTGAAAAGTATTGGTATTAGTTCCTCTTTAAAGGTTTTGTAAAACTCTGCTGTATACCCATCCGGTCCTGGGCTTTTCTTAGTTGGTAATCTTTTGATGGTTTCTTCTATTTCCTCAATTGATATTGGTCTGTTTAGGTTGTCTATATCCTCCTGTCTCAATCTGGGCAGATCATATGACTTAAGAAATTTATCGATGCCTTCACTATCTTCTATTTTATTGGAGTATAAGGATTCAAAATAATTTCTGATTATCTTCTGTATTTCTGAAGTGTCTGTTGTGATATTGCCTTTTTCATCCTGTATGCTAGTAATTTGAGTTCTCTCTCTTCTTCTCTTCGTTAGCATGACTAAGGGTCTGTCGATCTTGTTTATTTTTCCAAAGAACCAACTTTTAGTTTTATCAATTTTTTCAATTGTTTCTTTTGTTTCGATTTCATTAATTTCAGCTCTGATTTTAATTATTTCTTGCCTTCTACTTCTTTTGCTGTTGTTTTGCTCTTCTCTTCCTAGGATTTTGAGATGAAGTATGAGATCATTTATTTGTTGGTTTTTTTCTTTTTTTAAGGAATGAACTCCATGCAATGAATTTTCCTCTTAGAACTGCTTTCAATGTGTCCCATAGATTCCGATATGTTGTGTCTGTGTTTTTATTTATCTCTAAGAATTTTTTAATTTCCTCCTTAATGTCTTCTATAACCCATTGATCATTCAGTAACCTATTGTTCATTCTCCAAGTGATGCATGATTTTTCCTTCCTTCTTTTATCGTTGATTTTCAGTTTCATTCCATTATGGTCAGATAAGATGCATGGTATTATCTCTACTCCTTTATATTGTCTAAGAGTTGCCCTGTGACATAATATATGATCTATTTTTGAGAAGGATCCATGTGCTGCTGAGAAAAAAGTGTAACTGCTTGATGTTGGGTGGTATATTCTATATATGTCAATTAAGTCTAGGTTGTTAATTGTGTTATTGAGTTCTATAGTTTCCTTATTCAACTTTTGGTTGGAAGATCTGTCCATTGGTGAGAGAGGTGTGTTGAAGTCTCCCATGATTATTGTATGGTGGTCTATTAGACTCTTGAACTTGAGAAGAGTTTGCTTGACGAACATAGCTGCACCATTGTTTGGGGCATATATATTTATTTATTTATTTATTTTTTTATTTTTTTTTAAAGAGAGAGTGAGAGAGGAGAGAGAGAGAGAGAGATAGAGAGAGAATTTTTAATATTTATTTTTTAGTTCTCGGCGGACACAACATCTTCGTTGGTATGTGGTGCTGAGGATCGAACCCGGGCCGCACGCATGCCAGGCGAGCGCACTACCGCTTGAGCCACATCCCCAGCCCGGGCATATATATTTATGATTGTTATGTCTTGTTGGTGTATGGTTCCCTTGAGCAGTATGTAGTGTCCCTCTTTATCCCTTTTGATTAACTTTGGCTTGAAATCTGTTTTATTAGATATGAGTATGGACATTCGTGCTTGTTTCCACAGTCCATATGAGTGGTATGATTTTCCCAACCTTTCACCTTCAGTCTATGTATGTCTTTTCCTATCAAATGCGTCTCCTGTAGGCAGCATATTGTTGGGTATTGTTTTGTGATCCATTCAACTAGCCTGTGTCTCTTAATTGGTGAGTTTAAGCCATTAACATTTAGGGTTATTATTGAGATATGGTTTGTTCTTCCAGCCATATTTGTTTATTAATGTTACTAAACCTGATTTGTTTTCCTCTTTGATTACTTTCCCCCCTTTACTGTCCTACCTCCCACTGTTGGTTTTCATTTTTATTTTCCATTTCCTCTTCCTGTAATGTTTTGCTGAGGATTTTTTGAAGAGATGGTTTTCTAGCTGCAAATTCTTTTAACTTTTGTTTATCGTGGAAGGTTTTAATTTCATCTTCCATCTTGAAGCTTAATTTTGCTGGATACACAATTCTTGGTTGGAACCCATTTTCTTTCAGTGTTTGAAATATGTTATTCCAGGGTCTTCTAGCTTTCAAAGTCTGTGTTGAGAGATCAGCTGTTATCCTGATTGGTTTACCCCTAAATGTAATCTGCTTCCTTTCTCTTGTAGCTTTTAAAATTCTCTCCTTATTCTGTATGTTGGGCATCTTCATTATAATGCGTCTAGGTGTGGATCTCTTATGATTATGCACATTCGGCATCCTGTAGGCTTCTAGGATTTGGGATTCTGTCTCGTTCTTCAAGTCTGGGAAGTTTTCTCGAATTATTTCATTGAATAGATTGCTCATTCCTTTGGTTTGGAGCTCTGTGCCTTCCTGTATCCCAATGACTCTTAAGTTTGGTCTTTTAATGTTATCCCATATTTCTTGGATGTTCTGCTCATGGTTTCTTAACAGTCTTGCTGAGTTGTCTATGTTCCTCTCAGTTACTGTAACCCTATCCTTCTCTCCACTGAAAATCCATGTGTTAACTGATCTTTCTTTAAAGATTCAGATGTCCTGTGATCCCAGTGGCTTGGGAGGCTGAGACAGGAGGGTCTCAAGTTCAAAGCTATCTTCAGCAAAAGCAAGGAGGTGCTAAGCAACTCAGTGAGATCTTCTTTCTAAATAAAATACAAAAAAGGTCTGGGGATGTAGCTTAGTGGTTGAATGCCCCTGAGTTAAATCCCTGGTACCCCCTCACCCTACACACACAAAAAAACTCAGGTGTCCTGGAACAATGTATTGTTTAGTTTGACAACTAAACAAAAACTTTACATTAAGTGAGTCATACTACTATGTATTTTTCTGGGATCTGTCAACATTATTTTGGAATCATACTATGGAAACCTAGGTGAATTTATTCATATTTGGGTTGTGTTATGAATATGTATCTATTAGAACTATATATCTACTCTATTTTGATACTAGAGTTGCTTCAAGTTTTGTATCATTCCCAACAGTGCTACTATGAATATTTCTGTTCATATCTCTTGGTGCACAGATGCAGTAGTTCTATAGGACAAGTTTGGAAACTTTCTGTAAAAGGCCAGATGGTAAATGTTTTACAGTTGTTTTGAAAATGTTTTCTGCCGCAATTATTCAACTCTGCCACTGTAGGACCCAGGTAGCCCTAGACAACCCATAAATAAATGTACCAATAATTTTTTTTTTAGAAGGAGCAGATGTTGGTAACATCTAGCTGTATTCTCACATTAAAGGCGAGAGAAGATCCCCTAGGATCTCTCTCTCTCACTTTGTGTGTGTGTGTGTGTGTGGTGCTGAGGGTTGAACCCAGGGCCTTTTAGTGTAATACTGGCCCTGTGGGGTTTATTTTTTAAAAATTGATGCTGTAAGAAATTAAATTATTGTTACAGCAAATGAGAAAATGTCAGTGTCAGGAAAGAATTTAATTGCATTGGAATTGTAAATTATATAAAAGTGTTCAAGAATTTAAAAAAACCCACTAATTAATTCTAAATTGAAAAATAATGTATTCAAGTGTCATTAAAAAATTGCAACCAAATTAGTGGGTTTCCAACTAAGAACTGAAATTTACTACATTCAGTTTTAGCTAAAGATCCAAGTTAAGAAGGTCAATAAACCTTAATAAATGAGTTTTAAACTCATTTAAAACCAGGCTGCATTAAATGTAAGCAGCATGCCATCCAGTGACTTCATTAATTAGCTCAATTGAATTATTCATTAATTGATGTAGCATCTCAAGCTTTGGTGATAGTTCTTACTTATTTTGAGATTTTTAAACATTTTGGTTCATTTTATTTAGTTACAATAATGCCTGCTAATTAATGGGTGTTTGAGATCCTAGTCTAGATTTAAAAGAGAGCTCATATTGTGATCTGAGTCACTTGATACAAATGAAAGAATGCTAATATCTCAAAGGAATGTGTTCCCTGTGGAATCCTCTCTGAAATCTGACACAAAAAGGATGCCAACTCATCATTAGTAGAGGGAAAGAGAGACGGTTCTGGCAAAATAAGGAAGGTGTGGGCTCTTTCCTGTAAGTACCATCTATTGGCTGCCATTTGCCTGTTAAGTTATTAGCAGTTTCCTTTCTCTGTGGATTTCTAAGCACAGTGGGAAACTTCTTCCATATACAGTTACAAAGATTATTGGAATTCACTGCTTCATCATTTCGTTTCAAAGTATTTTGTGGAAAGTACGTTGACATTTACAGGGTGGGGTGCAGGAATCTCAGAGAATACTGTCAAAAGTCAAAAGCCATTTCTGTAATGCATACATGTTTAACTAGTGGCTGCTAAGGGTGTGTTTAGATGTGAAAAGCCATTTAAATGCTTGTGAACTTCTACCTGTAACAATAAATTTAGCCTTTGTGGAGTTAATTTGTAGTGTTCCTTTACACCACAATTGGTTAGAGTTACTGAAGATTCTTACACAGAAAATTAAAACCCGCCACTCTTTCCAAAATAGGTGCCACTGCTGTCTACAATCAGATCTATTTTGTGGCATTCCAACAGAGTCCTGCGTTCAAATCGTGTCAATCAACACGGGACCAAGTGAATGTAGACTAGGGGCTGATTCGTCCCTGAATTTTCATTGGAATTAATATTTGCATTCTCAGAAGGAAATCAAAGACAAAACAACAACCACACCACACACTACCTCTGCACCCTCTAGAATGAAAGGGAATAAGCCTTTAAAACATGGAATTTTCACAATTTTGAGGCAGCTAAGAAAGGGATGGCTTGACTATCTGAACCTTTATGTCTTTTTTTATGATGATGGATTAGAGGAATCTGTCTACTTTCACTTCCGTGGACATGGCTTTTGTTTAAACAGTTTTTGGGGTGTGAATCCTGCAAATAGAACTATTTAGGCATTTTAATTTGGCTCATGGAATGTTCTTTCCCCCAGCTCTCACTAGATGACACTGTTCTGCCACCAAAAGTGCTTTTGGTTGTAAGTATGAAAATCACTCTTTTTGGTGCTTTCCCTCCCTTCCTATTAAATGAGCTATATTTTTAAGGATTTCATTTTTGTATGTTTTAAGTTGTATCAAACCTTAAATGAAAAATGTTAGTCTTTCACAATTGGAGAGACTCTTTTTGGACTATGAAGTCCAGTGTATTTGTTTTTTTTTTTTGGCAAAGTATGGAAAATGTTGGGCCTGTTCTCACATTCTTAAAATTAATATTCTAAGCAGTATGCAGTAATAATTGCTAACAGACAACCATTTATTATGCATCAGGTATTGTCCTAAGCACTTTGCATATATTAAGCAATGTAATCCTCAGAAGCTTAAAGGTCAAACGAATTTACCCTTTTTATTATTTAAAAATAAGAAAAGGAGCACAGAAAGGTTCAGAAAGTAATGCAACATCATATGTCTATTGAGTGACAAGCTGGTATAATCGAGGAGCTGCTTGACCAGGGCTATCAGCTACCTCCCCAATTTAAGAACTAGTAATAGATCAGCATAACTGATTCCAGTAGATTTTCTCTAAATTCAATAATACACTTGCTTCATTTTTTGGTTTTAGCATAATAATTCTTAGGTTGAGTTCCACATCAGTGACATATAGCTGGTTGGGGGTGGAGTCAGACTCTGGGATTAAAATCCTAGCTCTTTTCTTTACTTGGGTAAGCTGCTTAACCTTCTTCAGCATTGAAACAAGATTTTACTGACTACTTACAAGTAGTTAATGAAACAATTGTCACAAAAATCTAGCTAGTAGGATGCACTTCTTCTGGGTGCCCTTCCAGATCCACTGCAAGGATGTAGTATGAGTATAGAATGAGCTAATTTGATGCTGGAGGTATATTAATGACAGCCATTTAAATATTTGTGACCTCTATGTATAATGATAAATTTAGCTTTAGTGGAGGTAATTTGTAGTTTTATTTTATACCGTAATGGGTTGGATTTATTGAAGTTTCTTATACAGAAAATTAAATCATTCTATTTGCACACAATTATCTAAGAAATGGGCCCACATAGACCTCCAAGATATGGTGAGAATGATGCTATCTGAATGATCTACTTTATTCTCTAGATGTTAATTTTTCATTAAAATCCCTTGCTCTTCACCTCTCTCAACAACCTTTTTCTATTACATTTTTAAAATTTTTTCTTCATTATGAGCAAACTCTGTGACACTTCTGATGATAAATACTCTACCTTCTGACCTTAGTAAGACTCTAAAATGACTATTTTCATGTATCCTCTTAAAGCTGAAGCTATTTTTTTAAAAATTTCTTACGTATCTTGGAATCAGGTTGTGGATTAATGTCTTCCTGTTCAGATAATTTCCCCATTCTTTTTATATTTAAAAACAAAATATACTTATTTTGAAGCCCAGGTCATTCTCCTTTACACTGCCATTAAAAATAAGTGCAGACTTCCTGTTAACTCTACCACATTCTCAGGTATGCACATGCCTGGATTAAACATCTATAACATCTGTTTTAATTCTAGGTTATTTCAAAAATTTTGTAGCACCCGGGTTTTCTTTTTTGGCCTAAGCTCCAGTGACCTCTCTCTTTGTCCCACCTCAACCTTTCTCTCATCCTTCACATCCCAGTGCTCATTAGAAATTGTCCCAATAACCAAATAACTAAGAAGTCCTGATACCCATCAACAACTTCCTCTTCTAATACCTTATATTTTTAGCGTTTTCATTATTATACAAAAATATTCTTCTATGACATTTTGTTCCACTGATTTCTCTTCTCCTTTCTACTTTTTTCGACCATTTCCTCCATTTCCTCATTTTTTTTTTTTTTTTGCAATTTGGATGTTTGATTTTTAGCATTAAAATCAGTACCTAATTTTCTCTATTTCCCACCTATTCCCACAGAGAAAGTGTCCCCTCCTCTATCCAAGAACATTCTACAAACACTCCCCATGCACATGGCCTCTCTGCTCCCAAGGCCCTCTCCTGGTTAGTCCACCTCCTCTTTCCACAGTATCATTTCTGTTGGCAAACAAAGAGTGAAGCATTTTAAAACCTTAGTATTTAGTGTACTTACGTGAAAGTAATATCCTATAGAGCATGACAGAAACTTGCCATGCATAAATAGGAGATAATAAAAATAGATAAGGAGGGAAAAATATGACCATCTATCTAGACAGGAAGACAGTAAAGACTGGAGATTAGCAAGCACCTGGGAAACATTATTAGACATAGGTTATCTTGTGGTAGCAGCATCTTACCCAAATTCTTCTGATCGAAATAGCTTTGGAAGGAAAGGTGTAGATCTATCTAAAGGAGAACGTGCATCTTCGCATGTACCCACAGCGTACAGAGGCAATGAGTGATACACCAAAGCCTTTGTTAATTGCCTTTGAAGGGAACTGGGGGATTGGGACAACAGTATTGTGAGGAAGAGGTTTTTTTTCCCCTCTTATTTATCCTTCAGTTCTACTAGAATTTAATCATTTGGAGGTAGAGAGGGAAGATGGGAGGGGAGGGGAGGGGAGGGGGGATAGTAGGGGATAGGAAAGGTAGCAGAATACAACAGTCACTAATATGGCATTATGTAAAAATGTGAATATGTAACAGATGTGATTCTGTAATCTGTATTTGGGGTGAAAATGGGAGTTCAAAACACAATTTGAGTCAAATGTATGAAAGATGATATATCATGAGCTATGTAATGCTTTAAATAATCAATAAAAAAACAAAAAAAACAACAAAAAAAAAGAATTTAATCATTTGTAAATGTGTCATCAAACTGAGAAAAATAAAATATACCCACTTAAAAAATAGTACCTTTTATTATTGTTGAGGCTCTTCTTTGTTCTGATAGTGGAGAATATCTGTCTCCATCAGCATCGTCTCAGTCTTAAAATTTTGCTTTTGTTCCTTGCTGATGTTAGTCATTCCTTGAAATTCAGCAAACCCACAATAAAAAAATCTCAGAGACATGTTATATTTTTTCATTTTATCTGAGAATATTAATCATCATCAACAGCGGCGTAACTTCTTTATGATCTGAAATGAGTTCAGAGTTGCTGATTAAACTGGATAAACTCCTTTGATGAAAACAGAGAGGAAAGCCAGGTCCTCGGCGTGAAGTGCAAAAGGAGCTCCCATCCTAGCCTCCTTTCAACTTAAATTTGTCTCTTCAAAGCCCTGTTGGTTTTCTTTTCTCCTCACTGATTAACTAACTCTTGCTCTTTGTTCTGAAATGATCCACCGTTTCTTGTCCATGTTCCCTTGTTCCTTAATGTTCCTTTTATCTTTGGTGGATATATATTCCCCAAATCTGAAGATGTCTCTCTATTTTCTACCTTCCTTTTCTACTCTTTGACTTGGGTATTTCAACCCTAATATCTCTGATCTACTACTGTTTCAGTTGAGTAAATCATACTAATTATTTACCTTCTTGTTCACATTATGTTATAGGTGGACATAAGATTTTGTACTTTTGGATACAGTTTTGCTGTTCATTGATTTGTTTTTCCTTTTTAAGGGAAAACTATAACTGTAATTAAAAACAGGCAACTTTGAGCCTTTACAACCGCACTTGGATATTAAATATGGAAATTAATGAGATTGGCTATTACTTGGGACACTATCTTCTAATATAGTGATGATATGACATTTTCTAGTAAATGAAAAATATTGGTAGTACAAAAATTCTTTAAATCTATTCTTAACTTAGACTGAAACAAATTAATGTGCTGAAACCAAATTAACAGCTTGTGAAGAACACCAAATTTACCAAGCATCATTTCACAAGAAAAATGTGAGCATTTCACAATGTTCCATCAATTTCTCATTGTAAAGTTAAAATAGCTACAACATGGTAAGACTATTTAAGTTACCTAGTGGTTTGTGCTCACTCTATTCATCTTCAAATGTCCTGGCCCTAGTCCTACTTTTCTTTGCATTTTCTATTATGATAATAACCAAAAGAAATCTGTAGAACAAATATTTACTTAATTAATAGAATGTAACACTGTTTTTTGTAACACTGTTTTAATAAAGGCCACATAATAATTATAGTAACAATTGGAATCCATTTAGAAAAGGAATTTAATTATATTAAAACAATATTTAAAAAGACAGTTGTAAAAGCCTTGAAGATTTTTTAGTGCTTTTTTAAAACTTGCATTCTTCGTATTGCTTATTCATTTTATTTGAAACCATACAGTCAAATAAAGTCAGCAGACCATTAATGACAGCCAGTAAATAAATAATGAAGATAAGGTAGTAAGATTTACTCTACAGAGTTACAGTTAATATTCAATGTGCCTATGAAATGGTGCTTGGTGGGTGAGCAATGATATTGAAATTTTAGGTTAACATCATTAAAGAAAAGATGTCAGCTAGTTTGTGATTCTATATCAGGGTTTTTAAATTTGGAAAGCATCCATATCTCAAAGCAGAAGACAATACTGAATTCAAGTCAGCACTAAGGGTAGTAGAGAGGGATCCGAAGCTCTGAATGTGACCAGAGAGAAAGGGGTTAGATTCCTACAGGACACAGCAGAAAAAATAGCACATGGATATGGTGGCTTCATCTTCTAAATCAAAGATGGGAGGTGAGTTCTTACAAACTTTAGCTGACTAGTGCATGAGGAGTTCATGATATTTAAAATAAAGTCTCCAGTTAAGGGTCTACACATGAAAAATTCAACTAGTACTCACATCAATTCAGCATCAGTGTGATTTTCTTAATGACCTCTCTGCTTGGCCCAATGCATGCTCCTCATTAAGCTGCCTCCATTTCCTCCGTGCATGTTTCACTTCTGTATGATGTTAAGCTACACAAGGAGACTTGGTATATTCTGTTGTTGCTGTGCCAATGATTGACTTTTCAGTCTATAGCTAGCATTTTATTAAGGAACCATTATTGACCCTGTTTCAAAGATGGAGATGAAAGATCATTTGGTTCAAGAAACTTTATCAAAATTACTCACCAAGAGGAACCTCTATCTATGATTTTAAAAACTGTGCTCTCAGCCACATTAAACTTCCTGTGGTGTGTGTGTGTGTGTGTGTGTGTGTGTGCGTGTGTGTATGTGTGTGTGTGTGTGTGTAAGCATTCATAATAATGCTCCTTGGTACACAGTGAGAAACTGGGATGAGGCAGTGTCTTGGCGATGATAAACTTGTCCCTTAGAAAACATTTGATCTAACCTGGGCTAGATATAAAGATGAACAAGACTGGGTCCTACTCTAAAGAAAAGTGGAGTCCAAAAGCAGAGAAATACAAATGGATACTTTGATGGAGGAAGAGCCTCGTGTCCCTAAGAACATCCCTCATGCACTTCCAGCTACAGAGCACAGGATGAGAGTAATCCCTGGCTTCTGTGTTTTGCAGGCCAGCCCTGGGCTTGCCTGGTGCCCATTCTCCACAGTATGTGTCTAGCCAATAAGTGTGTTTGAGATTTTAAGGCAGATTCCTGCCAAATTTGGCTCCATGATTCTTCAAAGATCTGTGAACCCTTAGAAGACAGTCTGGAACGTTCTATCCAACCTTGACTCTCTCTTTTAAGGTCAGTTTGATTGCTTTTTCAGCCTCAATCAGCCCCTGCTTCAGTTTCTCTCCAGTGGACATTTCAATTAATGCAATCTTTTCCTGTTTAATCACATCTTGCTGCCTACTTCTTAGACATGAGATCTTGCTGTCTGCTTATCAGACTAACACAGTGTTTAATTGATGAAGTAACTTGAAGTGCTATTTTTGAGGGAGGTGTTGATGTTTATGAAATATTATAGCTACTCATAAATCACTCTTATGGAGGTGTCTCTTGGTTAGGTGGAGCTAGCTGGACAGCAGCACTGGCTTTTGATCAGGCTTTCTCTCCACGTAGTTGGACCTACAATTCCACAGTCAAAACTCACTTGAGTTGAAGTTTCTTTTCTTTTATTTGTGGGAGCTATTTATTAAGGTGAAAATGCTATAAAATATTTAGTGCTGTTAGTTTTTGAGGGAAAGAGAATGATTGGAACCTATAGTCAAGGGAGAAAGACATGCTGGGGGCATCAGGGCCAGGTAACAGGTCAAGGATAAAGGAAGTACCAAAGTCCAAAGTTTTCCTCCCCAAACTGAACATTGTTATAACAATTCTCAGGTATTGATTTAACCATAATTAATTCATATTTCAAACCTTGCCATTAAATATATGTTTGAATGGGTTATGTACATGCCCAGCTCCCTGGCTTTTGGCAATCAGTTTCTGTGCACCTACTCTCAGTTTAAGATCTGGCAATAATGGGTAACAGTTATTTGTTTTAATATTTATTCATTTTTGCATGCATTTAATGCACATGGAATAATTGTCTTACAAGAGCCAGGGACTATGCTAGAACTTGACGTTTCCACATTGAATAAAACAATCCTTGTTCTACCGAAGTATACATTCCAGTGAGAGGAAAGAGATACTAAATGAATAGATAAATGACTATGGAACATGTTTTATGGTGAATTCTGTGAAGAAAAATAAAGCAGGGTAAGGACAAGAGGAACTGGGAGTTGGGAGGAGTGCTAGTTGAGTAGGTTATGAAGGAAGCTGTAATAGAAGGATGACATTTGAGTAGAGACCCTAATAAACCAAAGGGAAGGAGCCATGAGGTCGTTTGAAAAAAGGAGAGGACCATATTAAAAAACAGGCAGAAGTGTGTTTTGAAAAGCCTGACTAACAGCCAGGGTGCTAGTGTGACTGGATTAGAGAGAGACGCATGACAGGCAAATGTGAGTTTGCACCTATGGACAGGTATGTACACTGTCAGGGGGTGTGGTCTGCTCAGTTAGGAAAAATAGAAGATCTAAATACAAAACGTATCCTGGCAGTTACTTGCCAGAAACTTGTTTGAATTACTGATATTTATTTATTTTTTATTTTTTATTGATTATTTAAAGCATTACATAGCTCATGATATATTAAATTATTACATTATTGATATTTAAAAGCTTCTGTAAAATATGTCTCTTTTCTAAATGACCATTTTAAATGAGACTACTTTTCAAAGATTGCATTTTTAATAAACCTGCCTAATCTTTACAATCTGACTCATTCAGCTGCACTGATGTGCAATCTAACAATCAGGTATGATTTAATCAAGAGATAAGCCTTCCAATAATATGTAACCCCGAGACAGTTTGTTATTTGAACAGTTTCAAATTAATATTATTATTGCTATTATTTTTGGTACTGGGGATTGAACCCAGGGGTACTTTACCACTAAGCTTCTTTCATTTTTTTTCTTTTGAGACAGGGTCTTGCTAAGTTGCTGAAGATCTTGCTAAATTACTGAGTCTAGCCTCAAATTTGTGATCCTCCTGTCTTAGCCTCTCAAATCACTAGGATTATAGGTGTGCACCCAGCTTCAAATTATTTTTTATTTTGTTATATCTAGTAAATAAATCAATGTGTTGAATGAAAGCAAGTGACTATCAAAACCAAAAGTTTTAATTTTCAAGGAAAATGCTATTTAGTAAAATAATGCATTTGGTGAATAGTGTTTTAATTTGAAGGTCATTGATGCCTCACCTGGTAGTTCATAAAATTGCTGATATATTGATGCACACATAAGAAAACTTATGAATAAAACTGTTTTTTAAGTTATTCCCATAAACAATTTCAAAATGGTTAACAAAAATATATATAAAACGTTTTTTATAAAAGAGTTTTTGATAAAAATCTTACATTGTCTAGAAAATTTTTGTTATTTAATATGCCATTTTAGACTGTTTCTTATTCTAAGAAAAGTTTAAGGCATTTTGACTGGAATTGGGAAAGTTAATACCCAGGAAAATATTAAATAAGAATTTAACCACATAATTGTGCCTTTAAAAAAAAAAAAAACAAAAGAACCATGGGCTATTAACCCCCAATCTTACCAAGGTTTGAACTCCAGTAGCCAAACTCCAGGAAAGTTCATCAAAATAGTATACTACATTTATCTTTTTCTTTTCCTCCAGGGCTTGTTGGGCACTTCCAGGTGAAGCATGATTAAATTTGCCAGTACAGTTTACATTCTTCTTCTCTTCTGGTTCATTAGGTAATTTGGGTTTAAAGTATATGGGTTTAATTCCTTTGATTATATATATAAAACTTTGTCCCCAACAGCATCAATATTAATGAAGATCCTAAAAGCTGTCCTTGATATCAGAGAGAAAGATTTTTATAATTACCCAGCAGGATATGGCTAAGGGTTTGAAAGAAAAGAAAAAAAAACATGCAGAATGTCAGATGGTAGGACATTCAATTTGAGAGTGTGCCTTTGCATTGAATGTGCTATAACTAACTAACTAACTAAAATTTTATTTACTTATGCATTTTGGTTTCAGAGAAATTTTTCAGGATGGTAAAGGACACTTTCAGAAAGGGAGAAATTAGTCATGTGTTTGTAGCTCTAATACAGTTTCTTATCTTTTTCCTATTGTGAAGGGGTATACTTCAGTCAGTCTATCTCTCTCTTTCTTTATTCATATTTTGAGACATGTTGATACATATAATAAGACAAGGAGAGAATGACAGATAAGGAGACTCAGTAATAGAAACATTGGTTTTCTCCTTGAAGGTGATTTTAAAATGTTCAGGAAAGAGCATATAAGGGGAGAAACAGTATATTTAGGGTAGGAGAAAAAAGTGATAAAACCCCCTATCATTTGTAGAAGGGTCCAAAAATATCCACAAAGCTGTTTCTCCGTCTATTAAAAAAATCCCCTTAATGATATATCAACTTAGTGACTTCTCAGAACTGGCAATATAAAATGCAGATGTTCTGTCCCTAAAAATCTCAAGGACACTGACAAGGAGTAAAGAAAACTGATTTAGAACTATAGTCTAAGAACTTCTGCTTTGGCCTAAGATAGATGAACAAGGACCAGATTTGTCTTTCTTTGTTTCTTTTTTTTTTTAAAGACAAAATATATAATATCGTAATTTTCATGATACTGGACCTTAGGCAATGGAAAGCAGCCATCTCTAAAAGTTGATAAACAAATAGTCAATCTCTGCAATCTGCAATCGCCCCAGGTTTCTGCCTGGATTCCAGACTGCAATTCAAGAAAAGGGAACCAAGTGGATCCAGACCGTCTGTGATTAGAGACATTGATCCAGAGGCCCAGGGAGCTGAACATAGAGATAACCGCAGAGACAGGAGCCCCTCCTGAGTATTTGGACCAGAACTTATCTGCACATGTGTGTGAATGGACAGAGCCATGCCAAAGAATTAATGAAATAGTACCCAAAATTCACATAAGCCAGATTGAGCAACCTCATAAAATAAGAGAACTAAAATGGTATGGACTCAGTAGTGGAGAGATTCATCTTAGATTAACTCCTGCTCTGTTTTATAGATTTTGTTATTTAAAGCAGTACAGCAGAAGGATTAAGCTGTTTCTAAGAAACTTATCAACTTCCATGACAAAGACATAGAATATTTTTATGACTACAAAAATGTCAAACACTCAACAAGGTAAATTTTGCAATATCTGGCACTCGAATAAAGATTGCCAACTACACAGAGAAACAGGAAAATACCACCCATAAAGAGAAAATTAGCCAAAATTGATCCAGAAATGATCTAGATAATAAAATCACTAGAGTAAAGATTAAAATAGTTGTTATATTTTCCAAGAAGCTAGATTACAGATAGACATGGAAGATATTAGAAAATTCAAACAGAAATTCTATACATTCAAAATTACAGTGTCTGAAATGTAAAGTATGCTGGGTGGAATTCTAAGTAGATTAGACCTTGAGAAGAAAAGGTTAGAATTGAAGGCAGTACCTTGTACTGTCTACAAAAACAAACAGAGAAAAACAAAAACAAAATAAAACTAGCAACCACACAGAAAAAAAATAGAGCATCTATTAGCTAGTGGTCTATTAGCTAAACCAAATCTTTGCTCATTGGAATTCCAGATGGGACAAGCAAAGGCAAATTATTTGAACAAGGACCAAAACTTACGGAAACTATCAAACCATAGATCTAAGATGTTCCACCTTCCCCAAGCAC
The DNA here is from genome assembly GCF_964194105.1 of Spermophilus citellus. Lineage (NCBI taxonomy): Eukaryota > Metazoa > Chordata > Mammalia > Rodentia > Sciuridae > Spermophilus > Spermophilus citellus. The sequence continues at coordinate 70,899,433 of NC_138196.1, read as the reverse complement.
AAGAAATTTGAAGAAAAAGCAGCCAGGAAAAAATACATTATGTATAAAAGAATGAAGTTAAAGATACCAGCAAATCTTAATGTAACAATATCTAAAGCACTGAAAGAAAAAAAAACACAATAAAATGTCAAGCTGTCAACTTAGAATTTATTGCCCAGATCAAAAAAGGAGGTAAAAGACTTTTTTGGACATATAAAATTCAAAATTCACCAACAGACTCATGCTTCAAGAACGATCAGAAAAATCTTTCAGAAGAAGAAAATGATACCAGATGGAAATAAAAATTTATACAAAGGCATGAAGAACAACAGAAATGTAAAGGGTAAATTAAAATCATCTTTCTCTTAGCATTCAAGCATCATTAAAATGATATCACGGTGGCTTGTAGCTTGTTGGATGGTATGTAGCAATTTTCCTAGAAATGGAATGTTGCCTATATTCAAACAGTCAAGAAAGAGCAACTATCACTCAAAATCTTTCAGGATCCTCCCTTTAGCAAACTACTTAAAATAGATAGTGGCTGGGCGGATAGAGTGGTATAAATTAGAATGCCATCCCCAGGATCTAAAAACTGGAACATGTTCTCAGCATTAAATATCTTTTTTGTTGTTCACTATAGAAATTAAGAAAAATTTCCTTTGCTCTGGGATTGTCTTTTGATCATGTTTGTTTGCTCCAATCTTCTCCATTCTGGAGACTTTTCTGATTTTCTCTGCTACTTCCCCTCCTTCCTGCCCTCTCTCCCCACTTCCTTTCTCCCCCGCCCTCCCTTCCTTTGGATTGAACTCAGGACCTTGCACATGCTAAACAAGTGTTTCCCACGGAGCTACCTTCCCTGCCTTGTGTAGTTTTATTTATTACTCAATGAAAAATCAATTAAAAATTTTAATTTATGTATATGTTTTTCCAAAAACTATTAAGACACAGAAAGATTACATATAGCAATGGGCATATTTTAGGATGCCAAGGTTTCACTTCAGTTCCTCTGTTTCCATTCCCAATTTTGATTGTTTCTACATATCAACATAGTGGCTTTGTATAAAAGCAAACCACTTTTACTGGGAAGAAAGTCACATGAATGAACTTTTAGTCTAAAACCCCTTGGTGGCTATAAATTTTATCTGCCCAGACACTAGCATATAGAAAAGACTTGACATTTCATTTGTCTTTCATCAGCCAAAGTTTGTGTGTGTGTCAGGGCGGGGGGGAGTGGGTAGGGTGAGGGTGGGGGTTGGAGGGACCCAGAAAAGGGAAAGAATAGAGAATTTAAGTTTGTCTGTTATATTTATTCTCCAGGGAATGAAATTAGGAAGTACTTACTGAGTCATGTAAAAGGCTGTTGTTAGGCAGCACTTCTCAAACTTGCATGTGGACAGATTCAGACTCAGTGGTCTAATATGGGACCTGACATTCTGCATTTCCAGTCCCCAGACCATATGTGGAACAGCAGGGAACTAGAGGTGATGTCCCTAAACGGCTGTTGAGATTTTGAGAGTAGTTTGTTTTCCTGTATTAGGAAGATCTTGGACCATCCAATTCTTCCTTTTTCATGCATCCCCACATAAACACCCACTTCTTAACTACCTTAGGGTCTTAAACTAAAGCCTGGAGAGGAATATAATTAATAGCATGGAGATTATTTGTATGATTTTTTACTTTTATTTCCACAACATCTTGAAGGCTTCTGATTACACAGTAGAATTAACTTTTATTGATTCATTATAGATGAGAAATGTCTAAAAAAAAAAAAGCAGATTTCAGGGATGTTTTGTGAATTGGCAAAAATTATTTCCTAGCAATCAATTGTGCTTATTAAATTTTGATAACAGTCAGCACTGTGTCTAATTGGCACAATCTATGCTCTTGGCAAAGATAAATAGCCATGAACTTTATGATTCAAATGTTTTCCAGACCGTCCTTCAAATTTTAACTATCAAACGTACTATGAAATGGTCTCCCCATTCAGAGAACTGATGCCACCATATGTGGCATTTTCTAAGATATGTTTCCATAAACTCGGGGTGAATGCGGCTTTCATTTTTTATTCGTTGCTTGCTATTTTCATTGTAAATAAACACCCAAGATAGTCTAGCCCCAGGATGGTTGTCAAGGATGTCAGGCAGAAGAGTCCAAGGGACAACCTCTCCATTTTGCCCTTTGACATAATGCAGATGCCACACCTGGACATCAAGGAATTCATTCTTTCTGTAAAATGTAGCTGAGTTTTAATCAGATATGGCAAAGTGACGGAAATGGAGGTTTCCAACAGCCTTTGAAAGAGAAGTTTATTACTTACAGTTCCCGAGGGAAGGAGGCAAGGCACACCATTCAGGACTGCCCCCCAGGTGCCAAGGTTGGTGAGAGGACAGGAGTGAAGGAGACCTCACCCCAGAGTCTCCACTGTGTTTCTGTGGGGAGAAATGATTGTGGCTGGGTAGGCAAGACTGAGTGAGATTTGGATCGGGTTGCTCAAATGTTTTCTGGGGTTACAGGCTATCAGGGTGACCTCAGTATTTGGCCCTGGAGTGATTTAATGAGGGGGAATAAAGGGAATATTGGCTTGGTGTGCCCGTGATAAAGGAGGTAGTTGGCAGTATGGATTGTTATTTTTTTTTGTTTTGCATATGAAAGAAATGCTAGCAGGCAAGTTGTTCCCTCTTCTTAAGGCTAGCCTATTCTGAGGACCGGACTCTCTCCCAGGCCTGCCAGCAAGGCTCCCCAGAAGTCAAAACATAACATACTGTAAAAAGTAGAAAACAAAAAGAAACCCCAAAAGACTAACACAGTAAACTAAGCAGAAAGAACAAATTTTGTCCAATCTCAGCCAAGTTTTCTTAAGTATCAGTGAAATGGGTTGTGATCCCAGAAATTCTTTATCCACTGATGATTTTGCAACTGTCAGGGCCGTAATAAAACTTGGCTGAATTAAATTTGGTTATTTTATATCATAAGCAAGTAATTATTTTCTCAGGTAAAATCAAAATCACTATTAACTTTCTATGTACTTCTTTTCGTATTGCTTTAAAAAAATAGTAAATCACATTTTTTGGTTCACAGGAATCATTCTTCCATTTAATCATTCTGTCCTTGAATGAACTGAAGTTCAGAAGTTAGGAAGAAGAAGGAAAAAAATCAATTTTTTTTGTTTCATTCTATGGAGAAGATTATTTCATATTGAAGCAAACTTTTTTGGGGAGAAGACTAGGTTCTTTTTTCTTTCATTTTATTTTATTTTATTTTGGTTCAGGGGATTGAACCCAGGGGTTCTTAACCACTGAGCCACATTCTCAGTCCCCTTTTTAAAATTTTGAGGCAGTGTATCACTAAGTTGCTTAGGTAATCACTTAAGTTGCTGAGGCTGGCCTCAAACTTGTGATCCTCCTGCCTCAGCCTCCTGAGTCGCTGGGATTACAGAACTCTGCCACCGTGCCCAGCAGGACTTGGTGGGAAACAAAAGCTCTTTTTTCTTTTCTGTGTTAGCTCTTTGTTGCTGTGACCAAAATATTTAACAAGAACAACCCAGAGAAGAAAAAGTTAATTCTGGCTTCTGATTTCAGAGGTTGAGTCCATGGTGGGCTGACTCCATTGCTCTGGGCCTGAGGTGAGGGAGGACATCATGGTGGAAGGGCCTGGTGGAGGAGAGCTGCTACCTTCAAGGAGGCCAGGAAGCAGAAAAGGGAAGGGGAAGGGGTTGTAGGGAAGATGAATCCTCCCTGGAAGCCCCCCAGTGACTGGCCCACCTCCTCCAGCCATGCCTCGCCTACTTACAGTTGCCACCAGTTATTCTATTCAAACTCGGTGGACCGATGGGTCACAGCTCTCCCACCTCTATCATCTCACCTCTGAATATTCCACATTAACACAGGAGCTTTTAGGGGCACCTCACACCCAAACAGAACATTCTCTACTTGAGCTTCGAGAAAAACAGAAAAGACGCCTATTAGTATGACAAAATATGAATGTTGACAATGGACAGAATGATTGCTAATAAATTAATCACTAATACTTTATAATACTAATAATTACTACTAAGCTCAATCCAATGTGACATTGTGTTACTTGAAAAAAAAAAGTTCCTAGACATGATTTCAAAATTTTAAAAGACCCACTACAAAATGACATTTGTCTTTAGTCAAGTAAACTACACACACACACACACACACACACACACACACGTGTACACACAGTCTCAGATTTTATTAATCTTTTTCTAAATATTCCTCTATTTCTGAATACTTTTTCCTCCCATGAATACTTACCAGCCACAATTTTGTGATATATTCTTACAAATGCGTTTCTATGACTGTTAGACATTCAAGATCATTTAATACTCTGATTACCTTTCAAGCCTAAATTTGTTCGGCCTTCTTCATCAGTACTTGCAGGCCTGCAGCCTCTTCCTCTGGGTCCCTTCCCATTACCCTCTTGTCTCTGTTTTGTTACCACCACATCCTACTTTACTTAATTTTGAGATATTCTACTTGGCCTCAGCCTGTCATTCACTTTAGGGCATTTCAAACATGCCCATCATCTATACTTAAGCAACACCAATCAAGGAAAAGTAGACAGTATTAAAAGAATGACTAAAACCTCCATACCAAAACAGAAGATGACAACACCATGCCAGGTTCATGAAACAAAGTACAACAGGCTATGCAAAATACCATCTGGTATGTCAAAATAGTAAAAAATAAAGTGATCATAATCCAGTCATATCGATAATTACATTAAATGTTCATGGATGAAACACCTCACTAAGAGGTAGAAATTATTAGACTAGGTAGAAGTAGGATCAAATTGCATATTGTCTACACAGACACATTCTAATTATAGACTCGGATAAATAGAAAGGAAGCAATGGAAAAGGTCTAACTTAAAAACATCTAAGAAGAATAGAATGTTAATTTTTCCCCTAAATTTTTAGTTGTTGATGGACCTTTATTTTGTTCATTTATTTATATGTGGTGCTGAGAATCAAACCCAGGGCCTGACACATGCTAGGCAAGCATTCTACCACTGAACCAAAACCCCAGTCCCTAGAATGTTATTTTAATGTTACATGAAATTAACATTAAGACAAAGAATATTAGCTGGATGCAGTGGCCCATGCCTATAATCCTGGTGGCTGGGGAGGCTGAAGCAGGAGATTGCAAACTCGAGGACAGCTTCCACAAAAGTTAAGATCCTAAGCAACTTAGTGAGACCCTGATGTTTGCATGAATCTGTGAATATATTAAAATCTGCTGAATTATGTACCTTAAAATACTGAATTTTATGATGCAAGAATTTTGTTCAAAAATTTAAAAAGTATTGAGAATGTTTTTTAAAAAAGCAAAAAAGGAATATTTCATATAGATAAAAGGGCTAATTCATCAGGAATACATGACAACAAAAATATGTGTCTAATAACCTCAAAAACATACTACCCCAATTAAGAGAATTAAAGATGGATGTAATGTCCCGGTATGGACAATTGGACCTAGGGATGCATAACAACTGAGCCATATTCCCAGTCCTGTTTATTTATTTTATTTTATTTTATTTTATTTTGGTGGGGGGACCAGGGATTGAGCTCAGCGGCACTCAACCACTGAGCCACATCCCCAGTCCTTTAGTGCCTTGCTGTTGCTGAGGCTGGCTTCGAACTTGTGATCCTCCTTTCTCAACCTCCTGAGTCGCTGGGATTACAGGCATATGCCAACATGCAAGCTTTATTTTTTTTATTTTGAGTCAGGGTCTTGTTAAGTTGCTTAGGACCTCTGTAAGTTGCTGAGGCTGGCTTTGAACTTGCAGTCCTCCTGCCTCAGCCTCCTGAGCTACTGAAATTACAGGCGTGCATCACCATGCCCAGCTCAGTGTCTCAGATTTTTGTACCCCTCTTAATATTTGGTGGAACGATTAGATGAAGGATTCTGCACAGACACAGTGAATCTGAATAATAGTATCAAGCACTTCTTGCAAATTGATACTTTTATTACATGACATCCAAAAATTATAGGATACACATTGTAAGTGTACCTGGCTCACTCACCAATAAAGGCCACATGCCATTCTAAAATACATGTAAATACATTTAAAAACACTCTAATAAAATTCAGCATTCAGAGTGTGTTCTCTGGAAATGATAACATTTCTAGAGAACAATAAAAATAGACATCTCACAAAGATTTACACATGAATATCCACAGCATACTTATTCAAAATACCCAAAATTCTTAACAAGTCAATTTCCAAAAACAGATGAATGCATAAAATATTTTATTATATCCATAAAATATATCACTGGTCAATGATATAAAGCAATAAACTACTGGTAAATGCAATGACATAGGTGAACATCAAAATCATATTGTGGAGTGAAAGAAATCAGACATACGAGAATATACAATGAATGATTCTATTCATACTAAATACAAATCACAGGCTGTTACTCATGGATCCAAATACCAGATTGACACCTGTCACCCCAGTCTCTAGGCCAGCATCTAAGGCCCCCGTTTTTGTCTAGCCCTAGGCCAGTCCCTGTGCCCCCAGGATTCAGGCCAGCACACTCCAGGAGTCCAAGTCCTTGTCAGTAGATCCTAACTCTGGGGCAACCCCCATGGACTCAAAAAGTAGGTCTATGGCTGCTATAGATAGAGATGGATGGATAGAAGGCAAATCTGCAAAGGGCCACCAGGAGTCTTTTAAAGTGTCATGGAAGTATTCTGGGTCTTAACTGTGGCAGTGGTTTAGCCAAAATTCATTAAATGGATTTTAGTTTATTGTATTTAAATTATTTTAATCTAGTTAATTTTAAAGAGGCAATTGAAATTATATTCATAGGAGACTGTGGTGATTTGACCAAATGCAATGGCTGATGACAAGAAATGTGGAAAGATTAAGTGAAACCATCTCAAGATACAGTTTATAGGATTGTGATGGCAAAACCAGACCTGGTTGTAAAATGAAATTATAAGAATGTTACGGTGAGAAACCAAGAAAAGTTTCCTTCTCCCCCCTCTGTTAGCCTTTCTTAGAGAAACCTAATTAACTGTGGGTCCCTAACTTTTGGAATGCAAATAACCATCTCTAGGAGTTTGACCACTCCCTTTTGAAATGTAAATACCCCTGTGCAGGCTTTCAAGGATAAACGTTTGACAGATACCTGCATAAAGAGCCATTTCTTTCTTTTTTTTTTTTTTTGTTTCTGTAAATATGCTTTATGTTAGAGACTCCCCTGTAATTCCTCCCCAGCCCCGAAAAGGCCTTCAGTCAGGTAGATTAGGATTTTTTTAAAAGAGAAAAATAAATAAATAAATAAAATCTCAATGATGGGATGGGTCTACAGTGACACCAAATAACCTGTAAATGTGAGAAAGTGTGGCTCAGGGCTCAGAACTTGGAGTTCTCCTCTGGGTGCACTGGTGTAAAGTTTGGAGTTCTCCTTTTCTCTGAGTGCTGTGTGCTGCTTCTCAATCAGTCTGTTTCCTGCAACAGGACTAACTTAAAATACATTTATTTATTTATTTATTTATTTATTTATTTATTTATTTATTTATTTATTAACTCTTCAATCAATATGTAAATAGAAGGAGACAGTATATACATAGGGTTTCACATTATGCTGATTTTTCAAAGCTCTGTTTTGTATTTGCATAAAATATCCCTAGGAAAATACTATCTAAAATGGCAGTTATTTGGTGGGAAACTGAGTAGGCAAGGGAAAGCGTTTTAAGTTAACTTATTTTCCCTGTATAGGTTTTATAATTTGACAGAGCTATACTTTGTGAATTCATTATCAATACAGAAAGTCTTGACTGAATGAAGCAATACATTATTTAATATGTTGAAAAAGATATCTTCAAATGGAATTAGGGTCAATTATACCAAAAACCAAGTTTAAGAAGGAAGAAACTTGCCCTGGCTTATCTCCTTTAGTCCTCAGGTTAGTCGCCTTTGTGATGAATTACATTTTCCTCTGTCTTTTTTTTTTTTTACCCCTTATTTTAAATTAAGGCAGCTATAGGACACTTGGCCTTTGTGGTCTAATTTGTGATTAGCCAGTAGTTATATAATTAGAGAGGTTGTATAATTTTGCCTTATTTTTTAAGTGGGATTTTGTAATTGAGGCCCTCATCTTATTTTGCCTTATGAGACATTGTCCCTGGAGAGGATCTATATATATTGACCCTTACTAGTTGTGTGACACTGGCCGTCTTAATTTTCTTAATTGCAATATATGGAAAATGGTTCCTAACTCATTGGCTTATGGGAAAAATTGGAGTGATAACATATATAAGAGTTTAGTCTGGTGCCGGCACATACTACTCAATGAATACATGTTAACAATTCATTCTCCCAAGAAGACTTATCTTTCAGATAAAACGAATCCATCCATCAATGACAGTTGAATGTCTTAGTTTTGAGGCTCCTATAAACAGAAACAAGAAACATGGCTTTTCTAACCATCTTCATCCATTTGGGGTATTGTAATACTCTTAACTGGGTAGGTTATAAAAATCAGTTCCCATAGTTCTGGAGGTTGGGAAATCCAAGATCAAGACTCCAGCAAAAAATCAAAACTCCATTGAGATTCCATCTCACTCTAGTCAGATTGGCAGTTTTCAAGAATACAAACAATAATAAATGCTGGAAAAGATGTGGAGAAAAAGGAACACTTTTACATTGTTGGTGGGATTGTAAATTACAACCACTACGGAAATCAGTATGGAGGCTTCTTTAAAGACTAGGCATGGAACCACCATATGACCCAGCTACACCACATTATATATTTATAGCTATACCATATGTATATATTTATCCTAAAGCATTAAAGTCATCATGTGACAACCATACATGCATACCTGTGTTTATAGTAAACAATTCAGAATAAATAAGCTATGGAATCAGCCTAGGTGTCCATCAGTGAATAAATGGATAAATAAAATGTGATACAAAATATAAAATGGAGTTGTACTCAGTCATAAAGAAAAATAAAATTATGTAATTTGCTGGCAAATGGATGGAACTTGAGATCATTATGTTAATGAAATAAGCCAAACTTAGAAAGTCAAGGGTCACATGTTTTCTCTCATATGTGAAAGCTAGAGAGGAAAAAGGGAAATAAAGATGGGGGTAGATCTCATAGAAATCAAAGGGAGATCAGTAGAGGAAAGGGACCAAGGGGTGGGAGGTGGAGAGGGACGGGGAAAGTGTGATACTGACTAAATTATATTGTTATATTTTATGCATGTATGAATTTCTAACAATAAAAGTACATATATGTACAACTCTAATGCACCAATAAAAGATATGGAAAAAATGTAACTGAAAAAAAAAAAGATTCCAGCCGAGTCAGTGTCTGGTGAGGGCTCACTTGCTTTATGGATGAGCATCTCACTGAATCCTCACCTGGTGGGAGGGTGGATGAGCTCCCTTGGATTTCTTTTAAGGGCATTACACTAATCCCATTCATAAAGGTGGAGCCCTCAGGACCTAGTCACTTCTCCAAAGTCCCCATTTCATTTTACTATCACTCCAGAGATTAGTTCTTCAATGTATGAATGTGGTGGAGAGTGGGGACCATAAACATTCAGATACTATTTCTTCCTCAGGTAAAATTTGTTATGTATATGTAATAAAACCTCCTCACTTTATGTTTATAACTCATACGGTCTGTGAGCATGCATAAATTTGGGTTCACAAAAAGTTACACAATGTACTTGAAGAAAAAAAGAAAATCAAAATTCACTGTCAGAATTATGAGTCACCTTCAGGTTATTCTTTCTCAGTTTATGTTCATTCTTTTTACAGGGAATATGTGTGTGTGTGTGTGTGCCTGTGTGTGTGTGTGTGTGTGTATTCATCTTATTTTTGTACATTTTATATAAAATATCGTAAAGATCAGAAGGAATGAATTTATAAGGACATTGACCAATTCTGTTAATCAAGGCAAAGCACCCAGGACCTAATAACCTCCCCAATCACCAGACAGAATAAATTTCTTTTGCTCTTTATAGTATACTATATAGAACTTATACATGATAAGTTGAATATTTATATGTATATACATTTGTTTTCAGAGAAAGTGGGCATAAACTGAGAACTTGCTGAAGCATTATGAGTATATTTCTTCTGTTTTTCAGAGTTTTGTATACAAATTATTATAGTCAAGGGTAAAAAGAAATTACGTATTTCATAGGAGAAGACATTTAATTTATAATAACACCTTGGACAAAATAATGGCTGAGTGGATATTATTAGAATCAATAAATTTTAATTGCCTGGAAGGAAATGGCTATTTTATGAACATATGCTTATTTTTTTATAGAAGTTTATGATTATCATGATTATATTAACTGGAAATAGTATTTAATTAATTTGACAACTATTTCCTTTCAGTGTAGTGCCATTTTGGTACAGTTTTAGGAGGTATGTTAGTAATTTTATTTGCCTGATAGCATTACTATATTTATCTTCCCATGGGGAGAGATCAGTGAAATGGAGGTCTATCTACCATTAACTTTAAAATCCTAAAAAATTGTCTACAGAGAGGACTATTAGTAGATAAGTATTATTTTATCCCGGTTACATCTAAGGCTGAAACATTTCTGGTAAAATGAGAATAGGAATAAATTGTAACATAAACTGACCACATTTTATAAACATTAAAACCACTCAAATACTAGCTATAGTTGAACCAAGTCTTAAAAGATAAATGTATGTATAATTTCACTCTTGTAATCTATATAATAGTATGGCGGATGAATTTGCTCCCTGAAATCACCTAAAATTATGGTATAAAACCCCACCAAACTATTTTCTATATCATTTGAAGTTTATTTTCCATAACTCTTCAGAAGTAGATGAAAGACTATCCTCCAAGGATGCAGGAGCTTGATTCTTTCTCTTGAGAGATGTCTCTAGAAATTAGACTGTTTATAGCTATCATACTATAAGACTTCTGCAAGAGATAATCAGTCAGATAGCTTTTTGATTCCCAAGCAGATCTGAAGTTCATTCATCAATCCTGCTGCATTTCTGGGGTGAGGGCTCATATTACACTGCAGAACATGGGTGTTCCTGCTGGAGACCTCAATGAACTGACAGCCTGCTGATCTTACTTCAGAGTTTCCTTCCTAGAGATGAGAAAGAAGAATCCATGTTAAGTTTTCAAAAGTTGGAGCCTTAGTTCTTTGTTTTCTAAAGTTATTTATAAGCTCAAATGTCCTTCCATTTCATCTACTTAAAAACACTCAGATAACACCCAAGATCATATTGTACATTAGTTTAGTGAGTCTAACATGTTATTGCTGGCATACATGATTTCCAACACTATTCTGGTAGTGTTTAATTCACCAGATAGAATCCTAGAGGTATCCATCATGACATGGCAACTGGCTGATTGGTTCCATTTGTTTTTCACTTTTACTACATCACAGTGGAAAATAGTTGACTACCACCATCACACACTATAGATTACTTATACTTTCTTTTAACTTATTTTTAGAGGAAATATGTTAAATGTAGAATAGTAGAAAGCAAAAAAAAAATATTCTATGGCTCCCAGTACCCTATATATAATGAAAAGCTGTTTATTCCAGTTAGAAATTAAAAGCAAAGACAAAATCCAGTATGTGATTAAGAATTAAGTTCTCGTATAACCTGGATAAAGGCTTCTGGGTACATCTTGGTGGCCTAGTTTACTAGGTGACATACGCAAACCCATGAGAAGGCACATATACACTGGACAGGGAACCATTGTTAGGGCAGGCTTTAAATCTAGATTATTGGAGGAAAAGAGAAAACAGAAAGAGACAGATAAAGAGCATGACAGAGAAAGAGGGTGGGGGAGGTGGGACGAATGGAGGTGGCCAGAGCTTTGCTAGAATAACGCATGTCCAATAAGGAATAAATATGGAGAGTGTCTTTCCACTCCAAGAGAGTCAGACACATCTGTGTGTAAAATGTGGAAATTTTAGGGCAGCGCTATAGCTATCTGGTTCCATTTTAAGGGAATTTTGGAAAACTAGGCACTTTCCTTAGAGACCTAAAAATATCTTCCCAATAGGTGACTGAGCTTCTAAAACTCTTGTAGATCAGCATCATTCTATGGGAGGTCCACAGATCACTGTCTGTCCACATAGTAGACCTAAACCATAACAAAGTAATTGTAGTAATGAGGGCCAACGTTTAAAGCAGGTGTGTGCACACTAAAGGTGATGAACCAGTCCACAGACCTTTAACAATAAAATTTTGCGGGACACAGCCACACCCAGTCATTTACATTGTCTAAAACTATTGGTGAAATCCATGGCAGGATTTGTAGTTGTAAGAGAAACTGCGCAACCCACTAAACCTAAGCTATTTACTATCCAGTCCTTTACAGAAAAAGTTGTCTACCTCATTCCCATTTGGAAACATTTACAGCAATTTGATGTCACTGTGACATCTCAGCATGTGATCGTTTTTTCCAGTAATTGTTTTTTTTTTTTTTTTTTACATATTCAATGGTAAAATGAGGGGAGTGCAAGGCTTTCCATACAGGGATTTTGGTATTTTAAGAAGTGCTCTTCTGAATCAGATATATCCTACAAGAGGATGACTTTGTTCCTAAAATCTGCTTTATTTTGATCCCACTGTGCTGATGTTAATTGCCTGGCATTAAATCAGGTTCAGGGATGAGTCAAGATTGTCCTCTGACTGGACTTAGACTTTCAGTCATGGTAACAGTTATTATTGTTAATTGCAGTTATAAAAGCAGATTTTTTACACCAAGATAATATTGCTGTACAATGAAATTTTCAATATATATTGGGTTTCATTAAGACTCTAAAAGGTGTCATTTCGGTGCAAATTTCCAAAAGCTGCAAATAAATTTTATTGTTTGTGAATTAACATTTCCCAGACTTGAATGAGATCAATGTGGAATCAATGGAAATTTATTAGCCTATTAAATTTATTTAGCCTATTAAGAATTCAGTGTATTTTTTCTTCTCATGAAAAGTTCCAAAAATTTATTTATAACCCTGCTCATTATGAAACAAAATCTGGGTATATTTTTAGCAGAAAATTGGGAGTTTCCTCCAATTTTAGGATTATAGCTGGCAATAGAATGTGTTTGCAATACAGCATGAAATAGTCTACTATGTTAATTGATGATGTGTTAATAGAGAATATAGTTTAAAAATGTATTATAGGATAAAACTTCTTAGAACTGTACATACACACGTACAAAATCTACATGTAAACAAGGAATCTGAATAAGCTTTATGGATTACATCCCTGTTGATTCTCTAGTTTTGATATTGTGCTATAGTTATATAATATATTCCCACTGGGGAAATCTTAGTTAAGAGTACATGGATCTCCTTTTACTTTAATTTTTTTTAATAAAGCCATAATTATGTCAAAATAGAAAGCTAAAAATATATAAAAATTATTAAGCTGTATTGTTTTAAATAAGGCTTAATTACGAGTAGCTTGTAATTATCTGAGAAGATATTTAGGTATAATTTGGGAGAGGAACATTATAAGTAACCTGTTTTTCCTTAGGAATGTTGTTGACTTGCATGCCTTTGTGTTATTATTACTGCTTCATGATTATATCATCTGGAAATAGTATTTAATTCATTTGACAACTATTAACTATAGTCAACACTACTGTTAACTATATTTAACACTGACCAGATCAAAAAGACTTTATAATGTAAACTTCAAGTTTTGATAACGAGTGACCCAGCCCCCCCACCCCAACTATGTCTTCTCAGAGACTTGGGCTTGATGTCTAAATCCACCAAGCTCCTAGTCTGATTCCAGAATTCCTCAGAAGGGAATGGTAAGAAAAATTCTAATCGCTGACTACCTACCCAATTAATGTTCTACCTAGATGATAATGAGCATCCCAGGTCCTCACTGAAAGTTAATCACCTCTTACTTACTTGAAGATAATCAAGAATTAATATTATTTTAGATTTAATTCATGTTATAACTTGGATCTAGAAACATCCCCTGAAAAGCTCATGATTTGGAAGCATGGTCCCCAACACAGGGAGGTGCAGAGGTGGGGCTGTTAGGCATCAGACTTAAGGATTTATCTGTCGGCTGGATTGATAATTTGAATGAATTTGTGGGTGGTGACTGTAGGCAATTGGGGTGCAGGTGGAGGAAGTAGGTCACAGGGGTGTGTCCTTGGGAATTATATTTGTCCTTGGCTATTCTTTTGCTCTCTGCCTGAGCTGGGACGATTTCTTCTGCCACACCTTCTGCCTCATCTCAGGTCCAGAGCAATGGAATCAACTGACCATGGACAGAACCTCTGAAAACGTGAGTCCAAAATAAGCTTTTCTTTCCCTACATTGTTGTTGTATTGTGGTCCCAGTGATACAAAGCAGACAAACATAATTATGATTTTAGAGAATTCGTGACCTAACAATATGATCCTGGTACATTCCCAAATTATTTATTGGGACAATTGCCTTTTTGGAGAGACAATGAAAAAGAGTCAAATTAGAAGAAAATTATACTTGGAAAGGATTATCAGTTTTAACTATGATTTTTAAAAAATATAAGTTATGTAAAGTAAGATCAAGAGTTTGCTTTGTGAAAGAAGAAAAGATTAACTCTTTAAGAAAGATTTAAGAAATCTTATAAATGAGAATTAGAAAAAAATTTTCTATCTTTAAAATGCCACATAAACAGTTGAACATGCCACCACCGAGAATGACACTTCTTGGACTACATGGCTATTTATAGAGATATTTAAATATAATCATAGCTCTATAGAGATGATACTAACCAACTGACAATTATGTAGCCATTGAAAAATAGATCATGGACCTTCATATCAAGCATGAAAAAGCAGATTTCCTAGAAATGGTACAAAAATTTAAGCCTACAGTGCTGAAAAATTACATTTCATTTGTCATTTTGGAGGTCTATTTAGTAGAAGTAAGGCATTGTCAAACTAATTCCAGAGAAGTCCCATACATTTAAAAATGAAGTAATCTCAGTGCACTATTTGTATTTTCTTGAACATTTGCAGTTTTTTCTTCTGAACTAAGTTAATGAAAAGTATCTAGAAATAAAAAAAGTGTTGGTGGATTTCTTGAATAGACCTGTGATTTTAGACATATAGCTTTGTAAAATAAATGTTAATAATTTAACATTCTAGTGGGGCTGGGGTTGTGGCTCAGCAGTAGAATGCTTGCCTAGCACATGTGAGGTGCTGGGTTTGAACCTTAGCACCACATAAAAAAATAAATAAAATAAAGATACTGTGTCCAATTACTACTAAAAATTAAAAATATATATAGAGAGAAGATGGGAGGGGAGGGGAGGGGGGATAGTAGGGGATACGAAAGGTAGCAGAATACAACAATTACTAATAGGGCATTATGTAAAATTGTGGATGTGTAACCGACGTGATTCTGCAATCTGCATTTGGGGTAAAATTGGGGGTTAATAACCTACTTCAATCTAATGTATGAAATATGATATGTCAAGAGCTTTGTAATGTTGTGAACAACCAATAAAAAAAAAGAAGAAAAAAAACATGGACACAAAGGGGGGGAGACGGTGATGAACTCCAACCAAGGTGCACACAAAATCTATTTTAGAGCAAAAATTTCAAAGTAAGCAATACCATCTGTTCTTTAATTATTTCTCCTTATAAAAAAAAGTCACTAAATTTATTTGGGTTACTTAGTTGGAAAGAAATGTCTTTAAGACACTCAGAGCTGGAGCTATTAAAGAAAAAAATATAAAAAAAACTAATTCAGCATTCTACAAACCTATGAAGGTGACTGTCAGTCTATTTCGTTTAGCTATAACAGAAAACCTGAGACTCTGTAATTTATAAGGAACAGAGGTTTATTTCTCACAGTTCTGGAAGCTGGGAAGTCCAAGATCAAGGGTCCCACATCAAGGGCCTTCATACTGCATTATCCCATGGTGGAAGGCAAAAAGCCAAGAAAGCACAAGGGAGTGACAGGGAGACAACAATTTTACAACAGGGGACACAATTTTACAACAATCACATAATGAACCTCTTCCCATGATAATAACATCAATCCATTCAGAACGGTAGAGTCCTCATGAAGTAATCACCCTTTAAAGGTCCTACCTTTTGACACCTTTGCATTGGTGATTAAATTTCTTTCTTTCTTTCTTTCTTTTCTTTCTTTCTTTCTTTCCTCCTCCTCCTCCTCCTCCTCCTCCTCCTCCTCCTCCTCCTCCTCCTCCTCCTCCTTCTTCTTCTTCATCATCCTCGGCCCTATTTTGTATTTTATTTAGAGACAGGGTCTCACTGAATTTCTTAGGACCTTGCTTTTTCTGAGGCTGGCTCTGAACTCTCAATCCTCCTGCCTCAGGCACTGGAGCCGCTGGGATTTCAGGGGTGAGCCACCATGGCCGGCTTGGTGATTAAAACATACAAATTTTGGGGGACACATTCAAACAGTGACAAAACATGTAATTTTATTTTGAAGATGCTTTATGAATTTGTCAGTTGAGACTTATAGACATAAAGATGAAACTTTAAAAAATGTGAGAGAGGGTAAAAACTCAGTTTTTCTACATCAGAGGATCAGAAACATTTCCATGTTAAACATTTTTTTTTTAATTTAAGAAAAGAGTAAAGCCTTTTTTTTTTTTGCAAAGGAAATAACTATCCAACCCTCCATCTATAGCTTTGCATTCATTTTAGAGCAGATGTGGACCACATAAAAACCATAATTGCCACCCTCTGTTCTAAGTACTATGTTAAGAATATGTAATAAATTCTACTTTCTTCTTAAAAAGAAAAAAAATGGTTCTCCATTTTCTCTTAAAATTAATGGCTGTAAATTTTCTCTTAAAAGCCACCTTACAGATGAAACATAAGTGATGGGATGTATAACAATATTTGATCAAGGCAAGAGTTTTTTTTTTATTCTCTCTCTCTCTCTCTCTCTCTCTCTCTCTCTCTCTCTCTCTTTCTCTCATTCTGGGGATTAAACTCAGAGGTGCTCCACCCCTGAGCCACATCCCCATCTCTTTTTTATTTGTTTTAATGTTAGACAGGGTCTCACGAAGTTGCCCAGGCTGATCTTGAACTTAAGATCCTTCTGCCTCAGCCTCCCAAGTCTCTGGGATTGCAAGCCGTGCCACTGCTCCTGAGAAGGAAAATTATTTTCTCCAAGGAGATGTCAAGAGCCTGATTTTCAGCCCTCCCACTGAGGCTACATCACATTGTATTGCATCTATATTCTCTACACTGCTACACTATTATTTCTGGCAGGTCTTTTTTATGCTGTACAGTTTTTGTTATTTGTTCATTTATTGAGGTCCCACTATTGATGAGATAAATTTTAGACTCTAGAAACAGGACAGAAGAAGACAGGCAGAAAACAATAAATGAAAATGAGAATTCCAGGTGCTTAAGGAAATTAAGCAGAAATACAGGAAAGGGAATAGCCAGAGAGTTTTCAGAAAAGGTACTGAGGAAAGACTTGTCTTGAAAGTGACATGTGAGTTGAGACAATTGATCAAAAGTGAGCAGAACATTTCAGGAAATGGGAACTACAACTGTGATGGTGGGATGAGTTAAAAGGTTCGGGCTATTATGATGGATTAATATGTTTTGTATGTGAGAAGGACATGGATTTTGAAGGGCTATGGGTGGAATGCTCTGGTTGGAATGTATGTGCTTTTAGTGTTCATATAAAAGAAGTTGAAGAAAGCAAGTTGAAGAAATTGAGGGATGTACGTTTTGCTTTTCCATCTCTTCCACCAGGTAAGGACATGGCAGTCAAGGTGACATCTTGCAAGCAGAGACCAGCTGCTCACCAGACACTGGACTTGCAGGTACCTTGATCTTGGACTTCTCTATCTCTATACCTCTGAGCAATAAATGTCCATTATCTATTAACTACACAATCTGTGGTATTTTTGTTTTAGTAGTGGGAATGAACTTAGAAAACCAGGCAGGTTCAGCTCACGTAGGACCTTCCAAAGAAGATATACCAAAGGCTACAGGTATACAAAAAGGTGTTCAAAGTTGCTAGTCAACAAGGAAATGCAAACCAAAACCATAATGAGATATCAACTCACAGCAAAAAGACAAGGGGTAGCAGACAACATTGGTGAGGGTGTGGGGAAAAGGAAATGAATGCACATGCAAGAAGAAAATACAGTTTGGTGCAGCCTTTATGGGCAGCAGTATGAAGGTTCCTTTCCTAGCAAACCTAATTCTGGGTATGTGTCTTATAGAAACAAAAGTTTCCATGAGGCCACAACCCCAGCCCCTCAATTAATTATTTTAAAATTAAAAAGAGAAAGGCAGAGTCAATGTAATGAAAAACACAGAAGTGTTTTAAAAACAGAAATGTGTGCCACATTTTGTAGGCTTTAAAAATATGAACTCCAACTTCTCTATAAATAATGGGTTGAGAGTAGAAAGAAAAAAAAAACCAGAAAGTAATTTATATTCCTAGTGCAAGCAGATGATGTTGCTGATCTGTGTTAGACTTGGTAACAGCAGAGATGCAGAGAATAGGATAGAAACAGACACATTTGGGAGATGGAAGTAGGGTCTCCAACCATTCTGACTGACTCAGAATTGAAATGTTTCTCAGGATGTCGAATGTTCATTATCAAATCTGGAAAAGACTTGAACAAAGTAGTAGAATTTTGTCACCCCAGATGGAAGTGTTTTTGCTAATGCATTACATGTAAAAATTAATAGCAAAAGGAGGAATAAAAAATGGGTCCAGGAACCACAGTATTAGCTTATGTAATTCAGTGTTACCATTTCTTGGGATAGAAATGGAAAAAAAAAGCAGGGATGAATATTAAGGGGATCATATTTCAGCACTTGCCAAATTTAATGTCAGATCCATATCAGATAATCAAGTAGGGAGGCAGGCATTGAACATTTAGATGCATAACTGTGTAACATAGCGAAGGAATCTGGGATGGAGATGAAAGTCATTGTCCCGTGGATAATGAATCCATAGGACCTGAGGTTTTTCTAGGGAATCAGGTAACAAAAGTATTGCTGCAAAATCACTTACAGAAAGAATGAAAGAAAATCAAATGGAGATTAAGAATTCAATCTGCAGGGTGCAATGGTGCACACCTGTAATCCCAGTGGTTTAGGAGGTTGAGGCAGGAGGGCCTCAGGTTCAAAGCTAGCCTCAGCAACTTAGTGAGGCCCTAAGCAACTTAGAGAGTCCCTGTCTCAAAATAAAAAAATAAAAATAAAAAGGGCTGGGGATGTGGCTCAGTGGTTAAGCACCCTGGGATTCAACTCTTGTTTTTTTTTTTTTAAATACAATCTGTTAGGAGTTTTCCTATGACGAGAGCAGATAAAGAGGCGAGAATTTGCAAAAGGATATAGTGGAAACCAAATTTGCAGCCAGTAGGGGTCAGAAGTGTGGGCAGTATGGGAACCTTTTAACTTTCAGCTGGTATTTGAATGACATGGGTCTTGTTTTGGACTCTGCCCTAACCTGTGGTGCCTACATTAACTCTGGGTGGTTGATATCAGAATAGCATTGCTATATTAAAACCAGTCAATATAAGGAAACCTGCTGTTTCTAAAGGTCAGGCTACTCCAGAATAGGAGTAGAAAATATGTGGTGAATTCCTCATTTCCTTTTTCACTCAAGATAGCCATTGCTTTAAATCAAAAATGTCATACTCACAAAGCCTAAGTAAGATGTCAGACTGTCTTAGAAGCCTCCTCCTAAAATAAATGACACAAAATCTTGGTTCGAATGAGAGGCTGTTCATCTAAATTCATTTGATATGCTCTTCTATATAAGCCAGACAAATCGAAGCCACCCTAAGAATGAGCCACATGAGTAAGTCATTTGTCAGCCTCACCCGAGGCCATGCATAACCAATCCCCAAGACAAATCAACTTTATGCTTCTCAATCAAATGAAAATCAGTAGTCAATAATGCTGTGTCTCTAATTAATTTCTTCAGTAGAGGACCAAGGGTTTGAAGAGCTACAAAACAGGAAGGATGAAGTTCTGGAATAGGGTCTGCTCTGGATTGGCTATGTCCTCTAAAGAGCGGATGTGGGAAGTAATTCCAATGTAAATTTTTAAGGTGAGGTCTACAAAAATGCAATTAGGCCCAAGGGTGAAATGAATGAATTAATATTATCACCAGAGTGGGTTCATTGTCTTGGGAGTGGGCTCACTCTAAAAGGGACTGCAGTCTCCTTCTTCTCTCTCTCCCTCTTCCTCTCCTTCCCTGTGGAGTGGTATAGTATGAAGGCCCTGGCCAGGTGCCAACTGCTTAACTTGGACTTCCTAGCCTCTGGGACCCAGAACCATGCACCGGAATTTCTGTTCATTATAAACCACCAAGTCTGTAGTATTCTGCTATAGCAAGCAGCAGATTAAGATAGGCTTTCAACTTTATTTTGTGTCATAATTTCGATGGTAAGACAAGTAATATTTCAGCAGTTATAAAATAAATATGTGTTCCTTTATAATTGGTTGTGTATGGGATAAATCTCCTATGAGTATTGCCTTAAGCAAATAAGTAATTTTAAAGTCCTAAGGATCAAGAGGCATAGCAAAAGGATATGGGAAAATTCCTTCAGGCAGAGGAACTAAAACCCCACAGGGTGAGAATCAAGGGAATAGTTCTCTTCATGCAGAAGAATGCTCACATTCCACTCTAGAGGAAGAGGTTACGCTTTGACATCATATTTAATATGGACATGCTTAGCTTATTCAGAATGGTCATGGCAAACATCTCTGGATAGTTATCATTATCACTCAAGCATCATTAATGTAAATATATTTTTCTTTTGCAGTAACAATTCACAGTTAAAAGATATTTTCATTGAATAAGATGTTATTCGTGAGTTTGTCTCTCTCAAAGCCTTCCCACTTAAAAAAGGAATCATTCGTTATTAAACTGTGTGAAGCACTGCTCTAAAGGATGGAGATAAATGAAAAATCAAGAGCCACAGTAATGAAGCAAAGGGAGAAACTCTTCTTTGAGAACATATTCTTCATTCATTAGCTACTCTCCCCTATGTATCATCTTTATTCATTGATAACGACTTTCAAACATAGATATCATGGTCTCCATTTTCACTAAACATTTACAAATCCAATGGGAGGCAATTTGACCAATGTTAGACAGCTAATAAGATATAAAGCAGGATTTAATCTAAATATTTCCTGTCTTCAAACCTCGGTTTTCCCCCTAGAACATAATCATTCCGAGTAAATATGCATTGCTCCAAACTATCTGAAATCATGCACCTTTTTTTTTTGCTTGTTTTTTCTTTTATTGGAAATATACATTTGTAAAATACAGAAACAAGGAAAGAAAATATCTTCATGCAATTTTGAACTGCAGAAAGAAAATATGCCCATAAATAGACCACACTAAGGCACATCATTGTGAAATGTCACAACATTAAAAGAACCGGCATGGGATGTCTCAAAAGCCACCCTGGGGGGAAAAAAGAAAAATAGGATCTCTGATGCCATTTTTAAAGAACTTTGTTATATCTTCCAAAGAACAATCTTTTCCTTCCTTCATTTCCTTCTCTATCACCTGACACATTTATTGCCTTACTTTCTCATTCTGGCCTAGGACACAAACCTATTGGTGTTATTCTTATTGTAACTCAAGCTTGAAGCTAAAGAATGTTTATTTCAAATACCAACATGTCTCCCAGGGGATTGCTGTACCACTAAGACTGTCAGTGTCTAGAAGATGCACTTTGATATATCAGTATTCCAATATGATCCAACTGGGATTTGTTTTAACATCATTCTGTTCAAAACAGGATGGTTGGGAGAATAAATAAGGTAATTATACTTCTTTCAGTCTTTTACATTTTCCCAAAGACTTTCATCTTTCTCTTTGTGGAGACTTTTTTTTCCCCTAAGTCATTATACTCATTCTACTAATTATATGAACGCTTTTGTCACAGACTAGCTATGCTTTTTGCATTTTTAAAATGCTTAATAGCACTTGATGAATGACTAATGGATAATGAATAATTCTCTGGGGAGCAATGTATTATTTCATGTCATTGCTCTGTCTTTTGTGTCTGAGAAAAAAAAGTTTAAAAAAATTTGAAGGGAAAATAAATTAATAAAATAGAAATTTTTGTTTGCCAAGTGACATGTCTTTGAGACATTTGCCTGAGAAGGCAAATACTGTCAGGACAACAGAGTCAAAAATGTGTTTTAAATTAAAATGAATATTAAATTGCAGGCAGTCTCTTTTAAGAATGTTTATTGAATATGCTCAAATATGTCTTTGGTCTCCATTTCAAAAAGTTTAATTTTTCTAAGTGTTTGAGAAGCTAAGAAATATTGATATGTATTTGATTGCTCAGAATAAGACCACAATGCCTTTGGATCAGAGAGCATCTATTGAAGACCACCATGATTTTTTTTTAATTGAAGAGCCTCAGCGGTTCCAATAACTTTACCAGGTATGTTTTAGAGTGATAACGGATTGATTTTTTTTTCTAATTTTTTGAATTTCTCCAAAATAAATAAATAAAAAAGAAGATAAGTGCAGGAAAGTAAGAAAAAGAGTAGACATTGGTAACTTTGAATATAAAAGTCAGTATGAAACCACAGAAGACCCCAAGTATGCAAATCAATGTTGAACAAGATCAACATTGGAAGGATCACATGGATCTCCAAAATATACTACCAAGCTACAGTCATCAAAATAGTATAGCACTGTGGACCAATGAAACAGAGAACCCAGAAACAAATCCACATATTTATAATCAGTTGGTCTTGAACAAAAGTGCTTAGAATGCATGTAAGGAAAGAACCACCTCGTTAGTAAATATAACAGAGAAAACTGGATATCCAAATGCAGGAGATTGGACCCATATCTCACACAATATAAAAAAAACCAACTCAAAATAGATTAAAGACTTAATCTTAAATGTAAGAACTGGAACTATAAAATTATCAGAAGAAAACAGGAGGGAAAGCCCCACAACATTGGTCTGGGCATTTTTTTTTTTTTTTTACATATGACTCCATTTTATTTAAAAAACAATTGGCATCACAAATCATTGAGGAAATGCAAATAAAAATTACAATGAGATGTTTAAGGGACTATAATGAAAAAAGGTGAAGATCTGGAAAGGGTGTGGGAAAAAAAGAGTTGTGGATTAAAGGGAGCCATTGCATCCCACGGTGGGAATGTAAATAGACCAATGTAGAAAATGTGTGAAAATTGCTCAGATAGTTCAAAATGGAAAAAGAGACTTCCCTGATGGTCCAGTGATCCCACATCTGGATACATATCCAAAGGAAATGAAATCAGTGTCTTGAAGGGATATCTGCACACCCGTGTTTATTACATCATTATTCACAAGAGTTGAGCAATCAACCTGAGTGTTCTGAACAGAGAAGTGGATGAAGACCAACAGAATCGATACGTACACACACACACACATGTGCACAATGGGATAGTATTTAACCTTAAGAAATATGGAAATCTTGTCATTGTCAATATGAGCAAAACTGGAGAACATTATGTTAAATTAAATAAGCCAGGTACAGAAAGAAAAATCCTACATGGTCTCATTCATATGTGGAATCTAAAAGGTTGAACTCACAGAAGCAGAGTGGAATAGAGGTTGTCAGGGGCTGAAAGTGGGCAAAATCAAGAGCTTTTGGTCAAAAGGTACAAAGTTTCAGTTATACAGGATAAAAAGTCCTGGGGATCTATGTACAATGTGGTGATGACAGTTAATATTACTGTATTCTATACTAGAAATGCACTCTGAAGTATTCTCAAAACACATGCATACAGACACAAGGTAACTGTGAGATAAAGGATATATTGATTATTGATTAGCTTGATTGTGGCAATCATTTTACAGTGTGTATGTGTGGGTGTTCATATATATCAAAACAACATGTTGTACACATTAAACTATACAATTTTTAAAATTATAATCCCCAAAAAGCTGAGATAAAAAGAGCTAGTAAATATTTCATGAAGTCTCAGTGAGTAACCACCACCCTCCACGGAAGCTGCATAAACAATCCACTGTAATGAAAAACTCCAATAAAACCAGCCAACCAGTCAACCAACAAAGAGAAGAAAAAATGAATGAATTACTAAGATCAATATCTACTATGGGGTTTAGTAGTACTCAGAAATGGTTTATTCATTTTTGCACATAAAACACAGAGAGGATTAGTGTGCCAGTTATTGTTACTTAAGAAAAATAATAAAGAAAGAGAGAGAGAGAGAGAGAGAGAGAGAGAAAGAAGAAGAAGAAGAAGAAGAAGAAGAAGAGGAGGAGGAGGAGGAGGAGGAGGAGGAGGAGGAGGAGGAGGAGGAGGGAGAATAAGAAAGCGAATGACTTTCTCTTTTCTTGTGGTGGGAATGTGGACTAATTAGATAACTATAACTCATCCTCCATATTTTAATTCTTTCAGTTTAATCCCAAAGAGAATATTCTTCCAGTCATTTGATTTTCCCTGTGTTCCCTGTCCCCATTCTCACAGGACAACTGTAGCTCTCCGTGGACAAAATAATTTTTTTAAAAAATAATCATGGCTAGATTGCTTTGGTATTTTTAGCAGATATTAAAACAGTGTTACTCAATGCCATTTTAACCCCCCACAAACCATATTTACTGGATGCTGAAATCTGTACAACAAAATACTACATTATCCAAATAACCTCAGAGGGAGTTTCACTGGTTAACTTTCACTTAGCAAACATGCCCATAGTAGATTTTGGAAGGCAAGAGTATGCCCTTTGACTTAGAGACCACTATTTCAGCTGCCTAGCTTGGCAGTGGATATGTTCCCCTGTCCCCTCCCAGCAACGGAAGCAAGAGACCCAGTGTCATAGTCTTAAGTGTTCATGTAAAGAGAGAGATGCAGGTCACACAGCATGTGGGCTGCAAGAGTTGAGCTGTGGGTTCTTCAGGTCCAGATCACAATAGAAGTGGATTTTAAGAACTCAGGTTCGGAAGAATGGAAAGCAGACGAACTGTTTTCAAGAGGTAAAAATATTAACCCAAGTATTGCCTGCAGTACATGGGAAGGAAGAAAACATGATAACTGAGGGCACTGCGTGTGATAGGAAGTAGCCGAAAAATTATTATTTTGGTGATTTTCTATTTTTCATTTTTAGCACAATTCTAGGACAGAAAAGACAGAGGGACCCAGGGTCCCTCAGATTGCTTACTCCCTGAGAAGTCAGATCCTTGCAATTTCTGACAAGTGTTGCCTGATTATTGCTATGAACTAATCCTTGGTGACTTTATTCTGTCATCCTCATTTTCTGACTTACTGTAGGCTTTATGTGCTGCAGAATAATAAGCCACATTCGAGCTGGTTGAACTAGTCATCTCAACACCCAAGAGATCTTCAACACTGGGCTGGAGAAAGTAGCTGAACAGAATTATGAGGTTGATTCTAAGATCATAGCTATAAAGTTCCTTTAGGCAACGTTGTATAATGAAGCTGCTCTTTTCTGCCCTAAAAACCATTCTCTCATGGTTGCTTCATATTATACCCCTGCTCTTTAGCAGGGTACTGGCCACTGTGAATACATATATTTTCCAGCCTGTCTTGAGCTAGCTGTGGCATGTAATAAATTTGCTCAATGATAGAAGAAAAAGCATTGTGTGTAAAATTTGGGAATATCCTCAGAGGAGGTCATACCCTTCTTTGACTCTTTTTCCTTCTTGATTGTTGCATTAATATGTCATAGTTGGGTGACATCAGCAAAAAATGATATAGTAAGAACCTCTGAAAATTTGCCCTTCAGTAAAAGCATTGGAGAATAAAACTGTAAAGTAATGTCAGAGCAAACTTTTTCAGAACTCCGGAAATTAACCAAAAATTTGCAGCAACCTGGGAAACACTTATGCCAGAAAAATGGCAAGACTCAGTAATAACCATGAGCTTTATGGCATTGTAACTTACCTTGGTTCCATTTCTTGCTTCCTAGCTTAGTGGTGGTAATAAAAATAATGGCCCGCATTCCCAGCAGGCAGAGTGGATTTAATTCACATTACTTTACGTGTCTCATGGCTCTTTGGCTGAGCTGTGCAAAAGGTTTGTCCTTATAAGATATCTAAGTTTGCCCACCATTAAAAGACTCTCAGCATAAAAGACAGAAAACATATCTTTTCAAATTGAACTTTTTTTTCCTGTCTGGTTTAAAAAAGTACAGAGCAAGGCAATATAAATCAGTTGACTGGAACAAAATGTATATGGATGAAATTTGTGATAATAACAGCATAAAGGCGTGAGAAGGAATGGAGCAAAGCTTTTGAATACTGGTAAAATTAAGTTGGCAATCAGCTGAGGATCCCATGGCACATGATGTGAGGGGGTAAGGCCAGGGTGATGGAACAGGGCAACAGAGCCCTGGGGTCCATGATAATGGACACCAGTACTCACCAACCTTGATTGTTTGCCTTGGATTCCTTTCCATTAGAAGAATCTTTCTAAAGCCATTTTATTTTCTCTTTTTATGTTTCTTATAGTGAACCTTAACATTAAAAGTCCTTATCAATTTTCCCATACAGGAAACATCAAAGACATCTGGTTGTTAACCTGCCCTATACACAGAAATCCTGGCCAAGTTATGCTTTGTCTTATTGAGGGCAACAGTGTTGTGAGAATTATCCTAAAAAATATCTTTAAATTAGAATATGTTTGTGCCCAATTTATACTTGATTGGAACAAAGTTGCAACTCTCAATTTCTGGGCAGTACTTAGGGGTTTAAAAATACAATGACATCATTTTTTTTTCTCATTTGTACATGTCTGTAGTATCAGTCATACAACTTTTAAGAAATCCCTTCAACAGGATAGAAAAATTGAGCCCTCAAAAACATCATTACTTTTTCTTTCCCAATATGGTATGAGAAGAGAAGAGCACAGTGCGTTTCTTTTTCCAAGACAAATTTTGTTGTTAAGATATTTAACTTGATGAATGGTATTATACTGTTGGAGATCTCCATGAAGGAGATAACTTAAATTGAATGGAGAAAAGGGATGTGGAATGAATGGCTCAGGTAGAAAAGTTCACAGACACCTGAGATCAGTTGGCCCATCAACATTCCCGACATATTTGGACTGATTTCTTCGAAAGTGGGTGAAAGTTTAATTTAGGATTTTCATGTTAAAAATCCTGTAATACAGAGGAGAAACAGCATGCTCTTTTGAACAATTGATATTTTTCTCTTCCTTCTCTTAGAGATACTCACTAGACTAAACATACTTTAACTTTTCTTTTGGGTTCTTGGAAATGTCTGAGTCTTACTTTATGCTTTTTCACTGGCTTAATTTCTGGAGAAGTTAAGAACATTCTGCTTAATTTAAACCAAATGAATTTCATATTAGAAAATAGTACATAATTTACTAGACAGAGATAAGTCAAACCTTCCAAAAACCATGAAGAAATTTGAAGTTGCATGCAGCCTTAATACTCCCACACAGCAATCTCTGAAAACTCTTATACTTAATACATTTTCACAATTTTACTTCAGAAGGAAAAAGATTGATACAACTTATTAGAGCAACTATGGAGAAAAAGAAACCTGTCACTTCTACCTGTAATATATTAAATAATGTAAATACTGCAATGGACAGGAACACTTGCAATTTTTCACTTTTCTTTTATCTGTTTCTTGGCATTCCATGACATATGATTTATTTAAACTATTTGGGCAATTGTTATATTTTTCTCAATTCATTTATTTTCAAATGATAATCTGTAATGATAACTCTTTGTTATTTTTAGTATATCCTGAGAGTTAAAAAGAAATTTAGAATAAGGGGCCACACCATATGGCCCCTTTGAAAAGACTGACTTTTCATTAAAATCATAAAATATACACATTTCTGAAATTTTATTTATTTTTTAAAAAGGTAAAAGCCTCTTTTTTTTTTTTTTTTTTTTTTTTTTACAATTTTTTCTCCTTGTATTTGTGGAGGAGTGGATTTTTCTTTTTCTTTTTTTTTTATTGGTTGTTCACAACATTACAAAGCTCTTGACATATCATATTTCATACATTAGATTGAAGTGGGTTATGAACCCCCAATTTTACCCCAAATGCAGATTGCAGAATCACGTCGGTTACACATCCACAATTTTACATAATGCCCTATTAGTAATTGTTGTATTCTGCTACCTTTCCTATCCCCTACTTAAAAGCCTCTTTTTAAATTTGACAGGTCATTTAGTGTGCTCTCTCACAATGAAATGAGAAAAATTATTATTTAAAAAGTAGCGTAAGTAATATCTTTGATTCTTGAATATAAATTTGCATATAGGGTGCTCTTTTATCATGTAATATCAAAGTCATCAGGTGAAAATCTGCAACACATATAGAATCATTCACAGTGAATAGATTGTTTTGAAAAAATCATTTATTCCATTTTCAGAATTTTGATTGTGCAGCACAAACTCCAATCACATCCTTCATGGAAACAACATATTCTAATCAGAATTATTGAACAGAGCTTTAAAATAATAGTGGTCAGTTTTGAGCCTAAGTAATAAGTAATAATTTTATATACATTATATTTGAGCCTAAGTAATAGTGGTCAGTTTTGAACCTAGTAATAAGTAGTTTGTAAATATTAATTAACAGTCTTAAAATGTATTTCCAAATTAGATATTATGGTCTCCATCAGACAGACACAAAGATTCAAAGATTTAAAACAGAATATGCTGGTTTTCTGAACCAGATATAGGCATTTACAGGAAACCCACAGCTGGCATATGACTTAAATACAAACTTTTCCCCTTAGTTCAGAAAGAAGACAAGAGTGTATACTCTTGAAATATCTGCTGAATAATGTATGAAGTTTTCAGATAGGAAAATTATGGAAGAAAAATAAATAAAAGGAATGAAAATTAAAAAATAAGTAAAATTATCTCTATTTGCAGAAGTCATGTATCATATATAGAAAACCAGAAAGTATGTCCAAAAAATTCTTGGAGCTAATAGATGAGTTTAGCAAAGTTACATACTACAAGATCAATATATAAATAACAGTTGTATTTAGATACATTAGTAATGAATCATATGAAAAGGAATTATCAAAATCCCTTTTAGAATGAATCAAAGCAAAAGAAGAGTAACTAATCAAAGAAGTACAAGTACAAATGGAATATTCGGTAAGATAGGACATATATTAAGTATAAATTTTCATAGCATTGGCTTAAGCAAAGCTTTCCTATAAATAACACAAAAAGCATAAGTAACCACAAACAAACAAACAACAGTGAACATAAAATGGCAAATTGGACTTTATCAAAATTAAAAGCTTTTGTATATCAAAGGGCATTATCAACACTGCCTATATAATGGGAGAAAAAATTCTCAAGTGACATATCCAACAAGCGATTGTATCAGAATATATAAAGAAGACTTCCAACTCAACAACCAAAGGGCAATAACCCAATTTCAAAATGACTATATGATCTCAATAGATATTTCTTAAAAGAATTATTAAAAGCTATATTAAGTCTATCAAAAGAAGCCCAGAATCATTAATCTTTAGGGAAATACACATCAAAATCAACAATGACATACCATTTCTTACCCAATAGAATAATTGTATCAAAATTACAGATAAGATCAAGCACTAACAAAAATGTGAAGCGTTTGGAACATTCATCCATCTGCCATAGGAATTAAACATGATGCAGTCACCCTGGTAGCTCCCAAAATGTTAAACATGCAGTTATCACATGATCAAGAAATTCTTCACTTTATGCCCAAAATAAATGAAATGTGCATCTTCCCCAAGGCTGGCACACAAATGTTCACAGTTTCATTTCATAATAGCCAAAAAGCTAAAAAAGCACAGAAGACCATCCACTGGTGAAAAATTATTACAAAGTGTGATACACAAGGGCATGTTAGGGAACATTAAAAACGAATGGAGTTTTGACACATGTCATGACAGGGATCAACCTTGAAAACATTATGTTAAGGGAAAGAAGCTAGCCAAAAAGAACACCTACTGCACAATCCCTTTCATAGGAAATGTCCAAAACTGTTAAATGTACAGAGAAAGAAATTACGTTAGTTGCTGTCTAGGCTGAGGGCATGGAGGGTGTGGTGAGGGACAGGAGAGAATGGAAAGGGACTGTAGTTGGTCTAGGGTTTCCTTTAGCAGGATGGAAATGCTCTAAAATTGATCATGGTAGTGATCTCACAATGCTGAGTACTGAAACCAAAGATGCTTCCCTGAACGCACATGAACTACTTCTCAATAGAACTACTGAATTCAATCTAATTTCAGAAAAAAACACCAAATGATCATGTATATAAGGATCCAGAAAAGCCTTTGATAAAATCCAACTGCAATTTATTTAAAAAACAAAACAAGCAAAAAATCATAGGGAACTAAACATGAAAATGACTTTGGAAAGCCAGTAAGACCTCATAATTTATTACAAAATGTAGAATTTTTCCTTAATTTTGGAAATGAACTAAAGATATTCCCTTTATCAATTTTTTGAACAGTATGTTGAAGTTTTTAAATATATGTAACAGAGCCAGAAATGGAGGTAAAAGATGTAAGGAGAGCTAAAGAAGTAATAAAATTGTAACTGCTTGCAGGCAACATAATTGTGTTTTAGAAAAATGAAAAGACTTTGTGGGAAAAACCATTAGAATTACTAAGTAAATTCAGCAAGATCTCTGGATACAAAGTTAATAAGTAATTAAATGAAACAAAAGAATCTATACATTCTAGCAACAAAGACACAAGAAAATTTATAAAACTACCACTTAGTAGCATCAAAAATATTGAATGTATAGTAATAAATAATGAAAAATTTGAAGACTATTGAAAACTGCTAAGCATTGCTCAGAAGATTTAAATTCATGAAGAGATTGTATAATAGTCTTCCCTTCTCCATGGGGAATACATTCCGGGACTCCCAGTGGATGCCTGAAACCATGGGTACTACCAAACCATATAAAGATGGTTATACATATGACTCTAATAATCTATTTTTCCTACAGATACATACATAACATAAAGTTGAACTTATAAATAAGATAGAGTAAGAGATGAACAACAACTAATAGAATAATTATAACATATCCTGTAATAGAAGGTGTATGAATGTGTTATCTCTCAAAATATGTTATTGTACTATACTCAACTTCTTTTGTGGTGATGTGAGACAATGAAATGGCTATGTAAGCAGATGAAGTGAAGCCAGTGGTGTGGACATTGTGACCTAGTTTTAGGCTACTCCATATGGGTTACTTGAACACAGGCACTGGGATACTACAGCATTCAATCTGATAACCCAAAAGGCTACTAAGAGCTAACAGGTGGGTAGCATGTGCAGTGTGTACATGCTGGACAAACAATGATTCATATATCAATGGGACAGAGTGGATGTCATATTTCATCATATTAACCAAAACAGTGCCCAGTTTCAAACTTATGAATGGTTATTTCTGTGATTTTTAATTTAATATCTTCAGAACATTGTTGACCATGAACAACTGTGTTGTAGTTAGCTTTCTGTACTGTGACAAAACACCTGAGGTAAACACCCTAAAAGGAGGAAATGTTTTGTTTTGGCTTATGGTTCTAGAGGCTTCTGTCCATGGTCACTTGAAATTCTTATTGCTTTTGAGCCTGTGGTAAGGCAATAAAACATGGAAGAAGTGTGTGTCAGAGGAAGGAAGCAAAGAGAGAAAAGAAGGGGCTAGGGTCCTAAGATAGCCTTCAAGGGCATGCCCCCAGGACTTACTTCCTCAAACCAGGCCCTATCTCCTAAAGTCTCCAACACCTCTCAATAGGGCCATCTGCTGGGGATCAATTCTTCAGCACAGCTTTGGGGGACATTTAAGATCTAAGCCATAAGCAAACTGAAACCGTGGGAGGTAAAACAGCAGATAAGGGAGGGCTGCTGCACTTGTTTCATGAACAGGAATAGGCATTTTCATGGATAACTCTTCCCCCCAATTTTCTGTGGTTTAAATGCAAAACATATAAAGATCTCATATGAATCACTAAGTAAAAGGCATGATACTATGAAAGAAATGGACAAGAGACTTGCAAAAGGTCTTTATAATAATTCACACATAAAGGGACAGTAAAAAAAAATTGCAAAGTTGCTCACCTTTACTAGAGTTCAGAGAAATGAAAAAATAAAACCTGAAATAATTATTACATAGACTCTCCAAAATGGCTAATTAAAAAAAAAATCGTGGTTTACCACATTGTTTGCCAGGATTGTAAATATTTTAATTCTCATACGTGCCACCACTTTGGTCAGCTGTTATTAATACCTAATAAAGGGTAACAAGTACACATTATTACCCAGCGATTCCATTTCCAGGTGAATGGCTGACATGCGTATTCATGTTAACCAGATAGACATGTGCTAAAGTCAAATATTTATATCAAATTACCACTAGTGGTGCCAAATATTAAATGTCTCAAAATGTCCAACAACAAAAATAGGTACAGAAACTGTGATAATATTCACATATTAGAGTGTGTTACGGCAAGGAAAACTTTAAAACTCTAACTTCCTACATTAATATGGATAAGCCTCACAATTGAAAGAGATCATACTGCATCAATATAAAGTTTAAAAATAGCTGAAATCATTCTTTGGTGAAGTCCTGATTGCAATGACTGGGGAAAAAAGAAACTGGAAGGGGGTCTTTCTAAGGTGATGGTAACATTGTTATTCTAGTTGTGCTTCATGAATATGTGGAATTTTAAAAACCAACTCAGCTGTAGAATCTATTTCTAAAAATTTTCACTTTGCATTCAACATCCATGGGTTGAATCTCCTAAGATTCAACCAACTTTGGAGCAAATATATTTTTTTTAATTGCATTTTTGTTTTCCTGATCAAGTACAGACATTTTTGCCTTGTCACTATTCCCCAACCAATCCTTTAAAACGATGACTCATATAGCATTTACATTGTACTAGATTTTACAAGTAATCTAGAAATGATTTAAATGTGTGCAGGAGCATGTATGTGATCATATGCAAACACGACACAATTTTATGTAAGGACTTGAGGATCCATGGACTTTGACATGCGTGAGGATTCTGGAACCAATCACCCAGCATCCTCAGGGACAATGGAAGTTATTCTTTACCAAACAGGCATGACAATATGAATAAATGTGTATTTGGGCTTTAGGAAATAAAAAATATTGTGTGCCTGGAAGGGAGGAAAAATATTATGAAGAGACTATATAAGCACAACACTCTTCGTAACCCAAACTAGAAGAATTTGACCAAAAAAAGTAGCAAGACACATTATGTCACTAAATTGATCTTACACCAAATTCACTTGTCTGTACAGTCAAAAATCCAACCCATAATGTTACTTTAAAAAAATCTAGAGTTTCCTGTGTTTTAGAACCTCTTTTCTTTTTTCATGATATCTTAAGGATGCGGAACAGTGGCTGAGTAATATCTATAAATTATTCCAATGCCATGTAATGCAAATTGAACAAGCCTAGGTGAATTAATTTTAAAAAACCCTGTGTGCTCTTTCCTAATGACGCATCACAATTCGAAGAGCAGTTCTTTCTTTGAATTCTTTGTATTACATTTTCAAATTTGAAGACAAACTCTCTTATGTATAGAAGATGGAAACAAAATGAGTTTTTTTTTTCTTTGAATCTACAACCTTGTTCCAATCCAATGGATTGACTTGTTCTTAGTTGTTTGTTCTACTTTACGTTTAACATTAGAGACATTGTTTTTAAAGGAAAACATCTGCTCATTTTCTTTGTGCTCATTTTATTATTTAAGAATTTTTATGGTGACAGGATTCTTAATTTTATGTCACTTTTTTATTTGTAGTTTTTAATTGTTCTTTTAGATGGTCTTAATGTAATTTAGCTTCTTGAAGGCAGCCTTTTAAGCTATGTAATGCTTTAAATAATCAATAAAAAAAAGAATATGGCACATATATAGTAAGTTTAACTTGCAAGTAAAAAAAAAAGGCAGCCTTTTAAATTTTCATTTGAAAGAAAAACATTAGATTTTAGTATAATGGCTAGAACATAACAAAAGCATTTATGAAACTTAGAAATGAAAATTATTTTAAGAAAGACATTAATGAATGCAGCTAATGAAAAGAGGAGAGCCTCTATAGGGCACTAGGTAAAGAGTAGAATTTGGGTTTGAAATCAGATGATTTGCTAAAGGACAAAAAGAATCCTATGCACTAGTTTAGGGCACTCATAAAAATGTACTCTCACTCTTTCTCTCTCCATATATATAAATTATTGCTTTTAAATTCCCACATTTCAATCCTATTGCTGATGCATTGCTTAATGAGTACTGATTATATTGTAATACGAAGGCGCTCAGAGCCTGTTCTTCCTGTGCCAAACACTTTAAATACTTCTGTTATCCTGTCCTGTTTTTGAATTTCAAAGATTGATTACCATTGACCACCACATTAATAGCATTAGCAGAATATCTAATAAACTGCGCAAATTTATTCTCAACTTCAATATATATCATCCTACTAAACTAATGAGCTTATGATATCCAAATTACTTTAGTAATCCATATTGGTCTCACTAGAATAGCCTCACATAGTATATCCAGGGAATATATATTCTGAATTTCTTCCTTTAAGATCAGAATAAATATTCATTTCTTGGAAAAAAAACAGAATAGTTGATTGCACTTTATCTTCTTTTTTAAATACATGAGTGTACTCTGTCTTAATTGCGCTCTATTTGGTCTCTATTATCACATTAAGTACACTGACATTACTTCTTATTTTTCTGTGCTTTCTCCCTCATGTTTTTTTTCTCTATTTGAGCCCAGACCTCATCTGTTTATTCTTACACAGATTTCTGTTCTCTCATACAATATCCTCCTTTATGCCTGATGCATTTCATAGAAATCCATCTCCTGTTTGAAGAATGACTATGATTCTTAGTCTATAAGTGGTGAATGATAAGATACCAGTAGAAATGTCTGTTTTGTATTAATCTGCCTTCAATTATCATAACAAAATACCTGAGATAATCATCTTAAAAAGAAAAAAAGGTTTACTGTGGCTCACAGGTTTTGAGGTTTGGGTCCATGGTCAGTTTGTTTTTGGACTTGGAGTGAAGCAGTCATCACTACCTTGTAGTAGAGAAAGACTGATTAACTTATGGCTAGGAAGAAAAATAAATAAATGTAGAAACCTGAGTACTACAGGCCCTTTGAGGGTACTTCCTTCTACTGATTAGGACCCACCTTTTATGGGTTCTACCACCTCCTAAGAGTGCCACAGGTTGGAGACAAAGTCTTTAACACATGAGCCTTTGGGGAACAGTTATCTAAGCCCTAGCATGCCACCCCAGGGCTCCACAGTGTTGTTCAAAAGTCAACGTTCAATATTTCCTCTAAGACTCAAGGAAAACAGCCATGAGCCCCTGAGGAAATAAAAAGAAAATTGCATGTGTCCAAGATACAAGTAACCATTCCCATTGCAAAGTGAGGAACAGGAAGTTAGCAAGGAGGGAGTGGACCAAAGCAAGACCAAAATCCAGCCGGAAAAACATTAAATCCTAGGTCTGCATGTCCAGAACCCAGAGCACTGTAAGGCAGGCTGTGGGCTCACAGGACTGGGATAGCTCAGTCTGTACTGTCTTGCTGGCTGCTGTCCACTGGCCATTGTCTCGGGATGATTTTGCAAGCTGAATGCTCTTCCTTGCTGGCATAGCTGGCTTCTTGGGATCTCCACTGCAGCTGCAGATTTACTACCTCACAGTTCCGCTCATCCCCCTATCAAGGGCTGCTTGCAAGACTCTGAAACTGCTACGCAGTTCCTGGCCTCCCAGGCTTTTTTTTCTTTTCTTTTCTTTTTTTTTTTATTTCTTTGAATGTTGGTGGAAAGCTTCATGACCCCATAGTTCTTGCCTTCTGCCCAACTAGCATCACATGGATAATGCCATACCCTGTTGCCAGCATGAGATGGAACTTAGGTCTGCTTGAACCACAGTTGCAGCAGCTTCTGACTGCCTTGCTAGATTGGGCCATCCGGGATGATCAGAGCACCCTGGACACTCTTCTGGAAAGTCTTTGAAATGAATTTGCACTTTAACACCTTTGAGTCTATGATAGGTGGGTCTCGCCAGTTTCTGAAATAATATCAATTCATCTTTCCCCTTGTCTTGGTGCAAAGTGCTCAGCTTCTGTATACTTTCTTCTTAGTTGCAACTTTACCAACCTCAGTTTTTGGCCAGGCTGCCAAATTTTCAAATCCTTTTGCTCTAAATTTTGCTCTTGAATTTCAATGTGAGTTTGGCTAAAAGCAGCCAGCGGTCTTCATGCTGTTGCCTGAATGCTGGGCTACCTTGCAGTCTCTCCCATCAGATAAACTAACCCATCACCTTTAAACTTGACTCCTGTAACTGTACTCAATTTAGTTCCCTGCTGCCTGATAGGATCAAGAGACAGAATGATAGAGAAAGAAAGAGCTTTATTACCAATAAGCTGATGTTGAAAGAGGGTTGACTCTTGCCTTTCAGTGAGCAACATGACCTTTGCCCTTAGGTAAATCCTATGAGTTTCCAAGGGGAGACATGTGAGTCCCAGACAGGTTGTCCCTCAGTGGCCTGGTGTTTTGAAAAGTAGCCTCTTCAGGAGTGTGGGCTGTATACATCTTCTCTCATTCACCTAGGTCAGGAAGAATGGCTGTTTAGTGGATCTAAAGAAGACACCGATGATTAAAGTTTCTGTGTCGATTGGAGTGGCTTGTGTTTGGATTTGTTGTGGTCAGTGTTTCTGGAAAGCATCCATTCAGAGGTGACCTTCTTGGGACTACAGAGCATTTGGGGGAGGGTTTCATGCATTTCTAGCTAGCTTTAATATAAAGATAATCTATGAGTTATGGATGGCAGAAGCAAAGAGGAACCTCTGAGAATCCGGTCTCTGCAGAGGGAAAGGGGCAGGTGTGGATATGTGTCCATTCACTCCTGCAATGTCTCAAGGCATGGAGAAAAGGAAGCCAAATTCCTTGCCATGTCCAAAGGATGGCCATTAGTCCAGTTCCTAATAGAGGCTTCATTTCCCTCTGAAGCTCATGAGTGTAACCTTTATTGTTCTCATTTCTGTCAGCAATCTGGTCTTCTGACCCCTCACTGGAATTGGCCTAATATTAGAGTAGTCAAGGCTTTCTTTAGCCTGTTTCTCCAAATTTTTCTACACTTCTCCCATAAGCTGATCCTGAAGTCTCTTCCATGTTGTCTGTTATGGCAATAGTCCCTCTCCTGATAGCAATTTTCCATTAGTCGGCTTTCTATTACTCTAACAAAATATCTGAGATAATCAAAGAGGAAAGGCTTATTTTGGCTCACAGTTTTGGAAGTTTCAGTCCAAGGGCAGGTTGGCCCTTGTTGCTTCTGGGCTTATGGTAAGGCATTATGTCATGGTAGAAGCTTATGGCAGAGAAAGCTTATTCACCTCACGTCTGGAGAAAGAGAGAGAGAGAGGAGAAACTGTAGTCCCACTGTCACCCTCAAGGGCACAACCTTAATGACTTATCTTGCTCCCACTAGTCCTCACCTCTTAAAACTTCCACCACCTCCCAAAAGAGCTAAGGACTGGGAAGTAAGCCTGTAACCCACAGGTCTCCGGGGGAAATTTAAGATCCAGACTCTAGAAGTTTTCTCTCTCCCATTTAATAACCAAATGTTGGAATGGATCTAGCCATCAAGTTTTACAAGGTTCCTCTTGTGACAAACACATGAAGCCATAAGTTAGCTAAGTGAACTCCGTGATGGTGAATTAGACTAATGCAATTAGCCTTTGTCTGATGGCCTATTTTGTGTTTTCCTATATTGCTATTCCATTCTCAGGAAAAAACGACCAACGTGCTGTCATTCTCCCCCTCTGAACAACCTTATTTCAGAAATCAAATCGACTTTTGTACATTTAGGATTGCAGCAAGAGACACAAAAATGAAACATCAGCCAATAAAGCATTATGCACACTGTATTCTAATTACCCCCTCTTATTCTAAAGGGTTGGTGTACCTTAAAAGCACTTAATTTAAACATATCTTTTGTTAAGAAAAGGACCTTGAAATATGCTGCGTTTTTGTTTATGACAGTGCTGTCATGTACTTTCCCTAACAGCTCTATTAATATATGTGCACTCAAATAAATTAGTATGTATTTTTATTCTCATTAGGACAGCAAATTCATAATGTGAATGAATGGAATACTACACAAAGTGAGCAAATGCAAGTGTGGAGGCAAAGGGTCACTGAGAATATTCTTGCTCTTGAATTTACAAATTACATATATTGTTTGAACTCCAGCCTCAGTCTTCCACATATAGATTCATACATTTATCAAGATGCAAATATTGATACTTCATTTTCACTTGAAAGTTTACTGAAGTCAATTAAACTATGAAATAAAAAACCAGATTCACAGACATGGTTGCCTTTCTCAAACTTGAAATGGCTGTTATCACAGATGCAAAGCGAAACAAGATAATGCTAACTAAAGACTTCAAGCAAGGTTCTCTATTAACCTTGACCTTTATTTTCTTTTTTTTTTCCCCAGTATTAGAGATGGTCTTCAAAACCTAGCAAAATACCTATTTGGCTGTTTAGCTTACAGTTATTATTTTAAAGGAGACTGAGGCACTGAGAAAACTATGCAAACATTTCTAGTATCTTCACAGTATATTTTGCTTAAAGGGGAAAGTTCAGCAAAATATCCTCTAGCACTGAGTGTGGTGGTGCATGCCTGTAATCCCAGTGGCTCGGGAGGTTGAGACAAAACATGGCATTTACAAAGCCAGCCTAGCAACTTAACGAGGCCCTAAGCAACTTAGTGAGACCCTGTCTCGAAATTGAAAAATAAAAAGGGCTGAGGATGTGGCTCAGTGGTTAATGCCCCTGGGGTTGAATCCCCATATCAAAACTAAACAAACAAAAAAATGTCTTCTTGCCTGTCACATAAAATTCCTGATAAAGTTATTAAGAATTTCATAAATGAAAGAATTAGGCTTATTTCAGGTTGTATCCTCAAGATCCACTTTATTAGAATAGATAGTCCTTGTATTAGTTAATAAGCAGATGCTCAGCTCTGAAAAGGCAAAACCTATTCTAAATGTTTTGGGTGATGTTTTCAGTTTATTCAAATCTTCTTTTTTGTGACATATAAGTTATTTCACAGAAATTGGAGACATACTGTTTAAGATGGAGGTACCTAAACTGTTATAATTGCTTACAACTAAAATTTACTAAAGTATTGCCAGGTATTTTTGTACCAAAGAAGATGTATATGTTAGCTAAAACATTCATGCAGACATTTTTCTAGCATACAAGCTAACATGAAATCCAATTAAAATGAAATATTCTCAAATTTAAAGCTTTGAGATGCAAATTCACAGACCCTTGCTTGCATGTTAGTGAATTTTATAATATTGTTCCAACTATGAGGACTGAAATAGGTCAATGTAATTGAAATTGGCCCAAAGAATCTGAATGACCATTTGCTCTAACAGCAGTCAACTATTTTGTTTTCTTTCATAGTTAAAGCCAGCCAATTTTAGGCTCTCTTAAAATAAAATGTTTAAGTAGGTCACAGTTTTTTGATACTTCCTGTTGCTAGAGTTATGATTTGTATGGAATATTCCTTACAGGGCATACTCTTCAAGTCAACTATTTTCTGAGTATTTTTCTTGAATAATGCAATCTTCATAAAGCCCTTTATTGGAGCCATTGCTATCCAAGGTGACCATGAGAATGTCTTGTCTTTCCTCATCAGGGCGAAGCAGTTTATGATAAGCTCATGACTGTCCTCTCTTTGCCGAATGTCCCAAGAATAGAAAAGCCTCTATTGTCATTAAGTTCTTTATGAACTAAACACATATAATACATTTTCTGATCATAGGGAAAAAAAATCTTTGTAATAGTCTTTTATCAATAAAATAGATTTTTAAAGAGAGAAGAGAAGATAAAAGATAAAATTTCAATAGAGCTGATTGCATCATCTCTTTAAATTACTCGATAATGAGAATAAGTTGAGGCTTTTGTTTAAAAAATGCAGCTTTGCAAACCACTCCAACCTTCAGAAATTCTGGAAAATGTTTTGGAAATTTTTCATTTTTAATAAATATCTTTAGGTCATCTAATCATCAGAGGTATTATGGAAATGCTGTATGAAGAAGCAAATAAGTTTCAAAACCTTGGCTGAAAACTAAGTTGAAGCCCTGGTACAACTCAGGTAATTTCATCATTACCCACAGTCTTTGGAGAACAGAGTGCTGTAAGACAAGGCTCCCAGGCAGAAGTCCTGGGGTGAGAGGAAGGGCATCTCTGTTTGTTTGGGCAGCTCTAGCGAAAGGTCACAACTGGCTGGCTTGATAGCCTTCAGAAATTTATTTCTCATAGTTCTGGAGGCTAAGAAGTTCATGATGGAGGAGGAGGCAGGTTCAGTGTGTGGCTCCTTTCCCATGGGTGCTGTCTTCTCACTCTAACCTCGCAGGGTGACCAGGCTTCCCTGGATCCTCCCATATAAGGACACTAACACTACTCAGGAGGGCTCTGTTCTCAGGACCTGGTCACCTCCCAAGGCTCCTAATGCCACCCCTTTGGGGTTTAGGATTTCCACATATGGATTTTGGGGGTGTCCCAACATACAAACCACAGCCAGGGGCACCTTGTGTCTCCACACACCTTTTCCACTTGCTTTCTTAAAGCAGTGGTTCTCAACCTAGTAGCATTATGGAACTAAGGGAGAGCTTTTCAAATCCTGATTTCCAGGCCCAACTAGACCAATTAGATTAGAATCTCAGGGAGTGTCACCAAGGTACCAGAAAAACCAAAAGTTCCCCAGGTAATTCCAGTGTGCAGCCCATGTGGAAAACCCGATGTAAAGGTTCCGCTTCCTCATCTGACCTCATGCAGGTCACTCTTACTAAGCTCCAAGCAGTGAGACCCATCTCTGGGCTCCAACCTCAGTTCTGCTTTTGACTAGATTGCCTCAACCACACCCATTTACAACCTGAGATTAAAAAGAGGTGTGCATTAAAACTGTTTCAAACTCTGCTATCCATTTACATACAGTACCCAATATTTTTGTAAAAAGTATGACCCATCAAAACACACGAGAAAATGACCCATTGTCAAGAGAAAAAGCAACCTGCAGACTCCTGTGTGGTCCAGATGATAGACTGTCAGTGGCTTTTAAATAACTATGATTAATATGTGATGGTTTAGGTCGGTAGAAAATAATTACTTCAAGGGACTTTTAAACACAGCAATATACTCAACATCTATAGTAGAATGTATCTTTTGTGGGTGTGTGTGTTTTTGGAGGGGAAGGGTGCCGCAGTCCGGCTGCAGCAAAATAAGCAGGGGGTGATGAACAACTTGTGTACATTGATACAGCAGGAGAGGGAGCCGTTTATTGTAGGACAGGAGGGGTATTTATACATTCCACACAGCTTATCTTAATTAGCATAAACTAATTAATGTTAGAGTCTGTAAACAAGTCAGGATGGCACCTGGCAAATGTTAGAGTCTGTAAACAAGTCTGGATGGCGCCTGGCAAAATGCCAGAGGGAGTGGTTTGTGAAGTAACTCCAGCGAGCCATTAAGTATGGAGATTCCTTATTGGTTGACTGCTGTATCAAGTTTATGCTAATTAAGATAAGCTGTGTGGAATGTATAAATACCTCTCCTGTCCTACAATAAAGGGCTCCCACTCCTGCTGTATCAACGTACACAAGTTGTTCGTCACCCCCCCCCCCCCCCCCCCCCCGTTATTTTGCTGC
This sequence comes from Spermophilus citellus, assembly GCF_964194105.1. Taxonomy (NCBI): domain Eukaryota; kingdom Metazoa; phylum Chordata; class Mammalia; order Rodentia; family Sciuridae; genus Spermophilus; species Spermophilus citellus. The sequence goes on along the minus strand of NC_138196.1, from coordinate 70,857,654 downwards.
AGCCGGACTGTGGCAAAGGGTATCAGGGATTGAACCCAGGGTTACTTAACCACCAAATCACACCTCCAGCCCTTTGAGTTTTTTATTTTGAGACAGGGTCTCCCTAAATTGCTGAGGGCCTTGCTAAGTTGCCAAGGCTGGCTTTGAACTCATGATCCTCCTGCCTCAGCTTCCTGAACCTCTGGGATTATAGGCATGCACCACCATGTCCAGTTTAGAATGTATCTTAAGTTTATAAAAGAGCAAATGTTATGCTGTTTTCAATAATAGTAATGTAATAATATTGAAATTACTGTTTTCATATTTTACATATTATACATGATATTTACATGCAAAACTATAAAATGTAATTTTCAAGAATAATATGATGGAGGGGATCCAACATGGCCACCGGCGAGGAAGCAGCGATTCCAATGTCTCCACATTAACGGGATCAGAAAGACCCATTGGAACAGCTGCAGTCTACCTACTGAGGAACTTCTAGCAAAATTCCGTTAAGAGGGGACCTGCCGGGAATTGGTAGGTTTATTAGAAGTGTCAGTTTGTCCCAGACAAGTGGATCTTCGCCGGCCACGCGGGCGCAGAGATCCAGTCCTGCAGCCACCAGCTGCTTCTGCAAGCGGCTGGGGCGCGCCCGCCCGAACCCGCAGAGGGCACCCGCCATCCCGCCGTCCCGGGGAGGCCCTGCTCTCGCTCTGCGAACGGCCACCCCGCCTGCCAGGCTCTTAGCCACGCAGCCGCAGCTGCCCGGCTCTACAGGTGGCCCCCCGGCGGGTGCAGAGGTCCAATCTCGCGGCCACCAGCCGCTTCTGCAAGTGGCCGGCGGCCCGCCCGAACCGGCAGATGGCACACGCCAGCCCGGCCCTCCCGGGAGGCCCTGCTCTCGCTCAGCGAACGGCCACCCCGCCCGCCCGGATCTTAGCCACGCGGCAGCAGCTGCCCGGCTCTACAGGAAGCCCCCGGCGGCCCGACGCAGCGAGAAGTGTCCCTGCCTGACCCAGCAGACAGCCCGTGCCCTCCAGGCTCTACTAACAGCCCCGCCCACCCGGTGAACGGCTCCCCCCCCCAGAAAGCGTGAAGGGAATCTAACCAACCCAAAGTTACAACTATCTTGTATTTGATAAAGGGGCTAAAAGCATGCAATGGAGGAAGGATAGCATCTTCAACAAATGGTGCTGGGAAAACTGGAAATCCATATGCAACAAAATGAAACTGAATCCCTTTCTCTCGCCATGCACAAAAGTTAACTCAAAATGGATCAAGGAGCTTGATATCAAACCAGAGACAAGGCATCTGATAGAAGAAAAAGTTGGCTACCACCTACATACTGTGGGGTCGGGCTCCAAATTCCTCAATAGGACACCCATAGCACAAGAATTAACATCTAGAATCAACAATGCTCAAACTAAAAAGTTTTTTCTCAGCAAAAGAAACAATAAGAGAGGTAAATAGGGAGCCTACATCATGGGAACAAATCTTTACTCCTCACACTTCAGATAGAGCCCTAATATCCAGAGTATATAAAGAACTCAAAAAATTAGACAATAAGATAACAAATAACCCAATCAACAAATGGGCCAAGGACCTAAACAGACACTTCTCAGAGGAGGACATACAATCAATCAACAAGTACATGAAAAAATGTTCACCATCTCTAGCAGTCAGAGAAATGCAAATCAAAACCACCCTAAGATACCATCTCACTCCAGTAAGATTGGCAGCCACTATGAAGTCAAACAACAACAAGTGCTGTCGAGGATGTGGGTAAAAGGGTACACTTGCTCATTGTTGGTGGGACTGCAAATTGGTGCAACCAATTTGGAAAGCAGTATGGATATTTCTTGGAAAGCTGGGAATGGAACCACCATTTGACCCAGCTATTCCCCTTCTCGGTCTATTCCCTAAAGACCTAAAAACAGCATGCTACAGGGACACTGCTACATCGATGTTCATAGCAGTACAATTCACAATAGCAAGACTGTGGAAGCAACCTAGATGCCCTTCAATAGACGAATGGATAAAAAAATGTGGCATTTATACACAATGGAGTATTACTCTGCATTAAAAAATGACAAAATTATAGAATTTGGAGGGAAATGGATGGCATTAGAGCAGATTATGCTAAGTGAAGCTAGCCAATCCGTAAAAAACAAATGCCAAATATCTTCTTTGATATAAGGAGAGTAACTAAGAACAGAGTAGGGAAGAAGAGCATGAGAAGATGACTAACATTGAACAGGGATGAGAGGTGGGAGGGACAGGGAGAGAGAAGGGAAATTGCTTGGAAATGGAAGGAGACCCTTAGGGTTATACAAAATTACATACAAGAGGAAGTGAGTGGAAAGGGAAAAATAATACAAGGGGGAGAAATGAATTACAGTAGAGGGGGTAGAGAGAGAAGAGGGGAGGGGAGGGGAGGGGAGGGGGGATAGTAGAGGATAGGAAAGGCAGCAGAATACAACAGACATGAGTATGTCAATATGTAAATCAGTGGAAGTGTAACTGATGTGATTCTGCAATCTGTATACGGGGTAAAAATGGGAGTTCATAACCCACTTGAGTCAAAGTGTGAAATATGATATATCAAGAACTATGAAATGTTTTGAACAACCAATAAAAAAATATCAACAAATGATAGCAAAATCCTGAAAAAAAAGAATAATATGATGTATTGTATTTGATATCTGAGATAAAATGATATATGGATAAATAAGCAAGCATATGTGTTGAAATAGTCATGAACCACAAATGTAGGTGTAGGAAGAACAGGCAAGAACTTAGTAAAAATACTGTAATCTTACATTTGAATCATCAATGCCAATAAACAATGTACTTTCTTCGAATAGGCCTAGAAAATTTGACCGTCAATAGTTATAAATATTCTTAAGTATAGTAATTATGTCCCGTGAATGTCATTTTTCACAAAAAGGGCAGCCAACAGAAGAAATATCAAATTTCAGATCTGGGATAAGAAATATGAAAAGCAATTCTGTAATATTTTGTTGAACATGAAGACAAAACAAAGACATGGAATCATATCAAAAGAATGCATGAGCCACATCAGATTCTTCTACTACCAAAATATGGGCCACTTTGAAAACATTAAAGAATAAAGACTACAGTAGAATAAAAGGTAACAAATATGTTAAAATCTGTGACTTATTAATAATAGAAAATTTTTAAAAAGTCTCAAAACTGTTCACATTTGGATTTGTTTGAAAAACAACCTCATTGTTGGGAAAACTACTAAACAAAGAGAAAGCAATATTTATTTAGCCTTTGTTACTTAATTTACAAGTTGTAGTAACCTAATAGTTAATGAAAAATTGTTATTCTTTAGAGACAGTTGTCATAAAATAAATGCAGGAAGACGAATACAATTAGAAAATCATCAGTATATAACTCCTAATGAAATAGGGACCTTCAATGGATGCTAATAATTTTGTGTGAAAGACTACTGGGAAAAATTGCATTGGAAGAAAAAGCCAATAACACCTGAGTCCTGAATGATCTGAGTTTTTAATCACTGTTTTTGCTGTTTTCTCAGCTTTTAGCAAATCCTGTGCCTGTGCTACATAGGTCCAATATAACCCCAGAGGTCAACAGATGTTGTTTTTACTTCATTCGAAATTCATGCCTGGGAACAGATGGAATTGTCCAGTTCTGTCCATCACAGTCTTAAAGAGGCCATATGTGCTGTTGTCTCAAGAAAATGGCTTTTTCCAGCATTTCTTATGCTTCTCTCATGGCCGCTGAGTTCCACTGTGAGAAGAGGGGTATTTTGGGAAGAGAACTTGGGTTGGAGAAAGTTTCCTATCTCTCCCCTTAGCTGCAGCAGATCTCTATTATATACCAGTGCCTAGTCCTTGGTAACCTTCCCACATAAGTGCTGTTTTGATTTCATACTTTGTGTTTTAAACATTTGATACATTGATCCTATTGTGTATTCTGGGGTCCAAATGTCATGTATGTTGTTTTGTTTACACTCTTCCATGGGCTTCTTAATTTTTATAGGGAGTTGACATTTGGTTGAACATAATCTGTGAGAATCCTGAATATATAAATTGTGGATATGTTCACTCATAAAGCATTTCTCTTTGCTTCTGGTGGGGAGTCAGTTGTACCATAGATACAGAATGATTTAACCCCTTTAAAGAGCCCATATTCATACTAGGAAAGGCAAATACAGCTTCCCATACATCTATGGGCCATTATATGCCCCTAAAATAACGGGGCAAATCCAAATTTTAAGTTGGCTTAAAACTCATTGCTTTGTATCTATTTAGTAAGTTTTAGTTTATCTTGTTATCTACAATTTCCTTACAGTTTCATGTTATCAAAAAATACCATGAGAAGTAACTGTTTTGCAGTTCACCCAGTTGACAGGTGTATTTTTACATGTGCTAGTTTTTTAGTAACTCTGAAAGAATCATTTTTAACTCTTTTCAATATAAACAAAAGTAAAATCCGAGGGCCTAAATAGGTAACTGATGTGAAGTTATAGAGAAAACATGAGTTGACATCAAACCCTGTTCTTTTCTTCCCAACTTCAGTGCTTTAATTTAGTGAGTTTAATCTTCTTCTTTCCCTTCAGCATCTTTCCCCTAAAAATACTGTTTCTCTAGCCTGATTATGAAGGATAGCTACATTCTAAAATGCTGATACGCCTGACAAGATGATGTATTATAATATAATTGCATTCAAATAGAATTAGGACATATTAGGAGAAAGACATCGTGTGCCTAATTTGTGAATACTTGTGCTATGTCTATTTCAAGCTAGGCTAATGAGGGAATCTTCACTGACTTGCTAAAATTTTTGACTTCAGATCTCTGTAATAATTTCTCTGTATCTGATACTTCCATTAAAAATATATTTTTAAAACTTTTATGAACACAAATACATATATCACATGGCCTAAGAATAAAAGCAATGGAAGAGAAATAGGGAATTACTGCTGAACTTTACTTCACATTTATAGATGCATAAAAAATTCTGTTTATATCTCACAGAACACTATGAGGGCCTAATAAAATAAAATAGGTATTTACCATACTGTTAATAGTTACTCATATGCATGAGATAATAGTACCATCATTGTTCAGTGCCAAGTAGCCAAGTAGTAATATGTTCCAGAATTATAGTGGCTTAACTAATATGGAAGTTTCTTTCCCCAGTAGGAGAAGCCAGAGCTCACCAGTGCAGGGCGCCATTATGTGAGTGTCTTGGGCTTTTCTTTTTATGGTTCCTCCATCCTAATGTGTGCTTTTAATTTTCAAGGTCACTGAACTATGCTAATGGCTGCTGGAGCACTGGTATCATGTCTTCATTTTCCAGCAGCTGAGACAGAGAGGGAAGGAAGAAGAGAGGGACGATTCAAATACACTAGCAGTCTTTCAAGAGGTTGCCTGAAACCCTGACAACTTCCCACATGGCTACCTCTAGCTGCAATGGGATCTGAGAAATGTAGTGTTAACTCCACGCAGTTAAAATAGAAAATGATATTATTAGGGGAAAAAGACAAAAATGAACAATGGGGTGGTCAACTAACACTCTGCAGGACACTTAAAAACATGGCACACGGATCAAGGAGGTTGGTCAAGAGGCTAAAGTGTTTCTGAGAAAATGGGTGGTTTATAAGAAACTCCTAAGTGTGCATAGCTGAAGGGGTGGGGTGACCAAACAGGAACGAAAAGTACCTTTTCTAAAAAGGAAACTGAAAGAAAAGATTGAAGAGTATTAAAGACCCTCTTTGTGTGTCTCAGCAGGGCATTCTCCGCTGCTGGACTGCCTGGTGTGACCGGTGGCCACCTCTGCAGTTTGTCCCACAGCTTGGTGTTGTCTCCACTGCTGGAGTCCTCTGACCCCGCTGGCTAGCTCTGAACCTCAATCCTAGAAGATGGCAGACGGGCCCAACGGGGAGCCCTGTGCCTCTCCACTGGACCTGTTCAATAGCATAGCTGCTCAAGGCGAGCTTGTGAGGACCCTCAAAGCTGAAACGGCATCAAAATCCATGGACACACACTAGCAAGATCAGAGGCTACACCCTGAAACAAATAAAACCATGAAAAATTCAGAAGTCAGTTTGTATCAGACCTTGAAATGTGTTTATAGTAGAAGCACCTGGTGTCTTAAAAATTGACTTCTAGCGAACTTTTCAAGCCACATTGAGAGTAACAGTACTCAAGGATTGTGGTGCTTCAGGTTCTTTGTCATAAAACCTGTGTCAGCAACAACTCACTAAGGCAGGAATGTCCTAAGAAACAGATGAGTCAGAACCTGGGAGCTTTGAGGGGAGACAGTGGCAGGGGGTGTGTACAGTTTCAAAGGGCTAAAGAAATTACTTTGGGGGCTGGGGATGTGGCTCAAGCGGTAGCACGCTCGCCTGGCATGCGTGCGGCCCGGGTTCGATCCTCAGCACCACATACAAACAAAGATGTTGTGTCCGCCAAGAACTTAAAAAAAATAAATAAATATTAAAAATTCAAAAAAAAAAAAAAAACATGGCGCACGATAACTTCATTTCATGTCAGTTTACAAAGATCTTTCAGATAACTGAAACTTTTAACAACTCTGGGCACCCGAAAGATAATTCTCTAGTTCTAGTTTTGTTTGGAATACACATGACAAAACTCAGTCTCACAAATTCTATGTGATATCTAAGATCATACAGCTCTTAAGGGCAGGATGGCATAATCTTTCACTTGGGATCGCTGGAGAGAGCACTAAATTAAATTTCACAAATCTGATGTTTTTCTGAAATTTTTTCCCTTGTAATAGTTTCATGAACTTCTGTGCCTCTGTGAGTCTTAATATTTGCAGCTAAAAATAAGCTCTGTAATTCTTAGTTATGAATTGCAAATGAGAAAATGCCAGAAAAATGCTGTGGCAGCTGGGGAGTACTGAGAAATAATTTGCAATAATTTAGGAGAATATATTCCTTGGTTGTAAATCATTAAAATGAACAGCGTATGTGAACTACTGTACACATATTGCCCAGGAAAATTAGAAATTGATAAATATCGCTTAAAAATCAAAAGTATAAATATGTGTAATACATATAATGTTTTATGTTCATGAATGCTTTTTTATCTTTGCATTTTTCATGAGTACGATTTAGTTAGCGTTGGGTATCTACTTGCCTGAGTGTTGTGGGCTAGTAGGGAAATACCATTTGCTAAGATATGTGGAAGGCAAAGAAAAAGAAAGCTAAAATTCAGCTTCTAAGAAAACTACAAATAGTAGTGCAGAAATGCCAGGATTTCTTTAGAAAGAAAGAAACCTGTGAATTTCTTTCTCTCCCATTTCACATAGTGACAGCTAAACTAACTACTAGACCATAGAGAGTTTCTCCCCTGGTTGAGTTAGGTTAGCATTTCCTCTAAAGTCCATGAGCCAGTGAAACACATAATGATAAGATAGAAGGGATCCTGTGTAGAGAAAGTAGAAAACCCTCCCCCTGCCCCTTGGTTTGATAGGGGCATGTCCAGATATATATCTCAGATGGTGACACCATATGACACTGTTCTGGTCCAGTCCAGGGCAGTGGATCTCAATGCATAGTCCCTGCACTGGTAGCATCTCATCACCTACAGCTATAAAGATTAGCAGAATATCCTAATAAACAGAGACACAAATATGAGCTGATAACAGTTTGAGTCAACTGCCAGGAGTGGTCGCTTCCATGGGGAAAGTGCCTGTAGTTGAGGACCCAGGGCTGTGGGCATGGCAATCAGGTTTCAAGGATTGAGCAGAACTAGCAAGAATCACACCAAGACCTTGTACTGGGTTGAATAGTGTCTTCAAAAAAATTTATGTCCACACTGCATCTCAGAAGGTGACTTTACGTGGAAATTGGAGATAACTGCATGTTATTAAGCAAATATCTTATTAGATTATTTTTTACTAAATTGGATTCTCTAGATCCAACAACTGTTGTCAACATACCAATGCCATGTGAAGACACAGAGAGACATACAGAGAACTGATTCCAAGGAACAAGTTATTTGGTGTAGGAAAATTCCCTGATAGAGATGGTATTGGGGAAATTGCAAAACCCTCCAACTTCCCTCCTCCCCATTCTATCTGAAACTCCATGTCATTACACCTAATCTGCCTCAAAAGATAAAAGGAAATAGTTATATATAAACACAATATATTTATCAAGTATACTGTTTAATCCGTTGAAGAACCCAAAAAACTCAACACCAAAAAAACCAAATAACCCAATCAATAAATGGGCTAAGGAACTGAACAGACACTTCACAGAAGAAGAAATACAACCGATCAACAAATATATGAAAAAGTGTTCAGCATCTCTAGCAATTAGAGAAATGCAAACCAAAACTACTCTGAGATTTTATCTCACTCCTGTCAGAATGGCAATCACCTGACAGGCAACAATAAATGTTAGCAAGGATGTGGAGGAAAAGGTACACTCATACATTGCTGGTGGGACTGAAAATTTGTGCAACCCTATGGAAAACAGTATGGAGATTCCTCAGAAAACTTGGAATGGAACCACCATTTGACCCAGCTATCCTACTCCTGGGTTTATACCCAAAGGACTTAAAATCAGAAACCTACACAGTAATGCAGCCACATCAATGTTTATAGCAGCTGAATTCACAATAGATAAACTATAAAACCAACCTAGGTGTCCTTCAACAGATGAGTGGATAAAGAAAATGTGGTATATATACTTAATATAATATTACTCAGCTTTAAAGAAGAATGAAATTATGGCATTTTCCAGTAAATGGATGCAGTTAGAGAACATGATGCTAAGCAAAATAAGCCAATCCCCCAAATCAAAGGCTGAATGTTTTCTCTAATATGGGGATGCTAATTCACAATAGGGGGGCACTAGAGAAGAACAGCATTACCTTAGATTAGGTAGAGGGAAGTGATGGGAGGGAAGTGGAGGGATATGGGGATAGGAAAGACAGAATGAAGCAGACATTATATATATGACTGCATGACCAATATGATTCTACAACATGTACACTCAGAAAAATGAGAAATTATATCCTATCTAGATATATCAAAGTGCATAAATGCATTCTACTGTCATATATAACTAATTAAAACAAATTTTAAAAATTAATAAAAAAGATTTAAAAAAACAGGGTTTTTGAAGTAAAATCATAGCTCACTCTCACCTTTTCCAAAACTGTTTTCCTTCCCAGAGCAGCTTTGCTTTCTTTACGTATTTGTGCTCTTAATTCTTCTTTTAGCTCATTTTGTATCCCCAGTAATTTACTTACACTTCTATCTTGAGTTTTCAATCTTAATTATTTAAAATTGTTTATTGTCAATTGTCAAAACCGACTTTTCAATAGTTGGCTTATTGATTTGTCATAGAAAAGGCATGTACATTTATAACCATTCTCTCATCTTTTTTGAAATCTCCATATAGTTAAATCAATATTTTTAGTTTATTTATCTCTTAAACAGTATACTTTGAATTAAACACATGTCACTGTTGTAAAAGTTAATCACAATAAGAAACCTTTATTGATGGTCATTAGTTGTGTAGAAAATAGCCATTCACCCCACATCCCTCATACACAACCCCTGGCCTAGTATCATGAATTATCCCCACCAAAAAAGCTACTTTTCCTGCATATTTTGCCAGAGAGGTAGCTTATGTAATCTGAGTAGAAATAGGTTGGTGGGGTTTGTAGAGAAGCTCTTTAAGGAAGCTAACTCAGCCTTTTGCTTCTTCTCTGAACTTGGGCATGTTGGTGAGAGCTCACTGTCATTAATGGCTTCCTGCTGAGGCTGGAAACAACATGCTAAGCAAGATGGCAGAACAGAAAAGGAAAAGTTTGGAATCTCAGTGGCCTGTGGAACTGCCATGCTAACACCCAGTCATCTATTTCCAGAGTTCTCCTAAAAGAGATAGTACTAAACCTCTATTTTATTTTAAACAATGATATTCAAGTTTTAATCATACTATCCAACCTATTGTTAATTGATGTGTTGGGGAAATAGTGTATATTTACAGAAAATATTTGAACTTAATTTCAGAGAAATGAATGAATGAAAGAGTGAAATTAGTGTATTATAAAATTGGAATACAAAGTTGAAAGCAGAATTGCAGAATTAATGGCTTTTTTTCTTGTTCTTTCTTTTTTTCTTTTCTTTCTTTTTTTTTTTTTTTTTTTTTTGATAGTGGAGATTGAACCCAAGTTTGCTTTAGTACTGAACTCCATCTCAAGAATTTTTATTTATTTATGTAAGTTGACCAGGCTGGCCTCAAACATGTGATCTTCCTGCCTCAGTTTCCTGAGTCACTATGATTACACGTGTGCACCAACATGCCAGGCAGAATTAATGGCTTGATATGCAATCCACCTAGATTAAACACAGGAGTTATGGAGAATAATACATAGTTATACTAAGGAATATCATTCCAGCTCTATCTGTCATTGATTGAGATGATAAAGAAGGAAGGATTGAAGCCAAAACAAACTACTTAATCTTTGTATGATTCATGTTAATAAAATGACAATTACTTTCCAAAGTTTCAAGGAAGCTAAATCTAGTTCTGACCTACAGAGATCTAGCAGAGCTTGATGGATTAGAATATGTGATAGAGAAAGCTATCTTATGAGTAATAAATCTTTTAAAAAGAATTCTACACAGCATGTGGTTTGTTTTATAGCTAAAATAACAGTAAGAACAACAATAATAAACATCTATAATATTTTGTTTTCTTTAATAACCTTTCTGAAAATCAATTAACCACCCTTTCCCAAACTATTACTCTATTTTTTTGTATGTTCTTTTATTAGTACATCTATCACACTGGAGGAAACTGTCTTTTTACAGATTGGCCTCCAAAGAACACTATCAACTCTTTGAGGACTGAACATAAGATGCTAGAAAAATTTAAATTAATGCTGGCCTGTAGAAGTCATGCATGCCTCTCTAAGTGCACAACTACCTACTTTCACTTGGTGTACCTTCCAGCTCTGCACTCCTTCTGTCTATTGCACCTTGAGACCTGCACAATGTTTTCACCAATGCACTTTGGTCCTCTCATCTCTTAAAATCAGTTCCTAAAATATTTTTATCTTTGCTTTTGTAAATTCCACAAATGAAGTTAACAGTGTTCTTGAGGTTGCTGCTTTCTCTTTCTCAAGCTGCTACAAGTTTTTCTTGTATACTAAATTCCCTATATGGGCTAGGTTAAATTTTGTCCCTTAATCATCAGCCTCTCTCATCTCATCTGAATTCTTTCTCCATTTCCTAGAGAAATGCTCCCAAAAACCATCCCAATAGGCTGACAGGAATGGCAAGGGACTTGAGACTGGTCATAAAGGTGACTGATTTGTAAAAATCCAAGATTAAAGACATTATTTTATATAGATTTAAAAAGAATAGAAGAGTAGACAGCTAAATTACTGGTTGAATATAATCTGAGAATTACTGGTTGTTTTAATATTTCTACTTTAATAAAATCAGGTATTATAAGTATTTGCTTCTGGTAATCTCATGCTACCCAGAATTACATGACTCTCAAGAAAGTCATAAAATTCAGTGACAAGTATTTGCCAGAAATTTGAAATGAAAGTTTAGAAATAAAGAAGGCTTACGTTTCCACAAAATGAGTTTATAATATATCCTGATGGATGTTAACTATATGGTTAAAAGTATGGATCAAGGGACTGGGGTTGTGGCTCAACAGTAAAGCGTTTGCCTAGCATGTGGGAGGCCGTGGGTTCGATCCTCAGCACCACAGAAAAATAAATAAAATAAAGGTATTGTGCCCAAGTACAACTAAAAAAAAAAAAAAAAAAGGTATGGATCAAAACAAGGCTCATCTGTATTTGTGCACTTTAGAGAAAATGGAAGAATGCTTAGCTTAAGGAAGAATGGATGGGAGAGAAGAGAGGAAGGGGAGGGAAAAAATGGAAGACAATGGCATGGAATCTGGGTGAGTAGAGCCCTCTCAAAGGAATCCAAATCTTCTTTCTCTGTGGTTCTATTACTGCTTTGCATATCACTCCTTTCTAATGATTAATGTAGAGCTCCTGTAGCTACAGAATTAACTGGGGAAAAAACCACCATAGACAACAGTAGGATGCATGGTGCCTTTCATAGCATTGTACAAAACAGGGCTACACCCCAAGCTTTAGGCGTGAGTCCCTGACCTTTGATGTTACAATTTGGATCTGAAATGTCCCCCAAAGACTCCTGTACATAAGGACTTGGTCCCTAGTGCACCAATGTCCAGAGGTAGGGCTTCTAGAAAGTGATCATGTGATCTCTGACCTCAATAGTGGATTAATCCATTAAATGAATTAATAGTTTGAATGGATTCTTGGGGAGAAGGTAGAAACTGTAGACCAATGGTTGGAGAAAGTAAGACTATTGGGCTTTTAAACTGAAAAACTATTAGAAATAGCACATCTTTCTCTGCCACAAAAGCAATATGATATGGAATAAAAGGTCTTTGATTTCGCCCTATCCTTCCAATTTAGTTTTTAATGTTTGTTGAGAACAATAGCTGCACACTAGACCTATCACAAGCCTGTATGTAAGGGGTTAAGTCATAGCTCAATGGCAGGGAAGTCAGTGACAGCATCTTTCCCATCTCTCTCTGTGACGAAGCACCAGTCTCCATCTCTGGTGTGATAGGTCTTCAATCCAAATGTTGCCATGGCCTGGGATTGATTTTCTGATCAGTCCTGAAGCACTGGGCCATAGCTAGATTTTATGATGGTTTTCACAATCAGTCCCAAACAGGTTAAACCCTTCCCTCCCACTGCTGTTTATCTGTTTTGGTCTTAGGGGGAAATAGCACTGTCTCCTTCACTATGGGCTACTCTCCCCTCCCCTCCCAATCCCTTTCAAAGGTAATAGTGAGTTTCTTTTGCATTGGCACACATGGGGTCACCTTGAATTCACTGATATATTTTATTGCTCTGATTTATATGAAATAGCATAAACTTCTTAAAGAATTTCAAGTGTAAGAATGCATGCTGGATAGTATTTTTTTTTTTTCTGTTTGACTACCTCAGATAAAATCAATTAAGATTTATTTTATTAATATTCTTCAGATAATCAGATTTTCATTTTAAAACATCAAGTCCTCTGCTGTATGTTTTAAAATTTCTTTTATATTATGCATTTATTTTTCTCCTTTCTCTAATTATATTTTTGTCTTCTAGTTTTTTAATTTATTCAGGCTATAATTATAATTTTAAATAAAAATATTATTTTTATAGTCAATAGTGAAAAATGAATATCCTTTATAACTTATCTTGACACTGTTCAGAGTTCTACAAAACCTCATTTTGGGTTAAAGTTTGTCTTTTGAACAGTGCCCAAAGATCATATTCTGTTCGTGTTCAATGTCTGAAATGACTGAATTTCATCATCAATCTTCAATGGCTTTTTAAAAATAAATTCTTGGTATAGAATTCTAAGTGGAAAATAATGGAATATTAGAAATTAAAGATGTTCCTCCATTACTTCCAGCATTTATTGCTACTGATAAAAATTTTGCTGCTAGTGTTACTTGTTTTCCTTTGTAGATAATCTCTTCCTGGAAGCTTTTAGTTTTTCACCCCCCTTGTTGGTGCTAAATGTTACCATAATCTATTTCAGCATACATGTATTTTGTTTACTCTGCTCTACGTGCAGCCTAATAACTTCATCTTACTCAATCCTGAAATAGTTTTGACCATTTGTTTTTTTAATGTTTGAGTTGATGTTTTCTTTTTCTTTTTTTTTTCTCCCTGTACTCTTCTCATCTCTGAATTTTGTGCTTTTACTTCAGTTGTTGCTATTCATATAATAATTTTGTAAGATAAAAGTAATTTTCTTATAATACCAAGTAATTGTTCAGCATTTTCTCTCATTTGGGAAGTGGCTTCTTAAATTATCCTTATTTTAAATTACTTTACATGCTATATTTACGTGCTTGTCTTATTTCAATACATTTCATAAGTAGCTCTAACTTTTTTTTTTATCAGGTTAGATGATTATGAATCAAATAACTCTGGCCTGGTTTTCTATTTACCCTGAAAATCATGTGAATGAAGTCTACTTGGGTATTTTCCATGTTTATTTGGGAAACATTCTGCTTTTCTTCCTACAGTATAATTACGATGGCCAGAAGGTATAATTTAATATTTAGTCTCAGTAAACCGATGGAGATGTTAAAACTGTGTGTATTTCTGTCAGGGGTTCTGATCTCTGCATAATTGTTGTTTTCTGATCAAACAACACCTCAACTGTATATGGCCATATAATATGGCAAAGTTTTGAGAGCTCTCTTTCTGTATGTAGCAGGATCCCATTTTGATTCTGAGTGACCCTCGTGGTTGGGGAATAACTGGCCACATTAGGGAAAAGGCTTAGAAAACAAAAGTTTTGTTTGAATTTGGTGTAGCTCCATGTATTTTCTTTGATAAAACCTGTATGGAAATCTCTTTGAGTGTTGATTTCTGCCACTTCTATGGTTAAAACTTACAAATTTCTATCTTGTGGTCAATCATATCTGACAACTTTTTTTTTTCCTTACAGGCTTGTTTTTAAACGACTACAGATTATGCTCCATGGTGGTGTATAAACGCAACTTCCAACATGTCATATCCAGTATACAGCACAATTTCAGATACATCCTTTATAGTTAAATGATGTACATATGAGTTGGCAACATTTCTTACTCTCAAATCTCAAAGATACTCTACCATTATCTCTAGAAGGCAATTATGTGTTAAATCTTGATGACTTCTTTCAGTTTTCTCTGAATTTTATGTAAATGGCACAAATCACTTGCTACTTCTACAAAGTGGTTGGCATCACACTGTAAAGTTACCTGAGTCTTTTCTTTCAAGATAAGTAGCATTTTAAGACTTTCCAATTTTGTATGAATGAGTCTGAAGTTGTGATAAAATCTGGAATATCACCCATCATTTTATCAAAAAGATACTTTATGTTCCAAAGTTTTCCCTTTACGGCTTTTTTTCTGAGCTTACTTAAGGACGTGAACAATTGTTTATTTATCTAGTTCTGCACCTGTCAACTGCTAGAGAACTGGAACTCACTTTCTGTTGTATTGTCTATGATAATCGTGTTAAGTTGCTTGTTATTTTCATTATTACGCATCATGCTATTCAAGCAATAAGTTATTTGCAGAAAGCTAATTACTAGACAAAACATGCATTTTCCTTTGAAACTATATACTTATTAGCTGTTTTTCAAATAAAAAGCAAAATCCTATTTACATTTTATAACTATACAGATTTTATTTGTTGCCTTCATTTAATCCTGAAAAAATACAATTCCTAATTTGTTTACTCAAACGCCCTAATTAATGGATCATTTCCTGATAATATTGATCTATTTATATTTTTTCTCTCTGTACAAATACACACACATACCCATGTAAATCTCAGTTGCCTTATTCACTAAATTGTCAAGAAAAAAATCCAGATGTTTACTACCATTTCCAGCATGCTAGACTGAGCAGTCTGCCTCTGTAGTGGGATTTTTATTAGAGAAAAGTGTATTCAGTTTGATCTCTGGCAAACATAAGTTAATTTCAAGAGGCACAGATGTTTTTGTAAGTGAGTCTCTGCTCATGTAATGTCTAACCACATAAGTCCCATAATGGGGAAAACGGCATGGTCCCAATTGTCACAACTTTTTGTGGCAGTATGTTTTCCAACACAGTGTGTCATTTTTTCTGAGCACTGAGTTGTTGGATTATGATGGATTTTGAGGTCAGCACTTTCTTCCAGTTTTGGTGAGAGGAAAATATTCTGGATCTGATTTATCTGATCTTAATAAATTTCCTTCTTGGATACCCCTTTTATCTGTTCTTGCAATAAAAGCTCAGTAAAGAGCGTCTTGTGAAGGTAAAGACTGGATCATTGCATCTCTGGATGCGGGGACAGGAGTGGTATTCATCTTGTGTACTTGCTCTTTTCCTCCCCCCTCTAGTGGCTGGGGTCTGCCATTACACTACGTTCTGTACCCCCTGCTCTAAGTGCGCAGTGTGGTACTCTCTAGGTCCTCACTGGGTTCTGGATGAGTACACATTCTCCAACGGATGGATGCCCCTCTTGCCCTTGGGGCCATTATGAATTTAAGTAGATACATGGGAAGTACAGTGCTAACTGGGGAGATGAAATACACCTATAAACCATCTCAAAGATATTTTAACTTGCTTATGTTCTTGTTTGGGGGCAATTCAGTCAATTTCAGAAAGAAAACAAGAAGGAACCCCGAGGAAGTCTCTGCTCTGTTCCCATGCCACTTTCTTTTCAGAGAACCCCTATTTTCTCTGAAGTTATCCTTGACGACTCGGACTTCTATAACTATAGGTATTGGTTTTATTTTTAATATTTCAACTCCTTCTAAAGATATTATGTTCTATTTTTCCCAGGGGGCATCCTGATCTCAGTTGCCTCATCCACTAAACTGTCAAGAAAAAAAATCCAGATGTCCACTACCATCTCCACATGCTAGACCTAGCATGCTTCTCCTTCTCCACAACTCTGAATACACACACCTGGATATGCCCCAAATACATCAATCACATCTCAAACTAGATTCATTATATTTTCTTTCAAATACATTTCCCATTTCCTATTTCAGCAAATAACGCCCTGCGCCATCCCGTTCTAAGCAAGAAGGCCTTTCTAAACATTCACCATCATTGTGAATATTCTTTAGACTCAAGGATGAAAGACTATTCGTTTATACTATTTTTCAGGAGCTGCACTAGACTCTGAAGATTCAACATCAAATAAGACATGGGTCCTGAATTTATTGAAATACGTTAGTAAATAAATGACAAAAATACTATTGTTGACTGCTATGATACATCTGTGCATAGAGGTAACATTTAAATCTGATTAGACATAAAGAAAAGCCTTTAAATGAGAAGAGTTTTGAAGGAAATATAGAAGTTAGCTACAAGAGAAAAGGTTAAGTTACATAATCATGAGCCCTGGTGTGTTGGAGCCTCTAACCCCATTCTATAGGACATGTGGTGAATTAATAACCTTGGCTTTCACTCATTCCAACTCTCCTCTGTGCTTCATACTCACCATCCATTTCATAAAACAATCCCTAGGTTTCTTGCTTATTATAAGCATAGAAAATCATTAAGCATGATGCAGTATTTCTTTTAATTACCTAAAACAAAATAGCAGTTATCTTTCTCTGCCAGGTTGCTAACTAAATGTTTTTAGATTGGCTACACCACTTAATATTCAAATTGTATTTAATACTGCCAAATGTCTAGACTGGCTATACCTTTTAATACCTTTAATTGTCTTTAATACTGGTATACTAAAAAGAGCAAACAAATATAAAACTGAATTATAAAATAATTCTTTTTGAACTATAACTTTTCAGGAGTCAATAAAAGATAATGTATTTCTTAGAACAAGTAAAAATCATTTTAAAATGATCAGAAAATTTGGAATAAGTTATAAGACTGTTGAAATTTAGTTTTATATTTTACTAATGTCTGCTCATTTAATCCTGAATGATTTATAGTAGGGGCTGATTGATCCTGAAATAAACATCAGATGCATTCACTGTGCTATTGTAAAGTGGTTTAGTATGATTGATGGTGACTCATATCAGGCAATATTATTTATGCTAAGTAATTCATGAGAACCAGTCAATCCCATCAAATCCATCTTTTTTTCTATTGAAACTCAAAGTTCACTGTTTTTCTCTCCTTGGGAGGTTCAGAATATTTCAAAAGCAAATTCATTCCAATTATACTAGTTACAAATTGTTTAGAATGCATTTCGAAAGTCAGTATTTAGGACATTTCTCAAAAGGAGACATGAATGACCAAAAGACATATGAAAAAATGCTTAGTGTCACTAATCATCAGGGCAGTGCCAATTAAAGCCACAATGAGAGATCCCCTCACATCTACTAGAATGGCTCTTATTAAAAAGACAGATGATAATGATGGCAAGGATGTGCAGAAAAGGGAAACTTTGCCTACTGTTGGTGTCAAAGTAATTTAGTATAGACATTTTAGAAAACAATACGAGTTTCCTCCAAAAACTAAAAATAGAATTACCATGGGATCTAGCAATTCCTCTTCTGAGTATATATTCAAAGGGATTAAAAATCAGTGTATAAAGAGATGTGTGTTCATGACAGCAAACATATGGAAAAAGTGATCATCAAGTATTGTATGGTTAAAGTAAACATATGCAATGGAATATTATCTAGCCTTAAAAAGAATGAAATCCTGTCATTTTTGACATCAAGGATTAATCTAAAGGAAATTATGCTAAATAAAACATGCCAGGCACAAAAAGTCAGGTATCCCATCATCTCACTTACGTGCAGAATCTAAGAGAAGCTGAATCATAAAGTAAAAAATGGTGGTTTCCAAAGGATAGGGATATAAATAAGGGGAAAATGCTAGTCAGATGTACAAAGTTCCAGTAAGACAGGAGGAATAAGCTCAAGTGATTTGTTTCACAGCAAGGTAGCTAAAGTTAATAATAGTGCTTATTTCAAAATTGCTAAGAGTAGGTTTTTTTCTTTTTTCTTTTGGATACAGGGGATTGAACTCAGGGATACTAGACCACTGAGCCACATTCCCAGCCCAATTTTGTATTTTATTTATGGACAGGGTCTCATTGAGTTAATTAGCGCCTCACTAAATTGCTGAGGCTGTTTTTGAACTCGTGATCCTCCTGCCATGGCCTCCTGAGCCGCTGGGATTACAGGCGTGTGCCACTGAGCCTGACAAGAGTGGGTTTTAAATGTTTTCACCACAAAGAAATAAGTTTGTGAAGTGGTGGACATGTTAATAAGCCTGCTTTGGTCATTTCACAATGTATATATGTTTCACAACATCACATTTTATTCCTCAAATATATAATTGTTACTTGTCAATTAATAACAATTTGAAAAAAAATTACTATTCAATTGAGCTTAACTTAATTCATGTAACTCAACAAAGAGCCATTTGATAGTCTCTTATTCTAAAAAAAAAAAAAAAAAAAAAAAACATTAGTTTCTCCAAATGTTTACAAATGCTCTGAGTTGCAAGAGTTTAAGGCAAGGTTCAGAGGATGTCAGAGTGGAGAGGATTCGTTGCCATATCAACCAGTCGGTAGCCCTTGGCTACTGGCAAAGGAGGCCAGACCAGGCCATTTTCTTCATAAACAGAAACAAATTCAATTGAGAGAGTGTATTAATTATATTTTGTATTAAGTTTTAAATTGGTTTAACAGATATTTTTGTGTGACACTGAAATTATATTAAAAATTTTGCATTAAATTTATCAGATACTGAATATTCCATAGTATCAGAAAATTCCTTACAATTTGAATCGTGATTCATTTTTTTATTATTATTATTTTCCAGTCTTGTAGGGACAGATGTTTTAAAACTTCAGTTTAAAAACTGAAGGCAAAATAGAGTCAAAGCAATGGAGAGAAATGTTGATTCTACGCTGCTACAAATAATGCCACGCTGGCTAAAATATTATAATATGAAAGTGATCTGGAATAAAAAGCACATAAATGTCTACTGGTTTTCATATTGTTCATTGAAACCTGTTTCATCATTTCTCTTAATAACTTAAAATATTTATAAATTTGTGATTCTTTGCTATGGATAAAATATATTTACAAAAAATGTTTCATGTTTTGCCTTCTTTTCAAACATCTATTTTTCTGGCACATCAGAAGGTGTGAAACATTTCCTGTGATTTCAGCTCTTCTGTGCAATTAATGCTTTCACATTTTTTTTAACATATAAACTGAATTTGCATTAAGACAGACAAAATCAATCTCAGTATTACTATTTCTTTTTTATTCGTGCAATCTTATTAAGACTGTATTTTGCCACTTAATGATAGTGCCTCAGTGGACTTTTATCACCAAATCACATACTTGCTCATACAGTTAGAGCTTTTGGTTATAATGCCGATAAAATTATTAAAGGTCCCATGATGTCAAATTACATATATAACTGTTTAAGCAAATATTTATCTGAGCAGGGAGTTGGGGTTCAATTGCTTTTGGACAGAGCTCAATTTTCTTTTCCTCCAAATTTGCTATTAAAATAAGTGCATTCAGATTTGTCCCTGCTCCTACACTGCTAAGATAAACACAATGACTGCCCGCCCAATTGCCTTCCTCCTGCCTTGGGAAGAAGGTGCTTGAGTACCCCTGACAGTTGTTTTTAAAATAGGGTTAACGATTACTCAGTTATCACTATGGCGTGCATTGCACTAAATATTTAAAAGTGTTGTTTCATTTACTCTTCACCTTGTGTGTGCATTACAGCATCCACATTTTAGGGGAGAATAGGCTGAATCAGATGCCTAGGTAATAGCCATGCAGGGCCAGAATTAAAAGACCTTTATAGCAAGTAATCAGAGGATAGAACCTGATAAAGGAAGAAGGAAAATTGGAGCCAGAGGTTGTCCATCTGGATGATAATGATATGAAAGGGAAGAGAGAGAGGAAGAGAACATATTCTCTGGAGTTCCAAAAAGAGGAATGAAGGGAGTAAAGTCTCAGGCTCTGGAGAGAGGGGGGATGATTGCAGACTGCAGGAGAAAAGTGGGGGAATGTGTGGGTTGAGAATATTCGGAATGTTCTCCTCTCAAAGGATATTAGAGAAATGTACT
This sequence comes from Spermophilus citellus, assembly GCF_964194105.1. Classification (NCBI taxonomy): domain Eukaryota; kingdom Metazoa; phylum Chordata; class Mammalia; order Rodentia; family Sciuridae; genus Spermophilus; species Spermophilus citellus. Next base: position 70,837,004 of record NC_138196.1, on the reverse strand, counting down.
GTCATGTTAAAAAATATATTCCCATTTATATCATTTGAAAATTAGGCAAATTTCTTTTCAATTTTGGTATGCTTAGACATTGCTCATTATACACATACATACCCTCTGTACCCAGTAAGCTATTGCGGAAGAGTTGGTGATTTTGCTTTTTTTTTGTGTGTGTGTGATGCTGGGGATTGAACCCAGAGCCTTGTGTATGTGAGGCAAGCACTCTACCAACTGAGTTCCCCAACCTGGTACTTTTGCATTTTTTGACTTGGAAATTACTGGATAAAGCTGGATTATAAATCTACATGGAGTGCTGGGTCTTGTTATGTAGAAAATAATCTAGAGCTCCCCCTTCTTTGCCTTTCTCACCCATGGATTTATATTAAAAGAAATTGAAAAGAAAGAGAAGAAAGAGGAGGAGGAGGAGGAAGATGAGGAGGAGGAAGAAGAGGAGGAGGAAGAGGAGGAGGAAAGGAGGGAGGAAAGGAGGACTTGAGGTGGCCCACCAAGGCCAGAGTGCTACACAAGACACGTGACACTGTTGGGAAAGCTGATCATTCACACAGTGGAACTGAACAAGTGACACTTGGATTCAGACCCAAACCTAGGGAGGCAAAAAGGGCTTTGATCTCTATCTTCAAAAGGAGCTAATAGAAGACCTTCCACCAAACCTGCCACAGGTGATGGGTAGCATCTGGCTAAGTTCATTCAAAGGGCTTAGACTTTGCTCATTATACACATACATGACATATCATATCATGACAGACAGGGGTGACAGTCTTGTACTGTGAAATACTAGCTCCCTTCACATTATTTATTTTGAGGGAAGGAAGTAGGTCCAAGTTTTTGGAAAAGTCGATGATGGCTGTTTTGATTAGATGGAATTACATTCCTCTTATGACATAGAAGGACAGCATTCTTTGTTTTGAGGATAATTAGGAACATTACTAATTGTGGGTGTGTTCAATTTCAAAATTACTTTTCCCATTTTTTTATGAGAAGATAACAAATGCAGTTATCATTTCTATGCTAAGGCTGTTCCTTGAAGAGAACTTCTAATTCCCTGTGTACGTAATTATCACAGATTTTTACTGATAGAATTTGTAGTCTTATTAAATACTGAAGTTCTTGGGAAAAAAAAAAACTGTTCAAATACACAGACGTCTAAATTGCCCTTAAGAGAATATCATGTTATTTTTAAAAATGCCATCCTGTGAGAAATCCAACATTTCACATTGAATTTTTAAAGTCTAAAACGTTCCTTGAGTTTAAATTATATACAAAAATCATCTGATGAGCTATGTCAATTGATTACTTACTGTCATAGACTCTCTCTCCCTTTTTTCTAGAGTCTTCGTAGCATAGTAAAAATTTTGGAAATTATTGGAAGTAGTAGAAGGATCAAATATAGTATAGATAAGTAAGGAGGAGTTCAAAAATGAGAAGAAAAAAAGATTAGATTTAGGCTATAAAAGGTCTGAGAAATTTTTGATTGCCTGACTTAATATTCAAGCTCAAGTGACTTATTTTGTAAAATGGTAGTCAAATTTCACAACTTTGTAAAAGCTGCTTTTGTTTTTAATATTGAAAGTGGTTATTACCTATTAATATATATTAATTATTATTATTATTATTTTACCTCAAGGAGTTATGATGTTATTCTGTCTATGGTGTTCCTTTTCAGCTTCATTTCTTGTCTCTTGCTTTTAGATCCAATAATTAGGAGCCCCCTGGGTTCTGGTTTTGGACACACTGTGGGAACACTTCATCTGTGGGCATGCTATTCCTCTGTCTAGAAGGGAACAACCCCATCACTAGTCTGTGGAATAAACTTAGTTTATTCTTCTAAACCTTCTAAACACCCAATTCCTGCTCTTACCGCTAGCCCTACCCTATAAAACAGTTAATACCTTACCCTTTAACAGCTAAGTGCTTCCGTCACCAGATTGTATGGATCCCACTATCTTCATTTATTTGTTGCACATTTGTCTCTCTTACCCTAAAATATAGTACAGTCAATCATGGATTAACCACAGGAATACATCTGAGAGATGCATTGTTAGGAAATGTAATCATTGTGCAAACACTACAGAGTATATTCCACAAACTAGTTGGTACACACACACATACACACACCAACACACACACGTAGTTAATAATTATTTTTATAAAGAGCATAATTATTTTTATAAACCTGTTACAAAATTTAAAAAGAAGTGATCATGAAAAATTATTATTTTTTTTAAAAATCTGCCTTTGCCTTTTATTTTGTTAAGTGCAGAATTTGTTTTTTCTTGTTATTAAGACAAACTTTTCTTTATAGTTGGTGACAATTACTAGTATTTCCTGATCTCATTAAATTTCAGGCACAAACATGGCTCCATTATGTTCTCAATTATTTCTCACCATACACTTACAGAATTATTAATTCTTAGGAAATCAAAATGTGATTTAACAAGTGTGATTCACACAATGCAATGTTGTGATTAATTTAAATATTATTTATAGATTCCAACAGTCAGAGGGTCACATGAACACCCCCGTATTTACTCACTCACAGCATTTCTTACACCCATGATCCTTGCCTGACGTTGTCTTAACTAAGCTTAATGGAATCAGCTGCCAAGTGGTGACGATGAGAAGGAAGCAGAAGGAGAAAAGGAGGGTGGAGAGCCAACAGGCACAACCCTCTCCCTTTACCAAGTGATTTCACATGCAGTTTCCATGCAACTTCATAACAGCTCAAGAGGTCGACATTATTCTTCTCGCTTCTGAGTTAAGACATCATTTCACCTTCTAGAGCACAAAGTGTTTCATGCACATCTTGAATCCAGGTCATTTATCATTTGTAAGTTTTTTCCTCCAAACCACATATTTCTTATTACCTCTGAGTTAAAAAATAAATGACTGGGGCTGGGGATATAGCTCAGTTGGTAGAGTGCTTGCCTTGCATGCCCACGGTCCTGGGTTCAATCACCACCACCACAAAAAAACAAAACAAATAAAGGACTGTATCCTGCTATGTCAGATGAGAATGAGGATGTTCTTCCATTCTTCCTCATCACAAAATTATACATATATATATATAAGATAAATTATATATAATAAATTATATATATATATAATTTACACTAATATGACACCATTACTTAACACAGAGTTTGAATTAAGATTTCACTAACTGTCCAGTTAATATTCCTCATAGCTTCATTTTCGGAAATCTAGGATACAATGAGGATCCCGCATAACCTAAAGAAATGATCTCTCTTTGGTCTCCACTCATTCAGAACAGTAGTTCAGATGTATTTGATTTTCATAGCATCCAGCCAACCTATTATGTAATATTGTTTTCTTTATTTTCTCTGATGCTGTTTATTTTTCATTAGTAATTAGGGAATAAAAATAATTTATCTTTAACTTCCCTCTTCCACCCACAGAAAGGGGGGGGCATGAAAGAAGCATAAGCCACACAATAAACTTCAAAACGAGTATCTGAGAGAATGAGTCCATGGTACAGGTATAGGATTTGCTTCTGATTCTACACCATCCTAAGAAATGTACAAAAAAAAAAAAAAAAGCTACAATCTCCTATGATGTTTTTAAATGTATGCTCAATTTGAAGATAAAAAGATTGAGGATTATTTAGACAGTTTAGAAAAAAATGAGATAATTTTAAAACAGCTGAATTAGCCTATTTTTAAGACATTTAAATGGACTGTTACTCTTCATCTAAAGCCATCTACATAATTTTTTTAAAAAAATTAGAAGCATGTAATAATATATTAAGTTATAAACATGAAAAATAAATAATTGGAAAAGTTTTCTTTGCTAGAGCCCTTTGAAAGATACAAAAGGACTTAAATTTGTAACCGTCTTTACTGTGATTCTGTCAAATTCCATCCTTCCTGGGAACTTTTTCCCAGTGGGGCCTTATGCAGAAAATTTTTCCACTCAAATCCCTTCCTTTTCTACTAATACAGCTTTCTTTTTGCCAAATGTGTTTTGTTGTTTTCAACTCCAGAACTTCTACACATGTTGGGGTGACTGTGACGGTAGGTTGGGAGCTGCTGTGGTGATGGACAGAGGAGAAGCTAACTCTTTGCCACTACCAGGCCACCCACTGCAAACGACTGCTGGTCACAGAGACAGGGTTTGGTACCCCGACACTAGCAAGGATCATTTTAATGTTTTACATGAGCACTAACTGTACACTGTTACACAATCTCTAACAGAGGAAGCTCAGAGGGCAGAGAGGTCAGCATTTCCTTTTCCTAGGTGATTAACTCTCTTTAAGCTAAAACTTAAAGTGTGTGTAGGAATCAGCTAAAAATACAGATAGGAAAAGTCATTCCTGAAATTAGAATCTGACAATAGGAAACATGGCTGGCCCATAGGAGAGAAAACAATGGGGTATGGGTAAGGTGTGTGATGTTGAGAGGGGGCTGGAGGCATGAGTAGTCACCAGTGTTAGGGGACAGACAGATGCGGATGGTGGAAACATGAGGTTAAGAGAATAATTCTATGAACTGGGTCCACTGTGCTGACCCCCACATGCTTTCTTTTCCAAGAAGCAACTGACCTGCAGCTCTGCCTGGCCTCAGCGGACAGGATATGTCACGTTCCTCAGCAAACTACTTGTTAACCGCAGGAGAAATGCAGGTCCAAAATAATGTTGAGAAGAGGAACCCAAGTTACCCTGAAGGAACAGACTTCTGAAGTCTCGGATCCTGAAACTCTGGGAGATAAGGGTAATTTCTCTTTGTAACCATAAAATCTTTTAAGAATTTATGGTTAAGAATCCAATTATAAGCTGACAGCGTGGGCCAAGGTGACTGACCTAGAGTTGTAATGGCAGTGGGGATGTGAAAGTTTGATGTCATTCTGTTGACAGGCAAAGGTCAAGAGGTGGATGTGGGTGGAACTCTCTGGAAACATCTCTGGGATCCCCAATAAAACTGGAGTGCAGGAGGGGCACGCTGTCTCTCTCCTCTCTGAGAGGCCCCATTCTCTCCCTTGAGAGCATCCCCTCTCCCTTTCCTTATCCCTTCAATAAACTCATTCCTGTATCTCTGAGCAACATGTCTGAAATCTTTCTGGCTTGATCTGTAGAATCAAGTTTGAAGATGAGTCTTTGTTTGTGGTGAGCCATTTTGCTGCACTGCCTTGTGTGGGTGTTGGCTTAGTTCTTAGACAATAACTCAGTGCTTTGTGGTCGGCCAGTTCCGGAGCGAGCCGATATGATAATGTGCTGAGTGTTCTAAGAACCGGTAAAAACTGGTAAGAACCAGTTGACCTGTACTTCCTGGCTCTGGGCGCCAGTGCTGAATTCCTTGCCTTATTGGCTGCTGCTGTGTTGCTATGCGCTTTTGTCCAATCGCGTGAGACTTAGGCCGCGGCTCTAGTATATTAGGGGTGGTCTTTTCGGGCTCAGGGTCCTTTCTCTCAACGAACCATAATGGAAGCTCCCAATAAAGCGTGCTAGAGAAGAATCCTGTTTGTTGTCGTCATTCCTGCCGGCGGGTAGACGCGACAAGTGGTGCCGAAATCCCGGGAATTGTCATCTGTCGGCTACGAGGGGACCCCCGACATTTTGCGGGAGGATTCAGAACTTTACACGCGGAGCGGTGGCGCTGGTAAGTAATCCCCTGATCCGGTGGCTCTGGCTTAGTATAGTGCTCTATCATGGGTCAATATCAGTCTGTTTTCCTGAAACCACTAAAAAGGGGACAGGAGATTTTGATGGAGCATCAGGATAGTAGGTCAGAGTCAGAGGAATCTAAGCAAGAAAGACATGAAACAAAACAAAAAAGGGGATCTAATGCAAAGTTAAGTGAAAGTGCACTCAAGGAACAAAAGGACGTGACTCCAGCGTTAGGAGCACGCCCGAAACTCTATCCAGATTTATCTGCCTTCCGTAAAGTGAAGATAGTTGATTCAGATGAGTCTGAATCGGAAGGCGAGTCAGAAGGCTTTACCCCAGAAGAAGAACAAAGCTTAGAGAAAATGGCGGCTGAATATGAGCATGGCCGCTATGACGCGGCAATGGCCGCCGCCCTTCTTCCTCCGAAGCCTCCGGCGTATCCTGTAGCCAAACAACTGTTGCCACGTAATGGGTCTTTACCCACTGCTCCAGGCGGATCTTGTGGCTTCATAAAACGCAGTACTTGGAGGAAGCTGGAAGAGGAGGGTGCATATCCTGTTGGTGCATATCCTGTTTTTGAGGATGCACAGGGACAGAGATATTTTGAGCCCATTCCTTATAAATTAGTTAAAGATATAGCTGAATCTGTGAGGACAAATGGTGTTACAGCATCTTTTACAATTGCATTGCTTGAACGCTTACATCTTAGTGCTATGGCACCAATGGATTGGTATCATTTAGCAAAGGCCTGTCTCTCCATGGGACAATATCTTGATTTTAAGGCATTATACTTAGATGCCGCTACACAACAGGCTCATGCGAATGCAGCTGATGGTCAACAAGCCTGGGATGTGGAGATGCTGACCGGGACAGGTCAGTGGGCCGAAAATCAAAATGTTTATCCATTATTAGTATATCAACAGATTAATATTTTGGCCTTACGTGCCTGGAAGGCCCTCCCTAATAGAGGTGAAACAACGGGGAATCTTACAAAAATTATACAAGGCCCTGCTGAGCCGTTTTCAGATTTTGTTGCTCATATGCTTGAGGCAGCCTCCAAGATTTTTGGGGACATAAACCAGACAATGCCATTAGTACAACAATTGGTGTATGAACAGTGTACCTCGGAATGTAGAAGGATTATAACACCAATAAAAGAGAAAGGGTTGGATGCCTGGATAAAAGCCTGCCGAGAGATTGGAGGTCCTTTGACAAATGCAGGGTTGGCTGCGGCAGTGGTTGCGGCAACCAAGGGGAGCCGAGGTTCTTCTTCTTCTTCTTGTTTTAATTGTGGTCGTAAAGGACATTTAAGAAAAACTTGTCCTTTCAAAGAACAACCAAAAATGTCATCTCCTCACATTCCAGGGTTATGTCCAAAATGTAAAAAGGGAAGACATTGGGCTAATGAGTGCAGATCTGTTAAAGACATACAGGGAAACCCACTTAATCCTGTGACCGAGTCAAAAAAACGGGCGTCGGGGCCCCCGACCTCAGGGCCCTCAAATATATGGGGCGCTGCAAGAGAATGCACAGTATCAACCATCTTTTCGCCCGACAGAACCCCGAGGAGAGCAACACAAGGGTCTGCAGGGTTGGACATCTGTGCCACCACCAGACTCGTATTAACACCAAGTATGGGAATTCAGCCAATTCCTTCTGACCTTAAAGGTCCATTGCCCAAGAATTCAGTGGGACTGTTGCTTGGTAGGTCATCATCAGCATTAAAGCGATTGGTCGTTACCCCTGGGGTGATTGATCCTGACTTTGACGGTCAGATAAAGATTCTATGTTCTGCACCCAGAAATATGATAGTCATATCCCCAGGAGATAGGATTGCTCAACTTCTTGTGTTGCCTAGTCTTCATGATTATTTCCCTTCTCAGAAGGATGTGAGGGGGGATAAAGGGTTGGGCTCTACAGGAGTACAATTAATAAACTTGTCTTTACAACTAGAAGAGAGGCCAATGTTGGAATTAATCATTGAGGGCAAACAATTTCCAGGTCTCCTCGATACAGGAGCAGATAGAAGCGTTATCAGTGCAAGATTCTGGCCACAGTCTTGGCCACTGCAGTCATCTTCCCATACATTACAAGGATTAGGTTATGCTAATGCCCCTCTGATCAGTACCAAGTCGCTCAATTGGACAACGTCCGAGGGACAAAAGGGTACAGTGATACCGTATGTTATAGATGTACCTGTTACATTATGGGGACGAGATATTTTGTCTCAGATGAAATTAGTATTGACCAATGAATTTTCTCCACAAAGCCAACAGATTATGAAAAATATGGGACATATTCCAGGTAAAGGATTGGGAAAAGGGTTACAGGGACAAACAAAACCATTAATGCCTAGTGGAAACAATGGGACCCGGGGACTGGGTTTTTCGTAGGGGCCACTGGGGAAGCAATTCCCATACCTTGGATCACTGATAATCCGGTTTGGATCCCCCAGTGGCCCCTATCCTTAGAAAAACTATGCAGCCAAACATTTGGTAGATGAACAATTGCAGTTAGGACATTTAGAATCCTCTTGTTCTCCTTGGAATACTCCTATCTTTGTTATCAGAAAGAAATCAGGTAAATGGAGATTGTTACATGATTTGAGAGTGGTAAACGCTCAAATGCAGTTGATGGGTTCTATTCAAAGGGGCCTGCCTTTGTTATCTAGCCTGCCAAGGGAATGGCCTATAATTATAATTGACATCAAAGACTGTTTCTTTTCTATTCCTTTATGCAAACAAGATTGTCAAAGATTTGCATTCACTTTGCCTAACATTAACCATGAAAAGCCTGATGAAAGGTATCAATGGAAGGTTTTACCTCAGGGCATGGCAAATAGTCCCACTATGTGTCAACTTTTTGTGGGAGCTGCCATACAACCTATCAGAGACAAATTTCCTAAACTGAGAATATGTCACTATATGGATGATATTTTGCTTGCAGCACCTAATGATGCTCTATTAGAGGAAGCTTTTGCCTCTATGATTAAATATTTGGAAGGAGCTGGCCTTCATGTAGCACCCGATAAAATCCAGCAAGGTGCTGTTGGACATTTTCTAGGAGCTACAATAGACTCCAAAGTTATTAGACCTCAAAAGATCACTATACATACTGATCACCTACAAACTCTTAATGATTTTCAAAAATTGCTTGGAGATATAAATTGGGTAAGACCTTATTTGAAAATATCTACACATGAATTACAACCTCTTTTTGCCTTGTTAGAAGGTGATTCACAGCTTTCCTCTCCGCGAGAGCTGACGCCTGAGGCTCGAAAGGCTCTACACCTTGTTGAGCAAGCTCTTCGCTCTGCACAATTACTCCGAGCAGTGCCCAACCAGCACATTCAACTATTAGTTTTGCCATCAAAAAATGCTCCTACTGGAGTTTTGTGGCAGGATGGGCCACTGCTCTGGATTCATCATTCTTCTACTGCTCATAAGACTATAGCTCATTATCCAACCATGGTGGCTAGTATTGCTTTACAAGGAATCAAATTGTGTGTTACTCCTTTACGTTATAATATGACTGCTTCTGTGGAACAAAGTAACAGATTGTCTAGATTTTTACAGGGAAACTGGACTCAGGAAGGAGAACGACTCACTCAAGAATTGCTGTCTCAGATTGCTAACTTGAATGGAACACGTGTGGAGCCTCTTTCTGTTGCAGACTTTGCCTCTTGGGCTTCTTCTATATTTTCCTACTTTAAAGAGTGGGTAGGAGTTGGGTTATTCGGTATTATGCTTCTTTTTGGCCTTGTCTTATGCCTTTGGATGATTTGTCGTATGCGGCGCACGCAGCAAAGTGATAGGGTCAAGGTGGTTCAGGCACTCGCTGCATTGGAAGCTGGGGCCTCCCCACAAATTTGGCTCGCCAGCTTGGCAAAATCCTAAAACCCCTGTGTTGATGTGGATGGCCTTTGCACACCAAGTGACCTTGTTGTCATTGCACCTTGGAAGGCTTCCATATCTAAGGAAGACAGCCTTTGCACTCTGAAGGGTAAATGTTGCCCATTGCACTCAGAAAGGTGACTTCCTCGTTTGGCCTTTGAATGCCACCCTTGATCGGAGGGGTCATCATGAGGACACTTCCTAGATCGGGTGAATTTTAAATGGTTCAAACAAAATATAAAAGGGGGAACTGTGGTGAGCCATTTTGCTGCACTGCCTTGTGTGGGTGTTGGCTTAGTTCTTAGACAATAACTCAGTGCTTTGTGGTCGGCCAGTTCCGGAGCGAGCCGATATGATAATGTGCTGAGTGTTCTAAGAACCGGTAAAAACTGGTAAGAACCAGTTGACCTGTACTTCCTGGCTCTGGGCGCCAGTGCTGAATTCCTTGCCTTATTGGCTGCTGCTGTGTTGCTATGCGCTTTTGTCCAATCGCGTGAGACTTAGGCCGCGGCTCTAGTATATTAGGGGTGGTCTTTTCGGGCTCAGGGTCCTTTCTCTCAACGAACCATAATGGAAGCTCCCAATAAAGCGTGCTAGAGAAGAATCCTGTTTGTTGTCGTCATTCCTGCCGGCGGGTAGACGCGACATTTGTTCTGCCTCAGTTTCCCAGACGGCCCCCAGCTTTGTAACACCAGGAGCTAAAGAAACTTCTATGCTTGGTTGAAGGATTTAACCTTTATTCTGAACCCAGGGGAACATTCCTTACTGCCAAATGGTAACATCAGTGAACTGTACAGTTCGGTCTGTACCTTGGCTGCTGTCTCCACTGAATATATTTATATCATTATCAGGAGAATAACAAAACTTCCATGTTGCATTGCCTGAATTTACCCAGCCTGAGATTACGGTACAGCAAATATTGTTTCTGACTGCATGCATTACAATGAAAAAGTATAGCATGTTGAGTTTTTTCTGAAAAACTTGCTTCTATCTTGCCAATTTTCTTTAAAATAAACATGCTTATTTGAAATTTATTTTCCTAAATAAATGCTGAAAATAAATTCTTCAAATTGCTGAGAATCTCTAAGAAGCAAACTCAGTTTGTTTCTGATGATAATCCCCATTTCTCCTAGCAAGCCTCCCACAACCACTGTTACTCAGGTGTATATTTTTTGCATACATGTAATTAATTAATTTATTTTTTTTGTAATTTTAAATAATGTACCTTGTTGTGTCCATTAAGGAATATTATACTCTCTGGGGAAAGGTTCGCTTTTCCCTTTTCCTAGAGAAAGAAATTATTTCCAGTTTAAATCATGTGTAAGCCAGAGGCCCTTAGATAGGCCCCGTGTTATGGTAGTCAGGTAACCCACTCCTAGTTCATCCTTATATTATTTTTGGATCTCAGCTTCCAGGAGCATAAATGTCACTGTGGGTTGAAGAACACATAAGATGTCTTAGGGTTCTCTAGAAACCTAAGGATGGATTAGAGTGTTAATTCTTTGTTTGAGAATTGCAAACCAAGAGTAGTGAAGGTGAGGAAGAAAAGGAGTGCGTCCAAGAACAGATACAAATCAGAAGAACTGGCTCAAGGTTGCACAATGAGTTGCAAATGAGATGCAGTTTAGGAAAATCAGCATTTGAATACACTGAGGCCTCTGGCTTCCATTGAAGGGAGGTAAAGAATTTGCATACTCCAGAGGAGAAAGGAGAGGTGATTTCTCATTAATCAAAACACAACCCCTGGAGTATAACTTTTCCCCTGTTCATCATAGTAACCACTCCAGAAATGGTCCCCAAACCTGCAGTGCAAGTCTGACATTACAAATGTGATTCCACAAGGGATTGATGTCATCAAAAGGAAAGAAACCGGGTGATAGAAAGAACCTGAAAGGATTTACTGAACTTTGTTTCCTATAGAGGTGAGATCCGACATCTGGAAGGGACCAAGTAGGAAGACCTTCATGTCACACTGTTGTGTGACAAGATAATTTTTTCTATGCATTTATTTCCCACAGTTACCCCATGAGTGTTTTTCTGCCCTAACACTTTTCAAAGCAAAAACAAAGATTCAGAGGTAAACATTGAAAGCAATTTTCATCCAAATGTCAGGAAAAGAAACATTGGATGGATGCAAGCTGGTGAGGCTTTTTTTTTTTCCTTTCTTTCTTTCCCTTATTCTTTTTACCGAAACTGCCAAATCAGGAACTGTGCAACCTAACAATAAGTTAGTCCAGCATGTGACATAAATGTCATGTTCTTCTCAGTCCCCACCCAAAAAGTCCAATCGGGCAATGCAGAGCAGCCTGGGTAGATGCTGTACTTTCAGTGGGTTTCTGTTACAGCTGAGGAAAACCCCCAACCTACAAGGAAATTCCTAACAAATCTAACCAGACTTTGCCCACAGAAGACATTGTGTTTATTATCTTGGCCAGAAAACAGATCTTCCCTCTGCCCAGAAAAGAGATGCCATCTGTCTTGCAAAGCTCTTCGCTATGCCAATATCCTTGAAAACAAAAACAAAAACACCCCAGGACAATGCAAAGCTGTCAAGCACTTGCTCAGAAGTTGTGGGAAAATGTGAGAGACCCACGGAGAATTATCTTCCCAAGTAGGGTAGGAAGGGGAAGAAGACAAAAATAAAACAAGAAAAAAAGAAAGAGGAAGAAAAGGAAAAGGAGAAACAAGAAGAAAAAAGGGAAATCTTTTGGCTTCTCTAGAAAGTGCACTGCTAGTTAGCTTTTCCTTGCTGTGACCCAAGTACCTGACAAGGCCAAGTTGAGGAAAAGTTGATTTGGGGTTCACAGTTTCAGAGGTTCAGTCCATGGTTGGCGACTCCAAGGCTTGGGATCTCAGGTGAGGCAGATCATCGTGGAGGAAGAGTGTGACGGAGGAAAGCTGCTCTGCGTATGGTGACCAGAAATAGAGAGGGGAAAGACTGTAGAGAAGATGAACCTTTCCAGAGAATGCTGGCCAGAGACCCACCTCCCCCAGCCCTGGCCCACGTGTCTACAGTTATTACCCAGGGTGTCCATTCAAACTAGATGGGACTGATTAGGTTACTATTCTCATAATCTAACCATTCACCTCTGAATATTCCTGCATTAGCAATAATTTTGGGGGACACCTTACATCTAAACCATAACATGTTCCATGTAGACACCATGTCACTTGTCTACTTCTATCACCAGTCTAGTCCTACAAGAGCCTGTGTTTCTGTGTTCATATTAGAGGATCCATTAAATCAGTTTTCAGATCCCTTGCTAATAATATAAACAATCACCTGACAGAAATGATAAGCACCAGAATGTTTCTGTTATATTAATGTGTACTAAGTGCTATGTTTCTGTTATATTAATGTGTACTAAGTTTGACTGAAGAATGATTGGATAAAATCATGAATAATGAAATCCTTATCAAACTGAAAGCCATTATTTCAGTACTTGGTGGCAAAAGTCCCCTTCTGGATTTTTCACTCTTACTTTTTTTTGAAGAACATTCATTATTTAGCTGCATTTGGTACAGAAGGGAAGGTTGTTCTACAAGCCAACAGCTAAAAAGTCCCAGAAAGAATGTAAAATTGTTTTGCAAATAAATAATTTGTTGTGCTATTCATATCTTTTCTATCACATTTATCTCCTAAAAATTTCACAAAACATATTTCTGAAATAAAATATGTACCTACCGAGAAGCTCTTAGAATGTGTCAATATTGTAGAGTTTTTAGGAAAAAAAGTATTAAACCAATTTTTGATTAATAGAATGAAGCAATTTTAAGAATTCCAATATTGGAAGCTTATACAATCCTTCACGGCCCCTCAATTAAGAGTTAAGGCAGTGGAAGAGCAATTTTTATGTAAATTCAGAATTAGCTATATTGTATAACTAGAAACCAAATCTCCAGTACTTTCATCCACAGAAGTAATGAGGTCTGGGCATTATTAGCCTCTGCACCAAAACAACCAAGGGACTTATGTGATGATAATTATTCACTCTAACCATTCCTGAATTCTTTCTTTGTTCTTTGCCTTCTTAACGCTTGTACAAATACATAATGTGGCCAAACTATGTGCAAGTGCTATGCCAGGAGCCACAACTCAGCATCTCCTCAAGAACTACATTCAATAATCTCCTTTTTTAATAGTCTTACTCATATATGTTCGGGGATGTAAGCCTAACTCACAAACAGTAAATAAAAATGACACTTTTATTCATTCATTTTATCTCTCAAAAAAGACTGTACTGAGTACAGTCATCCACCTAGTGAGAAACTGATGTGACCCCATTTGTGAGAAACCAGCCTCTACCTCAGAGCAAAGCCTGTCCAAGGAAGGGGGTGTGGTCCTTGTCCGTGGAAAAAACTCACAGAGCACTCCTAGGCACATACCCACCCTGCTGAGTTATTTGTCTGCAAATAACAGAAGAGATCTCTGGTGCCAAGTGTCCCTGACTCAGGCTAGGTTAAGACCCATGGCAACCCCGTAGCAGCCACCAATCAGCATGAGACAGGGAAATACCTGGGATGCCAGATGACCCTCCCAGTAGTTTAAGGTGGTTGATAACGTGTTGGGAAACCATGTAGTTCAGCAGTACTCCCCTCGTGGCTTAAACCAATCAGTTCAAAGGAATCCCCCTCTTGTACTAACCAATCACCCTTACCCAACTTGTTCCCGCCAGTGAATGTGCTAATGTGTTTTAGAGTAGTTTTATGATTTTCCCGTGGTATGTGATGATTTGCTAAGAGATGCTATGATGTATGTGGGGGTCCCCGCCTTCCCCAAAGAGTGTATAAAACTGCTGCAAACCCTGGGCTCGGGGCCTCTCAGCGTCACCAGTTGCTGTGTGTGCAGAGGACTGCACTAGCTCGCAATAAACACCTCTTTGCTGCTTACATCGATCTTGGTCTCTGGTGGTCTTTGGGGGGTCCCAAACTCGAGCATATCACTAGAACTGTGCAACACATAATATTTCTATCACTTTGTGCCTCACGAGGGACGTGGACATGAAACCAATACTTACCCAAAGGACTCAGTAGTTACAAGACATAAGGACTGCAAAGAAAAATAATTGTTAAGAAGGTGAATTGTTAATAAGAAATAGGCAGAAGGAAGCACACAGGATCCTCTTTGGTAAATGGCATTCAAACTCATGAACTGAGACTATAAAAATGCACATGGTGTGCCGCAGTCTTGGCTGGGCACAGAATCACGAGCCACCACACACCTTGTAGATTCAAACAGCAATCTTTATTCCTGAACTCACACCGGCCTCTACACACGTTCTGGGGAAATCCCAGTTCTGCCGCCCAATTCACCTACTCCACGAGGCTTTTTTCCAAATACTTTCTGAATCTCACGAGAACTCAACCGGAACTCAAGGATCAGGCGTGCCTGAGGCAGCAGGATACGCCCTATTCCCCCGCAGGGTACACCTTAAACCTGGAACTTCCCTAAACCCAAGGACGGGATACTCCCTAAAACCTGATCAGCTCTAAACCCAGATCCGCCCTGGTCCTTGAGCAAGGTCACCTTACTAAAGCATACATGCAATGTCCCAGAGAATGTCCTCTAAGCAACATGGGGTACGCTGGCAAGGAAATTTTGATGCGTCATTCCTACTTGGCAATGGCCCTCAGCAATGGTGGGCAGATTGAGGGATGGGACAGAAGGAAGCATCAGAGATGGAGGAAACAACACACATGAAGTCTAAGAGGTGGGCAGAGCAAGATGGGGACTCAAAGCCTTTCTCTGGCTTGGGGTTGAGCCGCTCTTGCTAAGAGGGATGACCAGATCAATCATAGGGCTTCTTCTCAGGGGTCTTTGCTGTCTCCACTTCTGTGTCCCCTCTTTCTCCGCTTCCTTTACTTCCTTCCCATATAAACCTTTGTTTCAGGTTTTGCTTAGAAAACCTAGATTTCAAAGCCATCTCACCAAAAACAATTCCAATACAGTCTTGAAAAGCATTTTCACAGGGGACACACATTTAGCATAGGGAATTTCCAAGTATTTACATTAAAAAATGCATAGTTTTTAAAATTTTTATAATAATTTCATATAATTTATATAATAATTTTATATAATTTTTATCATAATGAGTTTTTTTAGTATCCAAGTCATTAGTAGAAAAAATGACCAGAATAATAAAAATACATGGGGAATCTTAATATTGAGATAAAACTTTGAGGAACTTGAAGAGATTAAGGTAGTAATGACAATACCACCTGTATTACCTAGAAATAATTCAAACTAACAATGTCTACATAGGCCAGTAAAGCATAAATAGACCAATATTTTAAATTCAGAAAATCCAAAATAGATGACACCTGCTATTCTCGCCAATATTGGTAGGTGTTTGAAGAGAATTCTGCCTTATAATGCTCCAGTATTATTAGACTTCTTTTATATTCTTTAGTAATGTCCTTAAGCTTTGCAATATCCATTAGTAGAAAAAAAATACAGTTTTAAAATTATATGCTTAGACATGTCCACACACTAGAGATGATGGTACAAAATAGGTTTTTATTCATTCTCTCTTCACACCTTTCATTAGGAAGATCTTTTCTGCCTTTCCCTTTCTCCCTCCCAGCCTCTTCCCAATACTGTTTTCCTAGACTTTACACCCATAGTTCCACCAAAATAATGACAATGTCACTGTACTGCTCTAAGCCAGATTGTGTCTGTTTTCCTCTGGATGAAGATTGGCACCATTACCTCTTATTGGACCTGCACATAAAAGAAGCAAATGAGAAAAATGGCTTGCCTTGCTTAGCTTTGAAATGACAGCTATAAAATACAAACATAAATTTCCCTCTGTATTGTCATCTTATTGTGAAATCCCTTCTATCATTCTAGCTTGCAAAGACTGTTTTAGCAGACTATAAATGAATAAGTGTCCATCTCATGGAAGAGAAGGGGAGGAAGAAAATGTAGTCCTTATATAATTGTTCCCAAGTAGACTCCTTTGGATATCCACAATAAAATAAACAAAAACCCATTAATTTCCTTAATCTGTAGGAGGCCTTGCAGATTACCTGTGATGTATCCGAATTGCCTTTGTAGGGTACATCGTGCTTATCAAGTGTGGATGAGATATGGGCTGAGTCTCCCCATGCTCTCAGGAATTGGCATTTCCTCTTCATTTTATAATTCAAAATTTACCTTCTACCCTTATAACTCACACTTTACCTCTGCCATTTTCCTTATGTTCAGCCTGGACATTTCACACAGGAAAGGGGGCTCCTCTGTGTGCAATAGAGATGTTCACCACCACCCAAAACTCAAGGTTTGAAGCTCTAGACTTCTGCCTCAGAGCAGTTCACTCTGCCTCTTATTTACTCTATTTCAGTTCTAGAAGAGAAAGGGAGTGCTCTCTTATGCCCTTCCTGGAGCCCCATGAGATAATATAGTGTGGACTGTGTCTTGTAGATGGAAACTCCAGTGTCTACAGATATCCAAAGTCAAGTCACTGAGAGCTTGGCTTAGACTTAAAACAAACAACAATAACAAACAACAATAAAACAGAAAAAAACACCTTCATAAGAAAGGGCCTGATTTCCCAAAGATAGTAAAACTGGTGAAACAAGGCCGATGGTAAGAAATCTTTTCTAAAGTTTTTCATTATATCCCTTCAAGAACAAGGAGAACAGGAGAGGAGATGTGGAGGAGAGTAATCAAGTAAGAATCATGGAGACAGGTGCCACCTGTGAGGAGACTGTAGATTTTACTGAACCCAGGATCTGGAAACTCCTCCCACAGAAGAACCAATGACCAAGCAACAAGTGTTAGGGAGAAAGAAAAGCTTCATTCAGTGGCAAAGGCATGGGGAAGCAGCAGTTTTGCTTGCAAATCAACTTCTCAAATCCAGGGGAGTGAGTGGTTTTGAATAGGATAGGAATAACGAAGGAGAGGGTAGGCTACAGAGGGGAGGAATATTCATGTCTTTTCTGAGAATAGTGTGAGATCTTGCAGGAACTTGCATGCCACCTCTTTTTTCTCCTTTCGGGATCTGTTGTTTCCTGTCATGGAGACTGGTAAGTGTCATTAACTTTAAAGGGGGGAGGAGGCAGGTTAGACAAGTCTGGGTTAAGTTAATCCTGCATTATAGTTCTGAACACATTTTCCAAATGATCAACATGTCTGCATGCAGAGCTGAATAGAATCTGGCTCAAAGATTAAGCAGTAAAGGAGACAGACAATATGAGGGTGGAAATGTTATGAATTTTTTTCCCAGTCACCCGCTGGACATCCGCAGGCCAAAGTGAAGAGCCCGTTTTGTTGTTTTTTTTTTTTTTCAGCAAATGCAGCCTTCAAGTCCCGGAAGAGTAACCAAGGCAACGGTTATCATCAAAATCCACACATCAGAGGTGTTATCTACAGCAAAGCTAATGGGAGACTAACAATGTGTTATCCAGCTGTGTGGCTTCCAAAATTAGTGATTTTGAAGTCAACTAAGAGCAAGTGAAGCTACAGGGTTTATTTAAGTTTTTTTCCCAGTAAGAGTTTCTCTCTCTTTGCTTTTCCTGAAGAATACTGAAGAGATTCAGGATATGGAGGTAGCATTTGTTAGCATGTCCCAGAGAGCAGAGAGTGGGAGTCAGGCTCAGTGTGACATATGGAAGAGGGTGTAGGCTGAAAGTCTATAAGGATTCATTGACCCTCTATCCCACTCACTTTGTAAAAAATGAAGATATTAATTATCTAATCTCATGAGCAAGAGTCTTTCTGTGGTTAAAATATCTTAAGAAAATAAAATATAGGGACTCAGAGCTTTCAGTCAGTGGAAATAAAAATGATAAAAATGATACAGGATTTAAAATGTGAAATAATTAGTAATCTACATAAAGAAAGAATAGCCAAATCTTAAGCCCCCTATCACTATGCTAACAAAAAAAAAATCTAAAAGTAGATATGTTCAGGGACCAGCCTTTCTCTACTTCAGACAATATAGTTTAAAAAGATAGCAAACCAAAACCAAAACTCAAATCCAAAAAATAGGGCATAGGAGTTGTGGCTTTGTTGCTGTGGATAGGACAATATCCTTGTTTGTTGCTCAAGATGCATCTTGCACAATTAACCATCTTCCATAATTTTCTGTAGGTCAATTTCCCTTGGCTGAATCACTTTGACTTTGCCATTCATTGCAATAATTGCTTGCACAGTTAAATGCTGCAGCCGGGCATCTATCAGGGTGTGTGTGTGTGTGTGTGTGTGTGTGTGTGTGTGTGTGTGTGTGTATGTGTGTGTTCTATCAACCTTGCTATTTATAAGCCTAGGCTTTCAATAGCATCATCTTTTGTTAGCGTGGCCCAGAGAGCAGAGCCACCCACTGAACTCAGTGCCCTTCTCAAGGCTAACTTTTCTGTATTTTGGAATGATGTATCCTGATGGATATGTAATGAAGCATAGATGTCGGGGTTGTTTCCAACCTTACATAATAAATGCATTCTGAAACATACATACATGCTGCCCTGTTTTTTAATCTCTACTCTTAGAGTCTGTCACATTAAATGTGACATTTTGATGTTACTTAGCATGAACCATGAACTTACCCCAATTCTATAAGCTGTTCTAGCAATGTGTTTGCAAATTTTTTTCTGGGTCTTTGCTGGAGTGTTAAATCCTGCACTTGGATAGAATACTCTCAGTAAATTACCTTTGATCTAAACTGAAGTTAAATCCCAGTAATTTCACAATTTGGTCCTTACTAAGAGCTCCAGTGAGGCAATCAGTTAGCATGTGGTCCTTGTAAGGATTTGATCCCATCCTTCCTCTCGTAGCTCCTGCCCGTATCTACTATCTAGGACCAGCACTTCCTCCTCCTGCAGGTGCAGCATACCTCCAGCTGTATTGCACTGACTTAACCCTAGTATTGTATGGTGTTGGTGTTGTGGGAGTGCATGTTATCTTGAAGGGTGAGGGAGATCTACCTCATCCTCAGTTAAAGTGCATCACCAGCCTACTGTGCAGGAAAGTCTGCTACTTCTGTAGGTCAGGATAATCTGTAGATTTAAGAATCTGGATGCATCAAAGAATGTGTCAGTTTCCTGTTCTTTCACAAGCATGGCCCTGACCTTCACATAGCAAGTATACGTTGGTTGACAGCATAACCTTTGTGGGAGCTCTCTCTCCTCTTCTGCTGCGGGAGGTGAGTGTCATTTTTAGGTGCTACCAAAGAGGTTGTTAACCTTGACACTTGACTATTAGACAACAATTATTCTCCAATTTTATTTACTTTTTTTTTAATCAAAGCATCAATTGAGCAGAGTAATAACCACCAAATTCTATTGTCTTCATAGTTACCCTTTCCCTCATATTTCTAAACCCTTGGCTGTATCCTTTCTGGAGTCCAATTGTCTGCAGTGGAAAGTTCACTTAAAGCAACTGGCCAACCATCATGCCCAGGAAAGCATACAAACACCACCCTCCCCTGTACCTGGCTCCCTCCATCTTAATCCTTTTTCCTTTTTTGTTCAGAGACACAGACAAAAGTTTATTTAAGAAAGTATAGACACATTCAAGGGACAAGGTTGGCTACTTTGAAAGCGAGAGGCTTTTAGGGTGAAACAAGGAATATACATTCAAGACACAAAGTTCCCCAGGGGAGAGAGAGCCCTTCGTCTTTCTTAGATCTCTCGTGAATGCCAGTTCCTCAATGACATGTGCTAGATGTCATCTGGTTCTGTCCCCACAGCATCATATGTCCTTTACCATGGCACCAATGCACTCCATTACAGCTGCCATTTACCCTTCTTTATCCACACTCTAAAACCAGTGGCTGAAGTCAGGCTCCATGTCCGCCTTGCTCATTGTTATAATTCTAGCATGTAGCCTAGTGTTGGAATCCTAACAGAAAATCAACAAAGTTGTGTTTAAAGAGTAAATAAGTTAATATAGTTTGCTATCTGTTATACATGTCCCTTAATTCAGTTAAAAAATAATAATTCATTAGATTTTTTTGAAAAAAAAAATCTAAGTATTTGTCGCACGACTAATAACATCCTCTAAAATTACTTTATTAGAGCTATATATAAAAATATAAATGTCATCTGTCATCATATTTATTATCTTTGCAGACTTTTAATTTAGAATCTGCTAGCTTTGTCATCATTGTTTAAAAATGTACCATTCTTTGCATTATCTAAAATGGCACTATGATAAACTGGCTTCCTTACTAATTCTCTCTGACTGTCCGATGACTCATATAATATTTCCTGTCAAAATCTTTTGTTTCACTTTTACCAGCTAAATGCATAAACATCTTTTAGGTCTTCTAGATATAGGATCATATCATTGATGATATTACTTATGGAAATGGAAAGATATGGAAAGTGAGTTGAAACTTAGCAGAAACCTAGTTCATATTCTAAGGTATATACTATAGAGGATCAAGTATCCACAGTACAATGTCAATTGGAAGAATGATTTAATCCACTTATTTCATATAGCCATGTGCTGTCTTGCTTCCCACACCCACACTCTGTGTGTGTGCATCTCTATGTGTCTCTGTGTATATGTATTGCATGCATGCATGCACACACATGCATAGGCATAGTATAGGTAGAATTAAAGTAATATTTTCTTCCTTTAATATCCACTGTGAAAGCTTATTAACTGCTTTCTGTTATACTGCTATCTTGTAACTTGTGATGAGAGTGTGTATTCTTTTTCTTTCTTTCTTTCTTTTGTTCGTTCTTTTTTTTTTTTTTTTTTTTTTTGGTGCTGGGGATTGAAAGGGCCTTGTGCATTCTAGGCAGGTTCTCTACCAACTGAGCTATATCCCCAGCCCAGAGAGTGTATATTCTTGTCTTGCTTTTTGTAATGAAGCTTCTTCTCTTTCTTTTAGGTCAATTCACCCTGTAAGATTGGATTCTGGAAATTATTTTCCTTTGTTTTTTCTGTATATGTCCTGTGGAGAATTTCAAAGTTTATCACACGTGAAACATCACAATTGTTTTGAGGCATTATATAGCTACAGAACAGCTAGCCACAGATCACAATTCAGGTATGCTGGTAATAAAACTGCTCAAGAAACTGGGACTGAATATAATGTCAAAAGCAATCTAAATGCATTAGACACAAAATCTTCATTTACCCTGCAGATCACCAATTTGTTCTAGCAATTGAAGCCACATCACCACAACAATTTGCTATGCCCTAAAGGGCATGTCAACCTATGTGATTTGATTTTCTATTATGTCAATTAAAACTTCTTTGACCAATATTTAACAAAGCCCTCTTCAGGCATAAAAATACACAATTTATCTTTTATTTTTCCTTGAAATGTAACTACAAATTTAGATTAGATTAGTTTAGTTGGCTTGTTCTTCAAGTTGACCAATGAAGTCATCCAAAAAAGTAATTTTCTGTTGGTTAAAAAAAAAAGCTGTCTTTTCTCCAAAATATATTTCTGGCACCTTTGTCAAATATCAGGTGGCTGTAGGTATATGGATTTGTCTCAGTGTCTTCTGTTCCATTGGTCTTCATGTCTATTTTGATAACAATAACATACCTTCTTTTGTTACTACAGCTCTGTAGTATAATTTCAGATCAGGTATTGTGATGCTTCCTGCTTTTCTTTTCTTTTTTTTTATTGGTTGTTCACAACATTACAAAGCTCTTGACATATCATATTTCATACATTAGAATCAAGTGGGTTATGAACTCCCATTTTTACCCCAAATACAGATTGCAGAATCACATCGGTTGCACATCACATTTTTACATACTGCCATGTTAGTGACTGTTGTATTCTGCTACCTTTCCTAACCTCTACTATCCCCCTTCCCCTCCCCTCCCATCTTCTCTCTCTACCCCATCTACTGTAATTCATTTCCCTCCATGTTTGTTATCCCATTCCCCCCATAACTTCTTATATGTAATTTTGTATAACAATGAGGGGCTCCCTCCATTTCCATGTGATTTCCCTTTTCTTGCTTAATTTTGCTTTGACTATTCTGGGTCTCTTATTCTTCCAAATGAATTTAAGAATTTTTCTAATTCTTTGACAAATGTCATTGGTATTTTGATGGGGATTGCATTGAATCTGTATATTGCTTTTGATAGTATAGCCATGTTGACAACATTAATTCTGACTATTCAAGAATGTGGGATATCTTTCCATCTTCTATGGTCTTTTTCAATTTCTTTCCTCACTGTTCTATAATTTTCAATGTAAAGCTCTTTTACCTCTATGGTTAGATTAGTTCCTAAGCATTCTATTTATTTTTTTTATTTCAATTTTTGAGGTTCTTGTGAATGGAATGGTTTTCCTGATTTCTTCCTTAGTTGAATCACTACTGGAGCATAGGAAAGCCATTGATTTATGGGTGTTGATCTTGTATCCTGATACTTTGGTGAACTCATTTATAAGCTCTAGAAGTGGAGTTTTTTGGGTCTTCTAGATATAGGACCATATCATTGATGAACAGAGTTAGTTTGACTTCTTCTTTTCCTGTGTGTATCCCTTTGATTTTATTTTGGCTCCTGATGGCTCTGGCTAATGTTTTGAGGGCTTTATTGAATAGGAGTGGTAGAATGGACAGCCTAATCTTGGCCCTGATTTTAGAGGAATGCTTTTAGTTTTTCTCCATTTAGTATGATGTTGGCTTTGGGTTTGTCATAAGTAGCCTTTATGATTTTAAGGTAAGTTCCTTTGATCTCTAACTTCTCCAGTATTTTTAAATACGAATAGGTGCTGTATTTTATCAAAGGTCTTTTCTGTGTCTGTTGAGATGATCACAAAATTCTTTTCATTGATTCTATTTAAGTTGTAAATTAATTTGATTTACATATGTCAAATCAACCTTGCATTCCTGGAACAAAATCCATTTGATCAAGTGCATTTTTTTGTGTGTGTGCGTGTTCTTGAATGCATTTTGCTAATATTTTATTAGGAATTTTTGCATCTACCAATATCAGATATATTGGTCTGTAGTTTTCTTTCTTTGAGGCATCTTTGGTTTTGTTATCAGAGTTATACTGGCTTTGTAGAATATATTTTGGAAAGTTCCCTCCATTTCAATTTCATGGAGTAATTTGAAAAGAACTGGTGTTAATTCTTCTATAAAGGTCTGGTAGAACTCAGGTGAGAGTTCCATCAGGTCCTGGGTTTTTATTTTTTGGAAGGCTTTTAATTGTTGTTTCAATTTCATTACATGATATTAGTCTTTTTGATTGTATTTTCCTTATTAAATTTGGGGTGTTCGTATGTGTCTAGACATTTATCAATGTCTTCCAGATTTCCCATTTTATTAGGGTATTAAATTTTCAAAATACATTCTGATAATCCTCTGGATTCCAGAAGGGTCTATGGTGTTATCTTTTGTCAACCTTCATCTTGTTGATTTGCATCTTCCCCCTCTTTCATTTGGCTACCTTGGCTAAAGGTTTGTCAATCTTACTTAATTTTCAAAGACCCAACTCTTCATTGCATTGATCTTCTGTATTTTCATATTCTCAATTTCATTCATTTTAGCTCTGATCTTAATTATTTTCTGTCTTCTATGGTTTTGGAGTTAGTATATTCTTATTTTTCTAAAGCCTTGAGGCATAACATAAGCTTATATATTTGGAATCCTTGAATTTTTTAATGTAGGCACTCAATGCTATAAATTTGCTTCTTAAAACTACTTTAATTCTGTCCCAGAGATTTTGATATGTTGTATATATATTCTCATTTGTTTCTAAGAATTTCTTGGTGTCTATTCTCAATTCTTTTTTATCCATTCTTTATTTATGAGAGCATTACTCAATATCTATGTGTTTAACTTTGGCTTGAAATCTATTTTATTTGATATGAGTATGGACACTCCTGCTTGTTTCCGAAGTCCATATGAGTGATATGATTTTTCCCAACCTTTCACCTTCAGTCTATGTATGTCTTTTCCTATCAAATGCGTCTCCTGTAGGCAGCATATTGTTGGGTCATGTTTTGTGATCCATTCTACTAGCCTGTGTCTCTTAATTGGTGAGTTTAAGCCATTAACATTTAGGGTTATTATTGAGATATGGGTTATCCTTCCAGCCATATTTGTTTATTTATGTTACTGAATATGGTTTGTTTTCCTCTTTGATTATTTTCCCCCCTTTACTGTCCTACCTCCCACTGTTGGTTTTCATTGTTATTTTCCATTTCCTCTTCCTGTAATGTTTTGCTGAGGATTTTTTGGAGAGATGGTTTTCTAGCTGCAAATTCTTTTAACTTTTGTTTATCGTGGAAGGTTTTAATTTCATCTTCCATCTTGAAGCTTAATTTTGCTGGATACACAATTCTTGGTTGGAATCCATTTTCTTTCAGTGTTTGAAATATGTTATTCCAGGATCTTCTAGCTTTCAAAGTCTGTGTTGAGAGATCAGCTGTTATCCTGATTGGTTTACCCCTAAATGTGATCTGCTTCCTTTCTCTTGTAGCTTTTAAGATTTTCTCCTTATTCTGTATGTTGGGCATCTTCATTATAGACAAATGGATAAAAAAAAATGTGGCATTTATACACAATGGAGTATTACTCTGCATTAAAAAATGATAAAATTATAGAATTTGGAGGGAAATGGATGGCATTAGAGCAGATTATGCTAAGTGAAGCTAGCCAATCCCTAAAAAACAAATGCCAAATGTCTTCTTTGATATAAGGAAAGTAACTAAGAACAGAGTAGGGAAGAAGAGCATGAGAAGATTACTAACATTGAACAGGGATGAGAGGTGGGAGGGATAGGGAGAGAGAAGGGAAATTGCTTGGAAATGGAAGGAGACCCTTAGGGTTATACAAAATTACATACAAGAGGAAGTGAGTGGAAAGGAAAAAATAATATAAGGGGGAGAAATGAATTACAGTAGAGGGGGTAGAGAGAGAAGAGGGGAGGGGAGGGGAGGGGAGGGGGGATAGTAGAGGATAGGAAAGGCAGCAAAATACAACAGACATGAGTATGTCAATATGTAAATCAGTGGAAGTGTAACTGATGTGACTCTGCAATCTGTATACGGGGTAAAAATGGGAGTTTATAACCCACTTGAATCAAAGTGTGAAATATGATATATCAAGAACTATGTAATGTTTTGAACAACCAATAAAAAAAAATCTATGTGTTTACGTGGTTTCTATTATTTTTCTTGCTGTTGATTTCTACCTTCATTCCATTATGATCTCATAATGGAATATGATATGATATGATACACTGGATTTTATTCTTTTGTATTTATTAAGATTTGCTTTGTGTCATGACCTCTATTCTTGAGCTGGCATACAGGGCCAAGGCTTTAGTCTTCCTGGACCTTTTATCTAAAGTACTTACCAAGCTGCAGAGGAATGAAGCAGTCAAAAGTAAAAAGATTTTTCCTTCCCTGTTAGCCAACTTGTGATACAGTACTCAAATATGACCTATAAGCTCTTAAAATGTAACATGTTTATTTAGATTATAGTGGTTAGACAAGATAACTGGATGCAGCTGCCAGCTCCCTGTCGACCCCCTGTCCCCAGCACCTCTCCTTACCTCTTCTTAATATCAGCATACAGATAGTTGAATATTTAAGTGATGGCTCAGTGGCAACAAATGGCTGAACTCCAGTTTCTTTGTCAGTCATTGTTAGAAAACCCCGACTCTGCAACTGCTTTGTCCTTTATATTTCCTCACAAAGGACAATAAAAATGTATTTCACCCATGGCCCCTTAACATGCATTATGGCTGTTTACCATTGGCTATTGGGCAGGATTTTTAATCTAATACACATAGTCTGGCCCAAAACAGTAAGGCATAAATAATGCATTTATGTCAAATTATCAACACTAACAACAGTGTAGAAAACATCTTATATGGCCCAATTAACAAATTTCATTATAAGCAAAGGATTATCCATTATTTGGAAGATAAACCTGTCAAATGGTGAATATTATAAATCCCTTTCTGTAGCTTACCTGTCCACTATGTTATTATGATTTTATTGAACACTAAGTTAAAAACAAAAGCTTAAATTTTTCTTTATATTTAGCATACAAATAGAATTTAGCCATTTAGATAGACTTAGATTTATACAGTTATATTTAATGTAGAAAGTTTATATTTAAATATATCAAGCTGAGTAAATAAATACTTCATTTTTTAGAAATGTAATCAAGTCTCTTAAAGGTGCCAGCAACATATCCATATCTATGAGCTGTGCAATTCCCAAAGTTAATTACTTTGGTATATTTATCTTAAAAATTAATCATAAAGCCAGCTGTGGAGTCACATGCCTGTAATCCAGAGTCTCAGGAGACTGCTCAGGAGGATCACAAGTCCAATGCTAGCCTCAGCAACTTGGGGGGATACTGTCTCAAAATAAATAAAAAAACAGTGTAAAAGACTAGGGATGGAGCTCAGTGATAAGACACCCCTGGTTTAATCCCCATTTAAAAAGAAAAAAACTCAAAAAATATAATCATAGAAAACAATACAGTATACTTTGAAAGGTGTTAGGAATACAAACTATGTGAACTTGCCAACTAACAAATAATAAATATATTTTAATATTCTTACAGATTTCTTTAAAGTTTAACAATTCTTCAGAGCTCTTTGAGTTAAATACTCCTTATAAATAATTAAGTATCTGTATTTCAGAATGAGCTTGCATACCTCTACCTTAGGTCATGCCCATCTGAAAGTCAACTTGACTTGAGAAGTGTCCTCTATACAAGATGGAGACACATCAGTGTTTACGGCATGTCAAAAACTTCATAGCATTTTAAAAGCAATTTCATGCAGGTGTTTTCAACTTGGTTTTTGTTTGGACAGTGGAGGGATAAAAAAGACTTTGAAATTTTGTTATGAGAGAACAGCTTTAGAGATAAGAACTAACATTCATAAACTTTGGCACAGAAAAAAAAATTAAGACCAGAGATTTATTAACCAGATTTTTTTTGTAGTACATGTCAAATTGAGTTTTTAATTGTCATATCAAAATGCACAGCTTCAGTCTTGGCCCAGAACAACCCTCAAAATGAAAATACAGCTTCATTCAGTTAAGATTTCTATTAAATATGGGGCAAAGAATTTTATAATTCACATAAATATGGATGTCAAATTTCATGCATTTAAATAACTTTCACGTTGCAACTAGATTTGACTTCCAGTTTTTTAAAAAGTGAAATGAGCTAAAAATTTACATTCAAATTAAATATAGACTGCCATTGAAGGTGATGGAAAAAAAATAGTTGATGAGAAGTAAGAAATATCTTTTCAGGAGCTAAATGGTACAACAGAAAATTGCCACTTCCAATGATGACCTTCAATCTCAGCTAAAACTCAGGGACTGGCCAATATCTCCAAGTCCCTCTGTGTTCTCTGTATCTACATACGTAGCTGGACAGCTGATATCCTGTGTCTTCTGTCCGTCTTTCACCTGTGTTAAATATACTGTATCCTCTGACTCATGTTTTCCTTTCAATTTACTCCTTAAAATTTTGGTGGGTCACATGTTCTAGCAATTTCCCCTCTATTCTTTTTGTTGTAGGTTTACAACTGTTTCATTTCTCTAGTTAGTAGAAGAAAAGAAATGGATATGGGATCAATTCCTATTTTTAACTCTTTTCCTTTTATAAATACTGTTTTCAAAAGGAATGTGAAAAGCAGGCCCAAGTAGTAAGACTAATATACCCAAGGACAGTTGCCTTTATCCTCAGTTTAACAATATAGAGAATCGTACAAATTTAAAACTAATTTATTCATTATTAAACATCTTTTCAATGTAAGAATCAAAATTACTTAGAGGCTAATATTTGAGGTAACAGGGAATTTGAGAGTCTCCCTAAGGAGAATGAATGAAAGCAGTCTATTGATCATCGACAAAGGGATGTGCATTTTAATTTTAACTATTGTAAGGACTATTCGAGCTGAATAGTTTCTACTTTCGCGGTAAGGCCAGAACTGTGCAGAAATATGAATTTTAGGAAACTGGAAATGTTATATCATTTACATCTCAGCTTTAATATTTTCATGCTCAATTTTCTTACTTTGATTAGTAGCAGCATTTTTTCATTCCTTGATCAGTTGTTTAATAGATATGTTCACATTCATGAAAAATACTTTCTAGATGAATAGAGATTGAAATAAAAGGGCTCATATTGCTGAGAAAATTGGCATTTTAAAACAGTTCTTAGCTGACTTTATTGAATACCTCGATAAGATAATAAGAACAATAATACTTTTCACAAGCTATTCAAATCATCATGGATAAAGGTATTTTAAAAATGAGGCCCTGTCTGTTTTGCTCACTTTTGCAGGCTCTGAATTCGCCTGGGTGCCTGGCATATAAAAGGAAGTCAATAAGTATTTGTGACTGAATGAATACTCTTTTTATTCGCTTTCAAAATCTTTGCTCTCATCTGTGGATTCTACATTATATTATCTAATTTTCTCTCAAGTTTCCTTTTTTGTTTCTTTACAATCAGTTTTTTCCCCACTAATCTTAAAATTTTAATCTTGTCCAAAACTGAGGATTACTTCCTAACACATATAAATAGTACTGCTATTACTTATAAAATTCTTAGTAAGACTATTTCTGTTAGCAATTGATTTGACAACCCACGGCTGGCTTTATTGTTGTTACTGTGATATTAAGGAAGGAAATTCCTGCTACTAACAATGGTGACAATGACTGTGATAATAGTAAAGATGGTGGCCAACATTACATCTTTCTTAAGCCAGGTCCATCTTGCACTCTTAGGTACTTTTATCAAAGACTTGTTGCACCTTCAATAAAGGCAAAGTCTACTCACCGTCTACTTTGTATTGTTTTATATCAACCATTATATATTATTTTCATTTCTTCATTGCTTCCTATTCAAAAACCTCTATCTCTGTTGCTCACACTCTTTTCTTCTATTTCCCAATGGATCTGTGATCACAGTTTTCATTCACTCCTTTGTTGAATGGCAGGCTACATGCTTTGGATTTTCCTTTAGTTGAGATCCCAAAAGGAAAGAGATGGCAAAATGATCTACAATTCAGATCATTTGAACAGTGAATATTTACAAAGAGACCACCCACAAATAAGCAAGGTATAAAGAAAATACAAAAAAGTAGAGAAGGAAATAGAGGGTAATAGTCATAGAGCTAGAACCATCTCTAAGAATTAAGGAACAGCTGCAGAAAGAAGAAAGAGAAGCAGGTAGCACCTTGGAGAATCAGAGAACTCAGCTGAGGGAGGCCAGAAGGCCAAGGCAAAACTCCCAGGAGAGAAACCAGAGAAATAGACATTCACAGTCTCACTAAGTGAAAGGAGTCTGTCTCAGAATAAAACATAAAAAAGGAGGACTTGGATGAAACTCAGTCAATAAACACCCTGGTTCAATCTTTACGAGAGAGAGAGAGAGAGAGAGAGAGAGAGAGAGAGAGAGAGAGAGATATTATCTGACATGTACTATGTTATTGACCCTCCAAACTTCACTATTATCAGGTTTCTGAATTTCTCCAAGGTTTTTATTTCAACCTATAGTACATGTCTTCTTAAGACATAGAAGGTGCATGCTCCTTCTTGATCACTAGCTCCTATTAGCACAAATCCATCAATATAATGAGTCAAGGTGATGTTTTATTGATCACATTGTTGATCAGGTTGCTCAAGGCCCTCTTGACGATTTCATAAGAGCACAAAAGAATAGCATAGTTCTGGTGCAAGACATGAAATATGCAGTATTATCAGTAGTGTGCACATCCAAACTATATCTCTGATTTTTGCTTATCGATTGAAGTAGAGAGAATACACTTGACAAATCAATTGCTAAATATTAGGGCTTGTGCTTGACTGGGCCAGTAAGCATAACATATTCATAACTATAACTGTAAATTACCTCATTATTTGGTTTTGTTTATGATAAGCCTACTGAAATTTTTCAAAAGTGTGTATCTTTGTGAGTTCTGTTTGTTTTGCTGACCAAACAGAAATGTTCAGAATTTATGAGTGATCACCATCCCAGGATCTTTAGTCTTTGATAGTGTTTCTAATCTCTAATCTCTGTTGTTATTTCAAAAATATGGTATTACTTTAACTTTTGCTACACTACCTCTGAAGGTGAGGGTCTGGATGATTTAACATGGCTTAAATTTGAACTATATTAACCTCTATTTTATTGGTCAGTTGACATTCTGCTGGTTACTAAGAACAGCCATTCCCATCACATCCTGGGATTGTGGAAATTGCACGATTGACTTATGGTTTAACTCACACAAACTAGAAACATTTCCATATTCCCAATTCTCTGAGTTTTCAGATTTCTTTCTTTCATTATTCCGACATGAGTGGCATATCAATTTCACTGAATGTGGGCTATTGCTGAGTTGGCTGTACTGTTTGGGCATATTTTTATTATCAATTCTGAGTGCGGAAAGCTATCTGTGAAATATATGAGAATCTTCTCTCGGCATGGAAGCCAGGAGATAGGCCTGGCATTGGGAACTGTCCGTGGCTCTCCCATGGCAATAGTTGGCCCAATGTGCATGACCTTTCCCTCTGCTCTGCTAGGAAGTCCCTCATAGCAGCTCCAGAGATGGGCATAACCTATTAGGAACTGAACAATCCAACTTTAACCTTTTTTGGAGAAGATCATTCTATGGAAGGCCTTTGATGTCTCCTGATATAAATAAAGTAGGTGTGGGTGCCATTTTGCTAGAAGCTTGATTGGTCTGATCAGCTTGCCCATCCTGCCCCTGCTCTTGAAACTACAGTATTTTTGCCATTTTATTTCTCAGCCAGCCCGTTCCGTGGAGGGGAACCTTATCCCTACTGCCAGGCGGGATGTGGATGGGACCTGGGTACTTGAGCCAACACATTATGTCTTGAGTCCTGATTGGGTTCACTGTGGTCAACAAATCTGAGTTACTTGAAGCTGACATTACTTCTCCTTTTGTTAGTACCCTCTAGCCTCCAGCCATACATGTTCTTTCTAATCCTGCAGATAAAGATGGGGGTGGTGAAGATTGTCTTATAGTTCTCTTAATGTAGAGGCTATCTCTTCCTGAATCTCTTTGGTCACTGTAGATCATGTGGGATTGGCTCAAGTGCAACTGTGTAGAGAAAGAAATGTGATGAGGGTGAGTATGATCAACTGGTCAGCTTTGGAAGTTATTGATAAGGAGGGTTTTACTGCAGAGGTGGGCTGGGATTCCTCAGATCAGGGATAGTTTGCTACCTATAGCAAATATAGGAAATCTGGATGTTCAAGTTTCTCAGTCTAAACCCTGTCCAAATCTTCCTTACCACTTATCTTAGAGCTTATTCTTTCCCCATTACTTTAGTTCAAGAGGTTTTTTTGGATTCAGGTATAACCTGTTCTACTACATTGAGACCTTTCAATTCTAAGCTTGATTCTCAGGTATATCTACTTGTGACTGAGAAATTAGAGATTTCAAAATTGCTATGGAGAACGTTTGGCTCTCCATACATGCTCTTAATTTTATAGACATAGTTTTCAATTTCTCTTTGTTTTTCTGTATATTCTGTCTAGGTAGTTAAGAAATGGTCAGGTGATTCCACAATTATAAGCTATTTTGTTTTTCACCATGTTTGTTGGAGAGGCCTAAGACCCCCCCTTGACTCAATAATTTACTAGGAGGACTATAGGGCACACATATGGTTGCATTCATGTTATGAATGTGAAGCAAAATAAGGCAAGGGAAAGGCACAATGGGAAGAGTCAGAAGAAACCTGCACAAGCTTTCAAGAGTATTTGCCAGAGGAGTCATGCAGGACCCACTTAATTTTTCCAGCCACAAGTTGCAACAACACATGTAAAATGTCTACCAGGGGAGCTTATTAGAGACTCAGTTCCCAGTGTTTTTCCTGGGGACTGGTATATAGGTACTTGCCTAGGTAAAAAAAAAAAAAAAATTCAGACTACCAAGGAAGGTAGGAGTTAACATAACATATTTGTACCAAGACTTTAAGCACAGTGAGTCACTCTTCGTAATCCTGGGATTAAAGAGAATGCACCTCAAATTCAACTTACTGGACCCTGGTAGAAGCCGGCCTTGTAAGCAGGCCTGACAAGGATGGGAATCTCACACCTGTTGTGTCCATCTTTTCCTGTACCATATAGTGACTAATTACTGTAACTAGTTGTTCTTCTTGTTTTCTGCATTTATTTTATTCCATGATTTTCTGGTGATATTTTGAATAATTCTGATATTTTTTTACTTGCCACAAATTATCTGTGTTTCATTTTTCCCCAGCATGGAAGCCATCCCTCTGCTCCTGAAATACATGACACACAGCACTCCAGAATCCCATTTTAAATACCTGCATTTTGAGGTCACTTCCAGCAACAATGACAGTGTCACTCAGGCCTAACAAGAAATGTATGAAATCATTGAAATGGAGACGTATCAAGGGGGAGGCATTCACAACGGGTAAAATCACAAACGTCAGAGTAGGGAAACTGTTAGAAAGGTTTTTCCAGAAACAAAGGAATAATAGTAGCAGAAATATAAACATTGTAGGGTACAGAAACAACCACAAGAGAGGTTTTCTGGACCCAGAAAGTAAAAACATCATGCTGACCAGGCAATTTTAAGAAGAGCAGTGGCTTTATGCTGAAGGCTGCAACCAGCCACAGATGACCTTAGGGAGAGAAAAGTAGAAAATAACCCCTCTGAGCTCTCTATCCTCTGTCCTAAATCTCTAGCAGAACTCCCCATTAGTCTAACCCAGTCAGAAGCCAGAGTGTATGGATTGCTTTGATGTAATCAATGTAGGTCAGTCTTCCAGGGCAGAGGAAAATTTGGAAAACATGAAAGAATGTGACCTGGAAGGGCAAATAGAATATATTTGGCACCATTGATAAACCTTTTCCCATTTGTCAAGAATTCAGTATCTGTTGATTCAAATATTTTCTGACATCTCACCACCTCAAAGAACAACTCTAAAAATGAATTACATATAATGAATTCCCTTTCTCTTTCCTATCCAAATAGTCAACTCTTATCACCCACCATGTTTCCCAGAATGACATAAATGTTTCTTCTATACTTTTTAAATTTTGTGTTTTTAATTTCTTAGTGCCACTTTTTCTCATGCTTTTAAATTTTTCACAGTATCTGAATGCCCTTCATATCTATTCACATAACGTTGTATAAAATACATTATATATTTTTAGAGGTCTTCTTTGGCAAATTTTGGTATATTTTGCTAAATCAGTGAATGGAAAGTATGGCTTAGCATTCTTTACATGAAAAAAATAATATTTATGAATTTTATTTCATTGCTAAAAATATTCCTCCATTGACTATATGAAATACTTTTGAGAGGATGTAGAAGTTTTACACCAGTTACTTACTATACAGAGTATAGGTGTTCCTCTGATTCAGGTTGCCCAGAATCAGATAATGTGATAATTTTGTGTTAGAATTATAAGCTGAACATATGCCTGAATTAGCCTTTCCTTGTGATTTCAGTAAAATGATTTATTGGGTTACCATCTTAATGGTAAAACTGTTCAATTGTCTGGAATTTACTTTGTCAATTTTCATACAGTTTACTTTTAATTGCATCTAAGATATGCATTAACAGTGTCAGGCTATTAACCCTCAATTGCATATCAACATACAAATTTCAATGTTTTCAAGAGGCTCTTTGTCTCTTTTAGCTGCATAAGAGTTAGCTGCTTCTTCTGAATGAAATGGAAGTAGGATTATTTCTTTCCTACTTTTATAGTTTAAAGATTTTGCTACCTACAGAATGGGCTAAGCCACATAATCCATCAAAGCCCACATGTGGTTGTATGTGAGGAAAAAAAAAAAAGAGAGTAGAAAGACTGAGATTTATCAAAACTCAGACTAGAAAGTGAGACGTTCCATGAAAGAAAGAACTCCCCATCCCTTCCTAGGAGAGAAGAATAGCAATCAGGAATGTAAAATTCCACTACTTGATTTGTAGAAGCAGCATCACTCTTTTCCCCAATCATAAAAAAATTAAAGTACTTCATTGTCCTATCATTTATTCTTTAATGTGCAACAGATACACATTCATGCATGGGTGTACACACATGTAGGTACAACAAATCCAAAATTGTAAAATATTTGGTGAAATTTTAAAAGTGTAAGTCAGTCTGAGGGTATTAGCTGCCACTAAATTCCAGTATCTCAGGCACTTCAAGTAAACAGTTATATTAATCTCTAAAGCAATTACCCGGTAAAAAAGGCAGTAATCGCTTAGCCAAACAATTATTTTGTAGCTACTCACTTCATGTCACATACTGGCTAAGTGCTAGAGGCATAACAGTTAACACATAAAATAAATCAAAATCAGAAAAATCACAGGCATGAATATGAGGAATACAGAGGATTTTTAGGTCAGTGAAATTTCTTTGCATGATAATACAATGGTGTATACACATCGTTATGCATTTGCAGAAGCTCATAGAATGTACACCACTACCTGGACATGGTGGCCTTTGCCTATGATCTCAGCAGCTCAGGAGGCTGAGGCAGGAGAATTGCAAGTTCAAAGCCAGCCTCAGCCATTTAGTGAGGCTCTAAGCAATTTAGAAAGCCTCTGTCTCAAAATAAAAAATAAAAAGGACTAAGGATGTGGCTCAGTGGTTAAGTGGCCCTGGCTTCAAGCCCTACCTGGTACCAAAAACAAAAAACAAACAACAACAATAACAACAAAAAGTGTACAACACCAAGAATGAACCCTAGGAAATAATGATGTACCGGTGAGGGTCACCATGGTAGCAAAGATGCCACTCCGGGGGTAACATCAATAATGGGGCAGGTTATACAAGTGGAAGGCAAGAAAGGTATGGAAAATCTCCATACTGTTTTCTCATTTTCGCTAATGAAACTGTAAATGCACATGGGCTCAGTTATCATGGTGCATCTATCTACTTAGTGAAAATGAACCTTTAACATAAATAATTGGGTTAATCATTAGGAGTTGGAGTGTATAAATATATCAAGAAGGGCCCAACTTCATCTTGGAAACAAGATAAAAATATTCTGAGAAGTGACATTAAGGCTAGATTTAAAGAATAGATAGCCATCAGCCTGGTAGAGAGAATCATAGGCTGAGAAACCAGCAAGTGGGGAAGACTTATGGATTCCAGGGTCATAGCTGGGGAGGGAGGCCAGGAGGAACATCCCCAGAGAAGCCGGAGAGGTGAGGCCTGGGAGCCATGTTCAAAATGCAGTTTTACTCTGAAGGAAGTAGGATTTATTAAAAGATTTGAACAAATAATATTATGGCTCTGTCATGCTTTTACTGATGCAAACACCAGTCTGCCCTCCCCATACAGAGAGGCTGGCTGTTGCTTGATTTTGAATTAGTGAAAATTTACCTAAGACCATGTCTCTCAAACTGTTCTAAGCACTTGAAAAACATTAACGATCATAAAGCCTTTGAGGACCACAGTCACACTCACACAACAGGAGAGGATATAGAAGCCCAGAAAGTTAACGGACACGTCCGGAGTCATATAATTAGCAAATGGTAAAGCTGAGACTCAACCTAGTCTGAGAAAGAGAGGGGGGAGCCAACAGTGAGATGGGAGAGGAGTGGGGGAGAGGGAGAGAGACAGACAGACAGACAGACAGTTGTGATAGAGAAGAATCCAATTGCATTTATAGCTAGAGTAAACATTGAATAAATAGAAGCATGGCAAAAGAAACAAGCACAAATAAAGACTATGAGAGAAAACCAGAAGTGGATTGTTTGGGCTGTGGGAACCCCGTGGTGAAGCATGTTCTTGGAAGCCCTGGGTTCAACCCGCAGTGGGAGAAAAGAAGTGGAAGGTGGATTCAGGAGAGTAAGCTTGTAGTAGGGGTAAGAGTGAAAGGAGGTCAAGTCGCAGAAAAGTCGCTAAGAAAACACGAGGATTAAAGCTCTATAGATTATGTTTCAATAGTCTTTTGCAGAAACCAAAAGCTCAAAACATATAGGTTTGTGCTGTGACCTGAAACAGGCTTTGGAGGTGCTTAGTGTGGCTGGGGGCCCCCTGTTCATAAACAGGGATGTGGCCTTGTGGTCTAGCCAGCAGAGGTTGGCTGCTAGGCCTCAGTTGGGATGATGGTCACTTTCACCCCCCTCCATTGTAGTGTGTCTGTGTTAGCGCTTGTATTCCGATCTAGGTGGGTCGTACAGTTTTATTATTTTCATCACATTAAAATGATTGAATTCTATTGCCTTCTCTGACTCAGACTTCTGTAAGTTTGATGGAAGGGACTGACAGACAATTGTTCGATAAAGTTCTTAAGAACCTTAATAAGAGAAAGCCTCAAGCTGTTGTGGTGACTAATGGAACACAGGAGATGAGTGGCATCACTGTAGGTACGCTCTGTGCCAGGCCGATGCTTTGTGAGAATTTTAATTTTTCATGAAGAAGAATCTAGATTTCCCACTGCTGATCTCACACCCGGATGATTTACTTTTAATAAAGGAGTGAAAGTCACTAGGAGAAGAGAAACATCAAGAGTGAAAACTTTAATAAAAGAGAAAGAACTAAAGCAAACCTTAAGTTAGAAAATAAAAGACTTTGGAAATCATCTACTCAGAAGAACACAGAGACACAATATATGCCCCTTCTCACAGAAGACATTGAGGAACAATTCTAGTATTGATTTCTGCTGAACAGAAATCTGGCCCCCCAGACTAAATACACTGGTTCTGAGGAGCTAGCATTTATTGTGATACATTATGATGTTACTTTGCCACCTTTATGAAGTTGAAACTCTTCACTTATAGTGAAAAGGAAACTGAGACTGACTGCAGAAGTTCAGGTTTTTGAGAAAGTCAGGCTAGAA
Source organism: Spermophilus citellus (assembly GCF_964194105.1). Lineage (NCBI taxonomy): Eukaryota > Metazoa > Chordata > Mammalia > Rodentia > Sciuridae > Spermophilus > Spermophilus citellus. The sequence goes on along the minus strand of NC_138196.1, from coordinate 70,799,722 downwards.
CTCACATTCGCTGATGGTCCCATCTTGAGTTCCACAGAGTCCCTAACCTCATTTGATGAAATGGCTGACTTATTTTGCAGGAGGAAGATAGATGTGCCTCTTACATATAAATTTTCCTAATGAGAGAAAGAAATGAAATATTTCCTACCAATTGAGTCATCTTCACTCCTTGTTAATTTATTGAACCAGACCCATGCACAGGGCTGGGACTGTTTTACTCATTTATGGAGGGGGAAAGCACAGGTGGCAGAGTCTGGTGCTCTCTTGATTGACTAAGGCTTGTCAGTTTGCTTTTAGAGCTTTGGAAAAAGTAGGTTTCTAGACTGACTCAACAGGAATGGTCTGTCTCATGAACCTACATTCTCTCATGAAAAGAGGAAAAAAAAACACTACAAAGAAAAGAAAATCAAAATTAAAAAGCATTAAAAATGTTTGCTTCATCATTTTGCTACACTCTGCTTTCACCAAGTCCCGTGTTTTCCCCATGAACAAATGTACGTCACAGAATCTCTTTTGGGATTGGGATTGTGGATCTCACAACTGAAAGTGACTCTCGTTTTATGTCAGCATATTGTGAAATTGGGATTGTGGAAAATTATAATTTATTTAGTATTCGTCTCATCTTAGGTCAATCTCATTTTATTTTAACTTACCTTACAGTACTGTTGTCCCTTTTGTTGAGATTTTTTTTCTCTCTTACCTCTCATTATCACTCTCAAATCGTACATTCCATAAACCTTCGGAAAAGGATCCTGTTTTTGCTGCCTTTGACATTTTTCTTTGTTTTGGATAATGAAAGTGTTCCCATATGCCTTTAGAAAATCCAGAGGTAATAAATTATTCAAAACTTGCAAATAGACCTCCTCAGATTTTTTTTTCTAGGCTAACTTTCTTATGTTCCTATTTGCTTTTTAATATTTTGTTAAATGTATTATGATTGCAAAACATCTCAAATCATTGGGAATTTGAAGGTGATGGACATAAATGCTTTCTTTCTAAAAGATTCTTGTCAATCTTCAGCATTTTCAGAACAACAATATCTAATATTAACAAATACTTAATATTAATTGAAAGATAGTAAAATAATTTAAAAATTACCTATATTTATTTGTAAGTTTTGAAATTTAAAAATAATTTTAAACATAATGAGGATTTTAATAAATTAAATCCTATTAAATAGAAATGATATAAAGCTTGAATATACAGGGTAAATTTTTGAACAGTGCCATCAGTGCTCAGTGTTTTCCTGGCAAACAGCTCATATTTCTAATATGTGTTTGTTCTTAAGCACTAGTGGTCTTTTTTTTTCTCAAATTTTAATTTTTTTTTAAACCTAGAGTTCAGAATAAAAGGAAAATGACCACAGAGTGTCACAGAGTAGATAAACCTTTTAAAGTTTTCCACTAAAATTTCTTTCATCTTCTCTAATTGTGAGAAAAATTGCTCTCAGTGCATCAGGTTTCAATTGTCTTTCAAAATTCTATGACTTTGCCATAAGTATTCCATTGATTGGCTCTAAAGCTGTTTTGGTCCTTTTTCAGCAAGCATTTCATGGGGCCACTAACTACATGTCTTACGTTTTGTACAAACTGCTTGTCCACTCACAGATCATCAGGCCATCGCTTCAACCCGAGAGGAACCTCCGTCCACTGTGGGGAAAAGGAGAAGGCAGACTGTTCATCTCAGAATTTCTGATAAGGCTCTCTCTCTCTCCTGCTAGCCCTGAGTAATCCTTGCTGCCCTGCTGGGCGGTTAGAGGAGGGAACCAGAGAGGGGAGCCGTCTCGGACCTGGCAATATAAATAAGGCTCACTAGGCAATGCTGAGCTGACGTGGATCTGGGGCAAACAGTCTGGGCCTCTCAGAACACACACTGAGCCAGGATCGACTGAATTCAAGCTCCCGTTCGCCTGCTTCCCGCAGACAAACAGCTGTGACTCAGCACTAATCCATCCGGCTGAAACAACTGGTCAGACCTTCTGATTCTACGGAGGTAAATGCCAACCGAGCCTTCATAGGTAGTGGCCACAGGTTTGAAACGGGGCTTGGGAGAGACAGTAAGGACCCACCCATTGCATTGGTCGCCCGGCAAAGGGAAACGAACTGTCGCCATTTGCAAGAGATACCACCATGGCAGAGAACTGACGTCACCAGACTGCGGCAGAGGAGATAACTTCATTGAAACCTGCGGCTACAGGTGTGTAATTCCCTAGCCTTCCCTCTCCACACATCGGGGAAACCTTAAGGGCCCCTCCAGGCTCTCCCATAAGGGCCCCTCCCAGCTCTCCCGTGAGTGCGATAGCCAGACCCAGGGAATCAGGAGTGGCGTGGGACCCGCAGCGCGGAACTCCCGGCTACCGCTCCCACCAGTGCTCACAACTGAGGTCTCTTGCACCAGCTACCGGGGGCGTGGCTACCGGAGGGCAAGTAAAATTCGCTGAGGATTCTCAGCCCCAAGCTCTACAAACTTAGGGTCTGAGGGAATGGCAAACAGGGAGAGTGTGCCCAGTCATTCATGAAAACAGGGCTCCCGGGAGCAGCAGACCTGGCGTGTAGCCAGTATTGTGGTGAGCAGCACCCGTGAGAGGGGCCTGGCTAGAGGAAAAGTGGGGAAGTGACTAGACACAAGAGGAGGCCCTAGGCACTCAGGATTGGAGACTCGCCCAGTCTGGGAGGAGCTGCTGCACAGTGATTGGTTCCTGCGTATTGACAGGAGGAACTTGGCCTGGTGGGCACAGCGCCACCTACTGGAAGAGAAGTTAATCAAACTCTAAGACTGCATTTATTAGTTTTTTTTTTTCACTTTTTTTTGATTTGGGTTTTTTCTTTCATTTTCATTTTTATTTCTTGTTGTTTTCTATTTTTTTTTCATTTTTTAAAATTTTTTTCTTTTAATGTTAATTTTAATTATTTATTATTATTATTATTTTTATTTTTTTTATTTCCTATTTTTTTCTTCTTTTGTCTTTTCATTTCTTTTCAATTTTCTTATTCCCCCTTCCTTGAATTCTACCTGCTTACTCTCATTCTCTTTAGTGACTTCTTCCCTTCCCTTCTAATACCTTTCCTCCCAAGCATCAAATAAATTTATAGGACTAAACAGTAACTCAGCAGTCAAACAGAACAAGAAGTAACATTAGCATCTTGAAAAAGCAAGGAAGAAAAGGAGTACAAACAATGCAGGACAGCCTAAATATTCAGGAGGACCTAGAGTCATCAGAAAAATGGTCATAAAAAGAACTCAAGGAACACCTTAGACAGATGGAATGGAACCTTAAAGAGGATACGAGACAGAAAATTCAAGCTGCGAAAGAATACATTGAGAATGAATTACATAAACAGATAAAAGAAGAAGTTAAGCATCTTTATCAGGAGATAGAGATTATAAAAAATAATCAAACAATAATTCTAGAAATGAAGGAAACAATAAACCAAATTAAAAACTCAATTGAGAGTATCACTAACAGAGTGGAGCAAGTAGAAGCCAGAATATCAGATAATGAAGACAAAATATATTATCTTGAAAAGAGTCTAGCCAACTCAGAAAGGCTGGTAAAAAATCACGAGAAAAACATCCAAGAGTTATGGGATAACATGAAAAAACCAAACTTACGAGTCATTGGGATAGAAGAAGGTACAGAGATTCAAACCAAGGGAATGAGTAACCTGCTGAATGAAATAATTACAGAAAACTTTCCAGAAATAAAAAAGGAAACAGATATACAAATTGAAGATGCATACAGGACACCGAGCACACAAAATCACAGTAGACCAACGCCAAGACACATTGTTATGAAGATATCCAATATACAGAACAAAGAGAAAATATTAAAAGCTACAAGAGAAAGGAGGCAGATTACATTCAGGGGTAAACCAATAAGGCTAACAAAGGATTTTTCATCACAGACGCTGAAAGCAAGAAGGTCGTGGAACAATGTATTTCAAACACTGAAAGACAATGGATGCCAACCAAGAATTCTGTATCCAGCAAAATTAAGCTTGAGGTATGACAACGAAATAAAAATCTTTCATGATAAACAAAAGTTAAAAGAATTTGCAGCCAGAAAACCAGCATTGCAAAGCATTTTGAGCAAAACACTACACGAGGAAGAAATGAAAAACAATAACCAAAACCATCAGTGAGAAGTGCATCGGTAAAGACAGAGGGCGAGGGGAAAGATAATCATGGAGAAACAAACTAAATTTTTTTTTAAAAAAGGATAAATAATTAAACATGGCTGAAAGTACAAACCATATATCAATAGTAACTCTGAATGTTAATGGCTTAAACTCTCCAATAAAGGAACATAGGCTGGTATCATGGATTAAAAAAACAAATCCAACAATATGCTGCCTCCAGGAGACACATCTGATTGGAAAAGACATACACAGGCTGAAGGTGAAAGGATGGGAAAAAATATTCCACGTACACGGTCCTCGTAAGCAAGCAGGGGTGGCCATCCTCATATCGAATAAAATCGACTTCAAGACTAAGTTAATCAAAAGGGATAAGGAAGGACATTATATACTGTTAAAAGGAACCATTCACCAACAAGACATAACAATCATCAATATTTATGCACCAAATAATGGTGCTGCGACATTCATAAAACAAATTCTCCTCAAGTTCAAGAATCAAATAGACCACAACACAATAATTATGGGTGACTTCAACACACCTCTCTCACCATTGGACAGATCCTCCAAACAAAAGTTGAATAAAGAAACTATAGAACTCAATACCACAATCAATAACCTAGACTTAACTGACATATATAGAGTATATCAACCATCATCAAATGGATATACTTTTTTCTCAGCAGCACATGGATCCTTCTCAAAAATAGACCATATATTATGCCATAGGGCAACCCTCAGTAAATATAAAGGGGTGGAGATAATACCATGCATTTTATCTGATCATAATGGAATGAAACTGGAAATCAATGATAAACGAAGGAAGGAAAAATCCTACATCACATGGAAAATTAACAATATGTTACTGAATGATCAATGGGTTACAGAAGACATAAAGGAGGAAATCAAAAAATTCTTAGAGATAAATGAAAATACAGACACAACATATCAGAATCTATGGGACACAATGAAAGCTGTTTTAAGAGGGAAATTCATCGCCTGGTGGTCATTCCTCAAAAAAAGAAAAAACCAACAAATAAATGAGCTCACACTTCATCTCAAAGCCCTAGAAAAGGAAGAGCATAACAACAGCAAATGTAGCAGAAGGCAAGAAATAATTAAAATCAGAGCGGAAATCAATGAAATTGAAAAAAAAGAAACTATTGAAAAAATTAACAAAACTAAAAGTTGGTTCTTCGAAAAAATAAATAACATTGACAGAACTTTAGCCATGCTAACGAAGAGAAGAAGAGAGAGAACTCAAATTACTAACATACAGGATGAAAAAGGCAATATCATAACAGATGCTACAGAAATATAGAAGACAATTAGAAATTATTTTGAAAACCTATATTCCAATAAAATAGAAGATAGTGAAGACATCGATAAATTTTTAAGTCATATGATTTGCCCAGACTGTGTCAGGAGGATACACACAATTTGAACAGACCAATATCAATGGAAGAAATTGAAGAAGCAATCAAAAGACTACCAACCAAGAAAAGCCCAGGACCGGATGGGTATACAGCGGAGTTTTACAAAACCTTTAAAGAAGAATTAATACCAATACTTTTCAAGTTATTTCAGGAAATAGAAAAAGAGGGGAGCTCTTCCAAATTCATTCTATAAGGCCAAAATCACCCTGATTCCAAAACCAGAGAAAGACACCTCAAAGAAAGAAAACTACAGACCAACATCTCTAATGAACCTAGATGCAAAAATCCTCAATAAAATTCTGGCGAATCGAATACAAAAACACATCAAAAAAATTGTGCACCATGATCAAGTAGGATTCATCCCTGGGATGCAAGGATGGTTCAATATACAGAAATCAATAAATGTTATTCACCACATCAATAGACTTAAAGATAAGAACCATATGATCATCTGGATAGATGCAGAGAAAGCATTTGACAAAGTACAGCATCCCTTTATGTTCAAAACATTAGAAAAACTAGGGATAACAGGAACTTACCTTGACATTGTAAAAGCTATCTATGCTAAGCCTCAGGCTAGCATCATTCTGAATGGAGAAAAGTTGAAGGCATTCCCTCTAAAATCTGGAACAAGACAGGGATGCCCTCTCTCACCACTTCTGTTCAACATAGTTCTCGAAACACTGGCCAGAGCAATTAGACAGACAAAAGAAATTAAAGGCATAAAAATAGGAAAAGAAGAACTTAAATTATCACTATTTGCAGACGACATGATTCTATACCTAGAAGACCCAAAAGGATCTACAAAGAAACTACTAGAACTAATAAATGAATTTAGCAAAGTGGCAGGATATAAAATCAACATGCATAAATCAAAGGCATTTCTGTATATCAGCGACAAAACTTCTGAAACGGAAATGAGGAAAAACACTCCATTCACAATGTCCTCAAAAAAAATAAAATACTTGGGAATCAACCTAACAAAAAAGGTGAAAGATTTATACAATGAAAACTACATAACCCCAAAGAGAGAAGTAGAAGAAGATCTTAGAAGATGGATAGGCAGAACTAACTTTATCAAAATGGCGATATTACCAAAAGTTCTCTATAGGTTTAATGCAATGCCAATCAAAATCCCAACGACATTTCTTGTAGAAATAGATAAAGCAATCATGAAATTCATATGGAAAAACAAAAGACCCAGAATAGCAAAAGCAATTCTAAGCAGGAAGTGTGAATCAGGCAGTATAGCGATACCAGATTTCAAACTATATTACAGAGCAATAGTGACAAAAACAGCATGGTACTGGTACCAAACAGGCGGGTGGACCAGTGGTATAGAATAGAGGACACAGAGACTAATCCACAAAGTTACAACTATCTTGTATTTGATCAAGGGGCTAAAAGCATGCAATGGAGGAAGGATAGCATCTTCAACAAATGGTGTTGGGAAAACTGGAAATCCATATGCAACAAAATGAAACTGAATCCCTTTCTCTCGCCATGCACAAAAGTTAACTCAAAATGGATCAAGGAGCTTGATATCAAATCAGAGACTCTGCGTCTGACAGAAGAAAAAGTTGGCTCCAATCTACATATTGTGGGGTCGGGCTCCAAATTCCTTAATAGGACACCCATAGCAGAAGAGTTAACAACAAGAATCAACAAATGGGACTTAATTAAACTTAAAAGTTTTTTCTCTGCAAGAGAAACAATAAGAGAGGTAAATAGGGAGCCTACATCCTGGGAACAAATTTTTACTCCTCATACTTCAGATAGAGCCCTAATATCCAGAGTATACAAAGAACTCAAAAAATTAAACAATAAGATAACAAATAACCCAATCAACAAATGGGCCAAGGACCTGAACAGACACTTCTCAGAGGAGGATATACAATCAATCAACAAGTACATGAAAAAATGCTCTCCATCTCTAGCAGTCAGAGAAATGCAAAGCAAAACCACCCTAAGATACCATCTCACTCCAGTAAGATTGGCAGCCACTATGAAGTCAAACAATAACAAGTGCTGGCGAGGATGTGGAGAAAAGGGTACACTTGTACATTGCTGGTGGGACTGCAAATTGGTGCGGCCAATTTGGAAAGCAGTATGGAGATTCCTGGGAAAGCTGGGAATGGAACCACCATTTGACCCTGCTATTGCCCTTCTCGGACTATTCCCTGAAGACCTTAAAAGAGCATGCTACAGGGATACTGCCACACCGATGTTCATAGCAGCACAATTCACAATAGCTAGACTGTGGAACCAACCCAGATGCCCTTCAATAGATGAATGGATAAAAAAATGTGGCATTTATACACCATGGAATATTATGCAGCACTAAAAAATGACAAAATCATGGAATTTGCAGGGAAATGGATGGCACTAGAGCAGATTATGCTTAGTGAAGCTAGCCATTCCCTAAGAAACAAATACCAAATGTCTTCTTTAATATAATGAGAGCAACTATGAACAGAGCAGGGAGGAAGAGCAGGAAGAAAAGATTAACATTAAACAGAGACATGAGATGGGAGGGAAAGGGAGAGAAAAGGGAAATTGCATGGAAATGAAGGGAGACCCTCATTGCTATACAAAATTACATATAAGAGGTTGTGAGGGGAATAGGAAAATAAACAAGGAGAGAAATGAATTACAGTAGATGGGGTAGAGAGAGAAGATGTGAGGGAAGGGGAGGGGGGATAGTAAGGTATAGGCAAGGTAGCAGAATACAACAATTACTAATAGGGCATTATGTAAAATTGTGGATGTGTAACCGACATGATTCTGCAATCTGCATTTGGGGTAAAATTGGGAGTTCATAACCTACTTCAATCTAATGTATGAAATATGATATGTCAAGAGCTTTGTAATGTTGTGAACAACCAATAAAAAAAAAAAGAACTAACTCTTAGTAACTGGATCTAATAGTTAAGATGGCTTCTTGAGCATCAAATTCACGTTAATAAAGACAATTGTTGGTGGGGATAACATTGCCACTGGACAATTATGTTTTTTATTCACACTTTGTTATATTATTATTTTAGTCTATATCATCCAATATAATAAATATTTGTAAATTGATTAGTTTACTTAATTTATCTTGATATCAACACCAGGATTAAAGATGCTTACAATTCATTGAATTACCAGTTTGCTCTCTAGGAATCCTGACTTTCGTGGATCAAAGTATACCTATCCATAATAGCTGTTCATTTCTGCTCAAGAAATGCTTGCATTAAATTTCTCTTATATCTTTATTATATTCTATTATATCTTTATTATATTTATATTATATTATAGCATTATATTCTGCCTTAGAGATATTTAATGTGAAGATTCTCTTTGCACATATTCTACTCCTTCTACTGGCTTTGATTTTAGATAGTTGTCAGTTAAGGTATTAGATTACAGACTGTCGAAAACAAGGATATGTGCACATAGTAGGGAAGTCTGGGGATTCTATAAGATTTCCAAAGAAGCATTTTTAATGGTAGGTTTCAAGGAGAGGGCTTATGTAACATAAAGTAGACTATAAGACTGTTGATCTTGAGCATGAGAAGACTACCACTAAATAGGGAAAAGAGGTGGGAGGGAAAAAGAGGGAGAAGGGGAGTTGCATGGAAGATGGAAGGAGAACCTCATTGTTATGCAGAATTCATATATGATGTTGTGATGAGAAAAAGGAAAAAAAGTGTGTCACATTAGATTGGATAGAGAGAAAGGATGGGAGAGGAGGGGAGGAGTAGGGGGATAGGAAGGGCAGCAGAATAGAATAGACAATATGATTGATGTATGTACACTCCATGTATGTATTATATGTCAAAATACATTCTGCTGTCATGTATGACTAAAAAGAAAAATAAAAATAAATAGTATGGTAAAAAAAAAAAGAATTTCTGATAAGGCCAGAAGCTGTAAACAATCTTGAAAATGACAAAACTAGAAGGACAAATATCATGTGATAGAAAATTATAAAACAATGAAATGAAGGAACTTCAGCTACAGGCAACAGGATGGGTGAATCTGAAAAACAAAAAGCTCAATGATGTATGTACATTCCATGTATGTATTATATGTCAAAATACATTCTGTTGTCATGTATGACTAAAAATAAATAAAAATAAATAAAAATAAAAATTTTTAAAAGCTCAATGAAAAAAAATTCTAGAAAAGATGTCTATACTATATAATTACTGTTTATGTCTATTTCAAAAATTAGCACAACAAAATTATAAATTTTAGGTAGGCAAACCTAAATGGTAAAAATACAAAGAAAAGTGAGGAGATGATGAACCATAAATATTAGGAGAGTAGTGATTTTTGAGGAAAAGGGATGGGATTAGAACTTTAAAAGCTTATATAGGAAGACTCAGGTTCCATTGATAGTGCACACATAGATGTTTGGCTTATAATACTTCATGAAGCTGTGCATATTATTTTATCTTATTTTTATATGTGCTTTTTTGCAGTAGACAAGATTTATTTAGCATGTTTTCATATAAAAATAATATATGAGTTTATTCTTTCATGAAATAATGCTATAGTAGAGTTACAAAAAGGTTTATGCTCTTTATTATTTTCCAGATTAAAGAAGCTGTTCATCATATAATCATTTACACTAGGAAAAAAATTAGCAGCAATGTAACAACCAACAATAGCTAAACAGACAAATTATGGTGATTAATTTTATGGTCAGTTATATTATTATTAAATAATCATAATTGTGTGGTAACCTGAAAATAAATTATTATATTAATTTTAAATAAAAGAGATACTATCTATTGCAAATGGAAATGCATAAAAGTGTGTATACATATGGGAAAATATTAAAATAATATCAAGGCAAGTTTTGTGGGATTGAGTAATTTTGGAATAACTTTGTTCTACTTTTAGGGTGTTTGTTATTTTGACACACTTAATTAAAAATTAAGTGAGGACTGATTACAAACATATCCAAAAGAAATGAAATCAGCAAGTGAAGAAATATCTATACTCCATGTTGAGTGGAGATTTAGTCATAATTTATGAGATGTGGAAGCAACTAAAGTGTCCATCAATGGATGATAGCAAAAGGTGGTATATAAACACAATGGAATATCATCCAGTCTTTAAAAAGAAGGCAGTCCTGACATTTGCAGTGGTATGAATGAACACTATGTTAAGTGAAATAAGCCAGGCTCAGAAAGGCAAATGCTGTATCTCACATACACATGAAATCTAAAAAAGTCCAACTGATTAGAAGCAGAGGGTATATAGTGACTAATGGGCTGGAGTGTGGGGAGGAAATGGGGGAGATGTTGGTCAAAAGGTACAGAATTTCACTTAGGCAAGAGGAATATGTTAGATCATTTGTAGGACATGGTGAAACAGTTCATAATAATGTATCGTATGTTTGAAACGGAGGTCTCACTAAGTTGCCCAGGCTGGCTTTGAACTCACAATCTTCTAGCCTCAGTCTCTTAGGATTATAAGTGTGTTCCCACCAAACCTGGCTGTAAAGTAGAACTTTAAACAACAAATAAAATAGCAAGTATGCGAGATGATGTATATTAACTAACTTAACTCAACATGTATACAAGTTCACCGTACATCATAAATATATACAATTTTTGTTAGTCAATTTGAAAAAAGTTAAATGAGAATAAGAAAGTATGAGCATGAGCTTATTGCTCCAATGTGTGAAAACAGTCAGCTTCACTATGAAGAATGGCTGAGGAAGAGGTTCCCCACACAGGGTTCTCATTTGAATTTCTATAGCTGACTCATCCTGGCTTCAGGCTCCATGGATGACTCTGGTCCACCTCCAACTAGAAGCTTTGGGGGAATGATGATCCCCAGGAGGGCTGCATCCTGCTGGCATGGAAGAGCTTTGGACATAAATTTCAGGGTCTGGGCTTTCTGAGGACTCACTCTGTCCCTGGGGTCCTTCACTGCACCATCTCTGATTTAGACCTAAACCCTCTGAATACAAGTGGTCTGATCAGTCATCCTGTCTACATCATAAATCCGATCAATTGCCACAGCTAAAAGAAGCCAAAGACCCATGCTGTCCCATATATTGTGACTCATATATCTGTCATGGTCCTTGGAGCGGCTAAGTTTAGCTGAGCAGCTCTCATTTGGAATCCTTCCGGGAGTTGTAGTCAGACGATGGCTGAGGCTAGAGTTATTTGAACTATTGAACAGACAGCCACACAAAATGTCTCTTCCGTCACACATCTTTTAACTTAATTGTTGAAGGGGGTGAGGTGAAAAAAAGAAAAGAGCGGCTGGGTATGGGGTGCACACCTGTAATCCCAGGGACTGGAGAGGCTGAGGCAAGTTCAAAGGTAGCTTCACCTAGTGAAGTCTTAAGCAACTTAGAGATATCTTATCTCAAAATAAAAAATAAAAATAAAAAGGGCTGGAAATGTAGTTCAGTAGTAAAGCATCCCTGAGTTTAATCCACAGTTCAAAAAAAAAAAAGGTGGGGGGCAATCATAGTGCTGACAGGTAATCCTTCATGGGTCTCTCATATTTCTGCCTGTCTTGCAAATGGAAGTACTGTCTTCTAAAAGATGTTTGTCTCCCTCCAGAGCAAAGGGAGGGTTTGGTTACTGCTCACTACTAGGCTTGGATTCTCTAAGCTCAGGATTTCTCTTCTCTGCTAGGCTTGCAGAAGTCACCTGGCCCTCTTCTTTACTGCCCTGTGAGTATTGGACCTCGGGTAATGGACATGAAAGCTGATATTCTACTACTGCCTTTGATGTGGATACTTTAGTCTCTAGAAACAGTCTTGTATCTTCTCCTGCATCTATGAAACTGTGTTAGGCTGACTGAGCTTTCAAGTAGAGTACAATGTCAGACCTTTCACATGAAGTTCTTGACACACAGATAATTACTTAGAGAACTGTTAGTAGGACACAAGAAATATGAATGGAACAGGTCTACATCTGTAGCTTCTTTTAATGTGCATAAGTAATGCTAAATGACTAGAAGACCTATCAGTTTATTTTAGTAAATATTTATACTTACTTTTTCTAGGGAAATGATATTATATGGCCACATTAAAATTAGCATTTACTTTTACCCAAAAACAAATGTTTTAAATAAAATGGAATGCTTAACGCAAACGACAATGAAAGCATTTCTTCTCAACTCTCCTATGTATTGTATTTTTAAACAGTGAATGTTACATATTCCCTCACGTATTTTACTAGTGATTAAAAGAGAAGATGAGAATTTGACTCCTTAAATGGAGTCCTGAAAAAATAATATTACTCTACACACAGTACTCTAAAATTCATAAGTTAATGTTTCACAAAATATGTCAAAGCTAAATGTATCTCACAGCACATTACACAGTAGGTATTTTGGACATGGAAATGTCAGAACAACAGGAAACCACAATGTAAAGGGCTTTGATTTACTCTCTGAAGAGAAAAAATGAGGAAAATGAACATGAATATTATTTAGAATTACTTAAAACTGTCAAAATAACTTCCATGAAAATTATGGATGTTCCCATTTTACTCAGTGCCATTAAACACTCGGTATCTAATTAACTGTAGATGTGCCAATGGGATTTTCCGTCAATTTTATTTGATGGCCTAATAGTTTTAAGCCAAATGCTTTAATATTAAAAAAGTCACTAAATGTAATTAGACTACTCCCTATTTTCCAGGGCATTATATGTTTTTGCTGCTTACTTTCTAAATCTCCATAACCATTTGGGGCACTATAAGGTTGGTAGGAAGAGATAGTCACATCTTTAAATCATATTTTTTTTAAAACACGTTTTTCTATAATGTCAGTGACTCATTATCACTGTTGGGTAGAGAACTGTGCTAACAATTTCAAGCTCTTGAAACTTGCCTCATGCTGGTCAGGAAGGTTTGCCATTTCTCTCAAATGTGTGCAGTTGTTCACGTAGTTATCAGAAGAGAAGAGTGGTTACATTATCATTATTGGGAAAGTTGACCAGTAATCCCCGACAACCTTGAAATGGCATCGTCTCCTGCATTCCTGAGGGACAGCTCTTTATTTATTCATTTTTTTCTTTTTTTAAAGTCTTACAACATGGAGTCTTTTCAAAAATATTAACTTTTAATTTATAGATATTTTTGTTTATGGCAACAAAATCACAATTGTTATTTATTAAGACAATTGGGTGATTATAGATTGTATCTCATTTAACAAAGAATAATAATCTCACATTCTTCATTTTATGGACTAAAGCTTAGAAAGATCATGTGCTTCCCTGGGTCATATTCCTGTCTAGTGGGGTTCAAGCAAGTTAAAGTTTATACCTGGTGATGGAGCAAGAAGGGAAAAGCAGAAGCTTGAGCGTCTGATTAGTAGTTCCCTAGGTGTTTCATTAGTCTTTCTGTCAAAACACCATGAAACACTAAAAATGATTTTTTAAAAATTTTATAGCACAACAAACAGGGATTGTAGCGCAAGTATTACTAGAATCTTGGAGGAGAACAGGCTGATGATGTTTGACTGAAATCATACCAATAGCCCATAGCCATGGAGAGGTGAATACATCCTCCTCAAAGCAGATTTAAAACCAGTTTCTCCCCTTCTCTGTCCCACTCCCATAGATGGCTACCCCCATAGTTTGCTTCCTTTCAAAAATGAGTTTTAGTGTTCTAATGTAAGAGTGCCAATTTTAAAAGCAATCAGAATACCTCTCCTGCAACTCTCTAACTTTTTGCCTTTCTAAAGGCAATTAATTTTCATTTAAAATTTCATTTAAAATTTTAAGTCCCATTTCTCAGCTTTGCCTCACTGAGGACCAAGCTTCAACATATGATCCCTTGGGATACAAACTATACCCAAACTATTCCACTGCAAAGACATTTATCCTTTGATGGAGAAATTTAGTTTACTGACAAGGTATTCTGTACAGTTTCCTTTCTTCCCCAAACCCCACTCCTTTCCCATGCCTTCTCTCATCTGACCTTTTTTGCTTTCCTTCTCACAGGCATTCCCTTATGATGCTACCCACCGTGAGGCAATATAGCTAGGGGGCCCTCACCAGAGCCAGCGTGATGCTATTTAGACTTTCACTTTTTAAAACTGTGACCTAAACAAATCTCTTTTCTTTATAAGTTGTAAGTTTATATGTCTCAGTTATTTTTACTATAGTAACGGAAAATGGACTAAAATAGGCAGTAACTGTGTGTTGTCTCAGTTCTAAAGCAGTGAGAATGTATGTATGGGAAAAATCACATTAAAATAGTATGATTGACAGTTAGCATTTTTTGTCATCCTACAGCAGCACTAAACTCTAAATCCTGCCCTATTATAAAAGTCTTCTACTACAAGTAGCCTTAGTAAGTTACTTGTGCACTATACATTTTGTACTTTCTAAATCTTTAATTTTCATTTAAAAATTACAGGTCCATAAAAGCTACTGGGCAGGAATCAATGCAGGAAGTGAGCCAGCAGGACACACAGCATCCTGGCAGGTGAGGTCACTATCGATGGGCTTTGAAACAGGCAGTGAGAAATGGGGATGGCAGTTCTGCATGTGCTAGAGCTTTTCACAGTCTAGGTGAGCCAAGCTCTGTAGCCAGAGAAAGATATTGGCAAAGACTTTGTAGATGAAAGCCTGTCCAACGCAAGCTGTCACTCAGCCATGAACCAAGGCAGACAGACATCAGCATGCATGTGGGCAAAGGGCAAAATATTTTTAAAATAAGATACCAGGATTGCCTATCTTAAGCCACACAAACAAAAACAGAGTCTTTTTCCTAAGGAAGAAATGCGATTATCGGGCACATTTGTTTCAACCCTTGCCCTGTCTCGTGAGACATTGGGTTACATGCATATTGCAATACATTTTTATGACTCTCAGAAAATCATTGTGTTACTGAGTCTCTGGCAAAGAGGAGGAAGGAGAGTGTTAAATTTTTAATATAAAATGCTAGGAGAAAATTTCTGAAAAGGGAATTTTCTTGAAAGTTGATTTATGTCTAAAAGCTACTTGTGTGAGTGAAACGATTAAAAAAACAGTTCTCTGATTAGAACTTAACTCATAGTTCCAGGAAGTTCCCATGTAATGTTATTTCTTTCTTTGAGCATTTAAAAAGCCTGTTAAAGCCACACTAATCAGACCTCTCACTCACCACACACACAGTAAATAAAACAGGGTAGGGATTTTTCTTATACTTTTGATAGAAACAAATTGGATTTAGCAGTTCCTAGTGGGGGAAAAAAAGCCAAAGGAATAAAAATGTTAGGGACCACTTAGTAAATGTGTATATAAATTTGAGAATATTAATTAGAAATATTATAAAATCACCATTTTAGGATTCTTTGTTTTTTGAATTTAGTTCCATTGCAGATAAAATTTTACTGGTAAATCTTTTTCTTGGGAATGTTTATTTTCAGAAATAAGCAGTTATTTATTTTTATTTTCTTTTAAAATATCTTTAGATGACCATATACTAATTGTATATAGTTTTGAAATATAGTGTGCTCATTTACTAGATTGCTTTTGCTATTCAGATTCTTTCATGGTTTCAGATGAATTTTAGGATTATTTTTTCCTATTTCTGTTAAGAAAGTCATTGGTATTTTGATAGGAATTACACTGAATTTGTAAATTGCTTTGGGTAAGATGGACACTCTAACAAGTTTGATTCTTCCAATCCATGAACATGGAATGTCTTTCCATTTTTGTGTGTCCTCTTCAATTTTTTTAAATCAATATTTTGTAATTTTCATTGTAGAAATCATTAACTTCCTTGATTAAACTTATTCCTAGGTCACATAAATGGAAGAGCTGTTCAAACAAATTTTAAGTAAAATGTGCCAAATATGGTAAGAAGAACAAGGAGTTGGACATGGATCATGTTGAGGGCTCAAGAGGTTACTGAGAAAAACTATTCTTATAAAGCAAAACGGTTAGATGAGAGAAGGCATGGGAAAGAAGTGGGGTTTGGGGAAGAAAGGAAACTGTACAGAATACCTTGTCAGTAAACTAAATTTCTCCATATAAGGCTAAGTGTCTTTGCAGTGGAATAGTTTGGGAATAGTTTGTATCCCAAGGGATTATATGTTGGAGCTTGGTCCTCAATGAGGCAAAACTGAGAAACGCGACTTAAAGAGCCTAGTTGGAGGACATGAGCAGGCTGCACTTGGAAGTGCTTCAATAAATCTCATGGGACCCCAGTTCTCAGGTTCCTTACTATAAAGGAGCAAGCCTGGACCCTGACCTCACAGTGGCTTCCCAGCCCACCACGTGATCTTTCTTCCTCACAGGTATTACCTTATGATGCTACCCACTATGAGGTGACGTAGCTAGGGGACCCTCACCAGAGCCAGCATGATGCTATTTAGACTTTTAGTCTTTAAAACTGTGACCTAAACAAATCTCTTTTCTTTATAAGTTTTCTTTACAAGTTTATAAGTCTCAGGTATTTTTACTATAGTAACAGAAAATGGACTAATATAGGTAGTTACTGTGAGTTGTCTCAGTTCTAAAGTGGTGAAAATCTATGTATGGGAAAAATCACATTAAAATCGTATGATTGACAATTAGCATTTTTTGTCACCTTACAGCAGCACTAAACTCTGAATCCTGCCCTATCATAAAAGTCTTCTATAAGTAGCCTTAATAAGTTACTTGTGCAGTATACATTTTATACTTTCTAAATCTATTAAATAGAAGTTCAGCAAAAATAAAAGATTAGATTGTCACATTACTGCCCCCCACCATATTTTGTCACATCATTTTCTATTAAAATCCTGTGACTACAGTCTCATTTTTGTGGAAACTTAAATGCACAGTGGTCTTAGAAGCATGTCTATATTCGCTAATGTTTGTACCAAGTATCAGAGGAACTTTTTAAGGAGGTGACTCTTACCTTTGAAGAGAATGAAAGGGTATATTTAGCAAGTCAAAATTGCCAGCATTGAACGCTCTTGTTCTAAATATTGAGATATAAGAATGAGAGATCTGAACTTTTGACAGTTTTGTCACGGGAACTAGCTATAAAGAATGCTTCAGTTTGACTCTCTCTTTTTTTTTTTGACAGTTTTGCTAGAAATAAAGTAAAACATTTTTTCAAAATAGTCACTTTTTTAACATAAAATGTGTAGATTTGTTTTTCAACAGCACCTAAAAAAGCCAGCAACTGTGATATACTAATAATTTTATGTATTTGTAAGCTTTCAAATTCAATTCGGACTCCAAATCCTCCAACCATGACTAACCACTGGCCCTCCAGCTTTATGAATTGTAATGTTTATATGCAATCAAAAGTGTAGCTTCATTTGAAAATCTCCAGAAGCACTCTGAGTCTTAGTATATAATTTGGATACCATTTTTCAAGGATATTCAAGTGGTCCAGCTCCAGTTATTCCAATAAAATTTTTAAAATTTAGTTAATATTATTATCACTGTAGGACTACTGAAAAACAGTATGGCACCCATGGAATATATAATTTTTAAAAACAAAAATGTCAACCATATAAGAAACGTAACCAATCGTATAGCCAAGACAATTTGTCATCATTTTTCATTAGAGGCTTGATTATCACTAATAGTCCATTGGTGGGGATAGGATATGTTTTGAAGAATAAAACATCTTTGCAAACATCAGCACTGTTTTTTAACATCTTTTTAAAAAATTGGAGCATTATAGTTATACATAGTAATTGGGTTCATTTTAAGAAAATTATGCATGAATAGAATTTGATTTACTCCACTTCTGTCCCCATTCCCTGCTCCCATCTCTTCTCTTTCCCCCTCTACTCCTTTCTCTACTCTATTAATCTTCCTTTCACTTATTTATTTATTTGTTATATATATAAAATTCCCTGTGGTATACTTACATATGCACATAATGTGATTTTGTTAAATTCATTTCACATTCCTTCCCCTTCCCCATCCCTCTTTCCTTCCTCTCAACCTCCTTCTTCTACTTTACCAATATTCTCTATATCTTTATGATATCTGACCCCTCTTCTTTCCTTTATTTTGCTCTAGCTTCCACATATGAGAGAAAACATTACACCTTTTTGGCTTATTTCACTTAGCATAATGCTCTTCATTTCTATTAATTTACTGGCAAATGCCATAATTTCATTCTTTATTACTGACCCATTATGTCAATATGCCACATTGTCCTAATCCATTCAGCTACTGATGGGCATCTGAACCGATTCCACTGATGGGCATCTGGGCTTATTCTGTAATTTGTCTTCTATGAATCTTGCTGCTATAGACATTGAAGTGTCTGTATTGCTATAATATGTTGATTTTAATTCTTTTGGACAAATACCAAAGAGAGGGAATGCTTGGGTCATATGGTGGCTCCATTTCTAGTTTTCTTGAGGAATCTCCATTACAGTACTGATTTTTAATGTCAGAAGAGAGCAGCAAGTTAGAAAAGCCCACCTTTGTAAAAAAGAAAGAAGAGCAAATGGAACAGATTTCTGATATGTGGTATGAGCAAATTATTATTTATCTGTTTTATTTCTAATAAGCATGTTCAGCATTCTGTAACATTGTTCCAGGGCAAGGTATGAACTCACTTCCAATATATTTAAATTAGTGTGACTAAGTAGTAAATACATAAAATCTAAGGTCTTTCTATACGAGATCAGATTTTCCTCTTCTCCTTCTCCTTCTTCTAATGAGAGCTATGTAGCAATGTGCAAGACCCTTGAAAACCTTAATAAGATCCACCAAAGAAAAGACTGTTATGGATATTCAATATACCATCCGTAAGTTTGACAAATTTTTGCATATATTATATGTCAAAGAACTCATAATATAGAAAACATCACTGCTCCTGGAAGGTGAAGAGATCTTTACTCTTGCATCTCCCCTGCCTTTGGGTTCTTCAAAGCTTCTCCCTATTTCATCAACTGTTCTTAGAGAGACCTGCAATGCTTCCTAGAAGAGGGTTTTCCCTCTTCTCACACCCAGTAGAGACCAAAAGCTACCATCTTCTTGATGAAATAAGAAAGACATGTGTAAAGAGAGAGCCAGAAAACAATCCCAAGCCATACTGGGGGAAAGAATCACAATCTAGAGATGAAGTTTCTAGAAAATAACTTTGTTTGGTACGTAGGTGTAAAAATATGTGAATGGACTGTGGAAGAGGCTAATATCTGTTCAAACACACATGTAGGACTCAGAATTTTGAATTGAAATATACATTCACCTCTAAAAGTCAAAGACTGATTCTTGTGGCAACAATGGTGTCATACAACTTTTATGTAATAAACACTTTTAAAACAACATCCATTGGATAATCATAAATTTACAGATATATTAATACTTTATAGACGAGAAGTGACATTTCAGGTGATTATGGTGATTTTTCTGATGGTTACATATTATTAAATCTTATTGCAAGGATTTTAATCCAGTTTCATATAAGTTACATAGTATGTACTTTCTATTTTTCCAATCTTTCTTTCCTTTTTAATCTTTCTGTTTACCATGGGCACTCAGAAATAATAGTTTGCCTTGAATTCAGTGTTAACATTCCAAAAGAAATGTACAAAAAGGTAGTATCTAGCTCCAGATTCTTAAAATTCATCAAAATTCTTGTCATTTTGTAATTCTTTGAAAAAAAATGGGGGTCAGGGGTGAGCAGTACTTGAACCCAGGAGTGCTTTACCACTGAATCATATCCACAGCCCTTTCTTAATTTTTTAAAAAGTTTTGAGACAGAATCTCACAAAGTTGCTTAAGGGCTGCTAAATTGCTGAGACTGGCTTCAAACCTGCAATCCTCCTGCCTCAGCCTCTCATGTCACTGGGATTATAGGTGTTCTCAATGTATGCTATAAATTTTTTGAACAAAATATTTTCAATACACATATTATATTACATGAACATTATATTACACTTTGCATGATCAAATTATCAAGTCACACTCCATATTTAAAACTTCCATAGCTAAATATCACAAAGAATCGTTCATTCATTCTATATACTTGAAGGTAGCATTCACAGAGATGAGTAAGGCATGTTTTCTGTCCTCTAATTAATCAGAAAAATATACAAGTCCTGTGTTAACTAAGAGAAGCATGCTTAATTCTTCCAGAAAGAGAAGTACAATTCAGAAACATATTTCATGTAGCAATGGCTGTAACATCTTACATCGACTTTCCAGTCAGATCTGTGATGTATTTTTTAATACCAGTGTTGAAGAGACCATGCTAACACACACTTCTGAACAGCTTTCATGCTTTTACTATTGCTAGTGTTTGGACAGTGAAGTATTAGTTCAGCAACTTTCATTATCTTAACAGTTTCTGTCCTTTGTACAGAAAGGAATGTGCTGTCATTTGGAGCTGGGCCAGTGACTTACTGATTGATATAAATGACTAGACTTGGGATGTGATACTTTTCTCAAAGTAAGACTAATGGACCATAGTAAGAATTGAGAAACTCACGTCAATAGCTTTCTTTCATCCTCTATACCTAGGTTAATTTTGGAAAATGCTCAAAGTGGGGACTCTAGAACTGATCAACAGGGAAAGATTGTGACTTGAAAAATTACTCTCCCAGCATCTGACAGGCAACCTGAAGGACATGAGTTTAATAAGATATGGAAATTAATTAATGTTTATCTATTTAGAAATCACTATATACGATCACATTAAAATAAGGAATTATAATGTCCTAGCATAGTTTAAATATAGAAATGTATGATGAATAATAACTTTTACTCCAGTTTTCAGAGTTTTGTGAACAATATAAGTATTCATTATGTTTTTTTTTTAATTTTCATCATAAATTCCTTCCTATGTTTTTCTGGAAATTATCTCCTTGGTGAAAAAATTAGAATGAAATTAATTTTTCTATTTACTTCAAATGTTAATGTATATCTGCTCTATCCCAGATATTATTCTAGATATTGAGAAAATAAAATCTAACAAAATATACAAAAATACTTTTCCTTTTGGAGTTTACATTGTAGTAGGGAAGACAGGTGATGAACAAGAAAATTCAGTAAAATTACATGATATTTTAGATAGAAGTAAGTATTAAAAAGTGAAATCAAATAGGGAAGAGAGAGAAGTAATTCTGGGGTAGGTAGGGGGTTGTAATTTAGACAAAGGGTTCAGGATAGTTTTCAGTGATAAGCTGTCATTTACTAAGAACTGAAGGAGTGAAAGAGTGAGCTCTGAGGATACCTGAGGAAGTGTATTTCTCGCAAAAATGATTCACATAAGGGCCCTGAGTCAGGAGCAGGTCTGGCCCAGGTGACGATGACAAGTAGGTAAATGGCCAAGATTGAAAATGGATGGGGAAAGTACTGCTAAAGAGGAGAAAATCAAATGAAATCAGCAACAGTAAGACTGAAACCACCAGAAGGTTTTGAACCAAGTGCCTTGTTCTGACTTTCACATAAACAGGCACACACTGTCGGCTGTGTAAAGACGGAAGCCGTCAAACAATTCTGACACTATTGAAACCATCCACACATCAGCATTTATGAATTACCTCCACCCACAGATCCTGTTAGGATTTGAATCAGGAATGCCCCCCCAGGTCTCATGGGTTGAAGGCTTGGTCCCCAGCGTAGCCATGTTCAGATGTGGGACTCTTTGAAAGTCACTGGATCATGAGGGCTCTGACTTCATCACAGGATTAATCCATCCATGGTTTCATAGCTGATGGCATCATTGGGACGTGGTGGAAACTGTAAGAGGTGGGACCCGATAGAGGGAATGGGGTCTTTGGAAGCATACCCTTGGGAACTGTATCTTATCCCTGGCCCTTCCCCCTCACCTCTGTTTCTAAGGTGAGCTGCTTTGCTCCTCCTTATCGGCTCTTCTAGCATGATGATCTGCCTCACCTAGGGCCCAGAGCAATGGAGCTAGGCAATCCTGGACTGAAACCTCTGAAACTGTGAGCCATGATAAGTCTCTCATCTTCTCAGTTGATGTTCTCAGGTACGTTTATACAGTGAAAGAAATCTGACTCACAGAGATCCCATCCAATATCATGAAAAATAACACTAACAACTCCCTAACCTAACCTGGTCTAAGTAACCGGATTATAGAAATTCCCTATCCCCTTGGAAAACGCTATCTGGAGGAGCATGGCTGGGAGGGCTCTATTTAGTTCTCTTATGCTCTTCAGCTATCTCTGAGGTGGTTGGCTGGTCATTATCACTGACCTTCTCCCTAATCTTTTATACTAATTTTATTAATTATAAGGTGTATTTTGTATATTAACTTATTATGAGGTTCAAATAAGTATTATGTAAATAAATGTGTACAAACTGAGGGTGGTTGTTTCTTTGAGAACAAAGTGAAATTCTTTGGAAATTAATTGGCTTTAAAAATACTATTGAATTAGGTGAGGGACATCATTTTAAAAGACTGTGAGAAGGAAAAATGTTCTAGGATGATGCTTGCGGGAGATGATTTTATGAATTTCTTTTAGTGTCAACTTGAAAGTAAACCAAACTTGAATTGTAAATGTTGTGCCTGTGGTGTAGCTAGAGTAAGAAAGGTTAAATGATATTTAATCAGAAGATTTACATTTAAATGAAAGGTCTTGGGCCAGAACCAAAATATTGGGATATACATGTGTGCAGTAATATGCTTGAATTTTTAAAATATCTAAGATTTACACATTATTTTAAAATGTTCCCTCTTATAAATATTTTTCAAATAATCTATTATTTCTACTTCTTTTAAAAATATTTTTTATTTTTAGTTGTAGATGGACGCAATACCTTTATTTATTTATTTATTTATTTTCATGTGGTGGTGAGGATCGAACCCAGTGCCTCACACATGCTAGGTGAGCGCTCTACCACTCAGCCAATCCCAGCCTCCTACTACCTCTACTTCTGATTGCACCAGATAGTAGAACTTCTGATTATAATATGTATAACTAAGTAAAACTATAAAAATTAATTAGTTTGGAATTTCTATCTGAATGCAATCATAATTGAAAATTTGAACTGAATATTTTCACCTATAAAAGATGGAAAAACTGAAACAAGTCTTTGCCTTAGGCTGTTATGCTATATTCAAATATGCCTTGGTGGGCTGGGGATGTGGCTCAAGCGGTAGCGCGCTCGCCTGGCATGCGTGCGGCCCGGGTTCGATCCTCAGCACCACATACCAACAAAGATGTTGTGTCTGCCGAGAACTAAAAAATAAATATTAAAAATAAAATTCTCTCTCTCTCTCTCTCCTCTCTCTTTAAAAAAACAAACACACAAAAAAAACCAAATATGCCTTGGTTAACTGGAAATTGAACTTTAAATTAGAATTTGTAATATTTAATCTTTTCCCCCAAATACTAAACTAATGTCAGATTTAGCTTTATGAATTTAAAAATATGCTTATTTAAATTCACCAAATAAGAAATGAACTTGTTCTCTACAATTTTCTATAGGTATTTTAGGTCAGAATTGTAATTATTCAAATTATACATTTAAATAGTATGTGGAAATGAGGATGTTTAGAACATTGAAAGTGGCATTTCCCTGGCTAACAAAGTTGATGTATTTTTATATGTGTTTTAATTTATCACAACCCTTAAACATTACCGTCTCACATAAATAATCTTCCTACGAGGTATAATTCTAAAAATTGTACAACCAATGATCCATTGGTGATATAAATAGTGTGGTGTGCTACTGATGTCATCATTCTCTCTGACTTTTCTAGTGAATGGTAAACATCTTTGGTAGAATGAAACCCACCCTTTAGCCCTTTCTAACTCTTCCATGCACTGATAATCTGGCTGCTCCAGTATCCTTGCTGAACTTCACTGTTTTTTTTTTCTTTTTACTTTCAATAGAGTTATTTAAGTAAAGAAATATGAAGAGTTTGCATAGTACATAACAAACAATCATTGGATAAATAATGGACATGTGTAAATTTTATATAACTTTATCTTAATTACATGGACAGATATTAAAAGAAGTTTTGATAATATGTCAAAACTCAGAGCAGGGTGATACAGTAAGGGTTGGGTATGGAATCCAGTTCAGACTTAAAACTCCTGAACCAGAAAATTCAAGCTATTTAATATGGATTATTTGACTTTTTCTTTGTATGCTTTCCCTATGGACTGAGTGATACAGAGAAAAGGAAAAAATAAATAAACAAAACAGAGTCTAGACAGAATAAGCATTGGGAAATTATTTTTATTATCAGTATTGGCATTTATTCAGATGGTTGCAATAACCCTGATCATGCAGAGAAATGTTATTGTTATAATTTGGATCTGAGGTGCTCTCCCCAAAGACCTTGTATTAGGAAATGCAGGAACGGGCAGAGGTGCGGTGATTAGACTATGACAGCTGTGACCTCATTTGATGGATTAACAGACTGGATGGACTACGGGGTGGTAACTGTCAGCACATGGTACGTAGCTAAAGGAAGTAGGTCACTGGGACTGTGACTTTGGACTACATCTTATTCTTGGCCTTTCTCTCTCTCTCTCCTCCCTGGATGCCATGAGCCCTTCAGCCAGGATATTCTGCTTCTCCTCAGGTGCAGAGTAATAGACTCAGCCGAGCAAGAGCTGAGCCTCTGAAACTGTGAGCCTAAAGTAAACTTTTCCTCCTTTAAGTTGTTCTTGTCAGGTATTTTTTGTCACAGTGACAAATAGCAATTAAGAAAAGCAATGTTTCATATGAAAGGGATAATTGAATATATTATGAAATTGGCACATACTTTTGTACCTGAACAAGCAATATTTTCAAAGTATAAAATATAAATAACAACTGAATTAAAAGTCTTTAATATACATATATATATATACATATATACACTTGAGTCCTCCAAGATTTCTTGAAATTAAATAATATCCAAAATATAAATTTTACTTATCCCTTTCAAACTTTACCTAACTTCCAGAATCTCCTTGCTTCCACAAATAAATACTCTTTAAGTAGTAATTTCCCTAGCCCTTGTGTATAACCCATGCAGTGGGCCAACTCTTTGAAAGTATTGTGAGCTAAGAGTAAAGTCCTTTCTATTGGTTCCGCTTAACAAAGAAATTATGTGTACCCACATTTCTTAATAAACTTCTTTATGTAACTAAATTTTTCTATACACTATGAGAATCATTTCTTTATCCATAAGTTTGACCATTTCAGCATTCAACATCTTGGGTAAATAATGTCCTATAAGATATTTAAATAACCCATCATGAATGTTTTACATTCATTTTTAGTTTTTCTCTTATGGATTTTAATTTTTCTATTTATGGGTCATGATTTACACACATAATGCTCTTAAACCCCTGACATTGCACATTGTGTTTCTCCTCCTGAAATAACTAGATTTATGTTAACATCAACCTTCCTTCCTTCAAAGCCCTCCGTGATATGTTTTTTGCATGACAGCCTTCCAATATGGTCCCTCATTCTCTCACTCCTACTATCATCCCCAGAACATCTCCCTATAAACCACAATGCCATTTGTCTTGTCAACTTACACCTAAAACAAAATAGCTGCTCTACCTCATGTTTTTAAGAATACAACCATTTTTCAATAAACAAATATCTGTTGTCAAACTCTTGAGTTGGTTCAACTAAGTAGCCTACCTGTGAGCACTGGCTCACATCGTTGGACAACCACAGATCTAGCATCTACTTTTATGCCTTTTAGATAAAAGGTCATATTTAAAATTACAGTCACTTCTCTCTCTGGGGCATTTTATGTATATGTTCTGTTTCTGTTAATCAGCAGTCACAGAGAACTATTATTGCTCCTTATTTTCAAGATCTTTGGAGGTCATTTAAAGTAAATGTAATATGTGCTATATTGTGTCAGTCCTTTGCAAACAAATATTCTAAATTTGATGCCAATCTGCTCAGATTAAATTTGTCTAGGGGATACATTTTTAAGCCCTCTCTTAATGCTAGTATTGTTCTATTTTCCCTAACCTGGATAATTGTCATCTCTACACATCACCAGAGTATCTTTATATTTGAATGATTACCTAGAGTCTCCCAAAAGCACACTTAATAGACTTTATTTATAGTCTATATTTTAGTGAGTCTATCCCATACCTGCCCTCCAAATGGGGTAAATATTTGTATAGCTGTTTTAAAGTGATTCAGTATTGGAAAACAAAGCTCCCTGTTGTATATAAAAATTATTGGGTAGTAAAGAATTCAAATCTAATCAAGGAAACATACAGTTACTTTCACTTCCACAATTTCTTTTTATTGACGAAATAAAGGGTAGCTACAGGCACAAAGATATTGATCTTTCTTGCTTTTTCATTTTTTCTTATGTTGTTACGGTAATTCCCTTAGATTCTTTCCTGAGCTTCCTTTGTACTTCGTCCTTATTGTCTTTTCATCTTGTCTTTCATTCTATCTATGATTACATTTCTAACTTTTATGTGGACTTCAAAAAAAAATCTACATTTTTTTTAAATGGTAGTGGGTATTGAATCCAGGGTCTCACATGTGCTAGGTAAATGCTCTACCACTGAGTTACATCCCCGTCCTTTCTAAAATATATTTTTATTTATTTATTTTATCTACCTATCTATCTATTTTTATTTATTTATTTAAATATAAAATATATTTTTATAAATTTATTTATTTATTTTGAGACAGGTTCTTGTTGAGTTCCTCAGGCTGACTTCCACTTGCTATCCTATTGCCTCAGCTTCCCCAGTAGAGGGGAGGATAGGCCTGCACCACCCCACCTGGCTCCACGTTTTGTTTTTCCTATCCATCCTACGGATTCCTTACACACTATACTTGCAAATCAAGATTTTTATAGTCATGAAAACCATGCTGTAGGCATTATGAAGTATGTTACGAACAGCGACACATGTACTTGATTAATCAAAGAAACGACTCTGTCTAGCCCAAAACGATTACATCAGTTTAGAAAAACAAAACATTTTGGAAACAGAAATAGACATCTTGATACACAGCAAAGAATATTATCAATTTACTTTGGACTTTTAACATTTTTGAATTAATGCTGATTTTTTAAAAGCAGAGATGTGGTTTCCCTGACTACAACTAAAGTGTAGAACTAAAGGGGAAAAAAAACTCCCTTAATGTGTATGCTGCAGAGAAGTCCTTAAAACCAATCTAGAAATGTGTTGGTGATGTTAAAATGAATTGTCAAAAGTCAATACAGGGTTCCAAAAAAAAAAAAATTCATTTTGCTCACACAGTACATGACTTACCTATTGCTAGGCCTTTTCACAAAGTCAGAAGGCACAGTAAAACAAAATCTCACTATTCGAGACCATTAATTTGTGTATGTGCTCCTTACTAAATTATCAAATATATTTTAAAAGTGTGTAAATGTTAATATCTCAATAGAATAAAAGATTTTTGTTATCTTACTTAAAATATACAGTATTTAAGTGTTTTGTAGTGTACATACCACTTGATATATTAATTAAAATGGACATAATTCGAATGAGAATCAAAAAGCTCTACCAGTTAGCATTCGTAAGAAATGTGATACATAAAATTGTCTTCTTCTAATTAGTGTAGAACAATTCCCTGCAAATATATTCCCTAATATCAGAATATTTTCCATATCAAATTAATTCTACGAATGGGACATATCTCTGGCAATTCTTTTAAGTGTAAATGTCAAACTGCTTCATTCTTAAATTGAAGAGGTGAGTGTTAAATTTATTGGCTGACTGTTTTCTTCAAAGGAACATGCCTTTCTCTGCTTAGAGGCTTAAATCGCATGAAAATGCAAATAATCACAATGAAATATTAGTTTAAAATCGCAAACGATCATGGAGGGCTAATGTTTTTTTTAGGTGGTTCTCCAATTTCAGCCTCGATGTTAACAACCAACAAAATCCTATGCCAGTTAGTCCAGAGGGGAAAAAAAAGGGAAACGAACATCTGGCACGGGCTTGCAGTGCCCTTCAGTCTCCTCTGTCCACCTGGATGTCAGCACAGCTGTGGTGGCCTGCTCCACACAGCACACCACCAGTTTCCCACCTTTGTCACTGGCATCCCCCATGTTCTGGACAAACCCTCACCCCAGGATGAACAGACTTGATGCTGAATCACCCTAGCTTCCTGGTCTTTGGTGTAAAAACTCTGAAGAGGGTACCATGTGGTTTCTTAGGAGGTCCCTAGAGCAGTAAGCACATTTGTCCTCAGTAGTAACCAGCTCATCAAGTTCCTTAGACCCTCCTCACATGCCTCATTTCTTCTGCTTCCTCCATTCACCTGCCAAATAAACTACCTGAGGCCAAGGCCATATTCCAGACTTTATTTTTGGTGGAGTTCAAGTATCTCTCAAAAATGTCAGCAGGTTTTCATAGGATTAGAAAGACATAATATGCCTTAAACTCTCAAAGGGTTCTTGAATATTTCCTCTTGAGGGAGTGTCTGTCTGTCTGAGTCTATCTGTCTTGCTCATGCTGGACAATGTAATTCTGTTTTCTTTTCCTTTTCTTTTTTATTGGTTCATTTATCTCCTGTAAATCCATACAATTAACATCCTGCCTTCTAACCCAGGTAGCTTATGTTCATGTTTTTCTTCTCCCTGAGAAGAATTTTAGTAAGTCTTGTTGAGAAGCTTTTCTTTTTAACATTTTTATATAAAAGTAGAACTCTTAAGATAGCACTTGTTTCTTTCAGGAGCTTCTTAATTCCCTTTCTTTCCCTCTGATAATTCTAGACATAAGTACCATACTATTTTCATTCCTTACCTGTGGCTTGATTGTAAGTTCAGCAGTAAGAGCATTATTCATTATGTATTAAGGAAAAGAATAATGTAGTCATGCAAAATTGACCAAGAGTTTTCAACTGGAAGGATACATATAATTAATTGGAAGTTTGGACCTTAATTATCATGTTGAGTAGGACAAGTCTGGGTTAGCTGGAAAAAGAACCAAGATCAGTTAGTGTGTCTAATGAAAATGCCCATAAGGTAGGTGTTTTGTTCTTCTTGCCCAGGTGGAAAGAGTGGAAAGTTTTGAAAGGTAAAACAGTTTGAACCCTAACTCTGCTACTTATTATGTGATTAAGGGAACTGCTTAACTTACATGAACCTTAGTATCTTCATCTATAAAATCAAACCAACATCATCTACTTCAGAAGAAAGATTAAATCATGTCACATTAGTGAAAGTGCCTGTCAGAGTTGCTTCTCTGAAACGGACCCCATTTGGAGTCACCTGAACCCAACACCTGAAGATGTCTCCTCCTGGGCAGGTGATCCAGGCCAATGCTGTGAGGCTGCTAACAATTAACAGTCACAATGTTACAACTCTGTGGGCCAGCATATACTGGCCACCTGTTCTGGATGAAGAACCGCATCAGGTACCACAGGAGAAAGAAATTAAATACTGAATTATTTGATAAGCTTAATTCCTAAGGAGAACTTTTGTTACATTCAACTGCTTGCATTTCTGTTAGAACATTTTTCTTTAGATAACTGGCATTTTAAGGAAGCTTTTGAATTATTTCCTGCTGTGTGGTTAAGCTCTTCTCATGTTTCCAATGCAAGCTTGATGATATAGCCAGGGCTTCTATTTTAAATTTCAACTACATAAACCTTTTACAGCTAACAGCATGCCACCCTCCCCCCCAACACACACATTATTTTTCAGGACAATATATTGCTTTACATATTGCAACACAGAAAGCTGGAATTTTTTTTAAAAACATGCTTAGTTTTCAAGCTTAGTTTCAGATTTAGTTAACATGCTTAATTTTCCTGTTTGTGCTCTTTGGAAAAATCTTGCTAATAGTTCTTTTTCGTCCTCTCAGTGCCACTTATTGATAATGTTCTTTATGAATCAATAAGAGGATACATTTTTTTACCTTGGGCATTTTTACATAGACTTTTGAAAGTGGAAGCCACACATTTTAATGAAGATAATTTGTTTAGTGTCAATCATAGCCCTGTCCTTCAAAGATCCAACATAAAAGGTCTCCAGACATTTAAAAGACAAGAACCCTGATCCTGCGCTTACAAACTCGGCTGTTAATTATAGACCACATTGACAGAATTATTTATGGGATCCCTCTCCATCTGACTTGCGCCTCTGGGACCCTCTATCTGAAGTCTACAACATGATCCTTGAATGAGTGTTCGTACTTCTAGTTTAGTACACAAAGTCCCCTGATTATCAGGGCTTCTGTACTCCCAAGCCATGGTTAAGGGCCTAGATTTACCCCTTGATTATCCAGGTCACTCTGTTCCTGCTGGGTGCCAGCTACTCTCCCTGAAACCGAGGCGCCAAGCCAGCCCATAATCCCAGCTCACTGCTGCCACCTTCTGGTCCTGAGAATTAGTTCTGACTCCCCACCACATCCCACATTGGCTTCAGTGATAGCCCTTTAAACTTATTTGTACAGGTTTGTACTTGGATGAAAAAAGAGATTGATTTGATTTTTAAACTAAACTTTGAATATTTAACAGGAACACATGCCCCTGGTTTTCTTGGCATCTTGTTATATCAGGGACTATTTTAAGCTTCACCACACTGTAGTCATAACAATACAGCTCTCTTCTGTGCCTCATCCCTACAGGCAACTACTCTGATGTAAATACTGCTGCCTTCATTTCTTAATTATTGTACCTATTATCCTATTTTAAATTTGAATTCTGTCTTGAAAACTCACAATAAGGTGCACACCACCTAGATGCGGTGGGAGGTTATAACAATGGGCTTTGCGGTGGGTAAGAATTTCACAAACTAAGGACAACAGCACTGGTCCAATATGCCTCTAATTAGCTTACAGGCTCAGGGCCAGTGACAGATGTGCTGTGGGTGGACGGCTAGTGAAGCTAATCTAGGCTACATCCCAAGCTTCCCACTCCCTCTGTGGATGCAGCAGAATGTTACTGATCAAATCATGGATGTTTATTGCATCAAAGATATGGAAAGATAAGATAGAGAAGCATCCATAGAATCAGAAAGAGTCCTAAGATTTTTCATTCAAGAGTTGAACATTGAACTTTAGCCAGGGAGAATATTTTCTTCTTTTTGAGTATGGTATGTATCTCTTGCAAAATGATGAAAAACTAAGAAACTGTCCTAATAAACCTTCCTTCTTCAACAGAACTGCAGGTCCCCCTGTGTCCTCTATATACCCAGTGCAGAGCCCACATTCCATCTGGAGAGAATGGAATCCAATCAGGGTTCATTTCACCCTCTGGCAGGAAATCAAGGCTTCACCCTGGGTCATGGTAAAAGGCATCACTGGCTTTAGTACCAGTGATTGTCTTTCAGGGTCAAAAACAAATGGGTTACTGTGGGTTTTGTAAACTGAGACACCTGGAGGGACTGTACTGCTAAGCCAGATCAGGAAAGCCATTTCTAATACGCAGCTTGTTTTAGTCAGCTTTTTCATTGCTGTGGCCAAACACACAGCCAGAAAAACTTGGAGGAGGGAAAGGTTGTTTGGGGCTCATGGTTTCAGGCTAAGACTCCATTGTTCCAAGGAGAGGCAGCGCAGCCTGGAGAAAGGGCTCAGGGGAGGAAAACTGCTCTCAGCTCAGGGCTCAGGAAGCAGAAGAGTAGGGCACAGGGAAGATGCACCCTTCCAGGGCAGGCCCCCAGTGATACCTCCTCCAGTGACCCACCTCCTCTTCCTCCAGGTGAGGTGTGCAGGAGGCCCCACCTGCCTACATTTGCCACCAGTCATTCAAACTAGGATGGATTATTTAGGTTACAGCTCTCACAATTGAATCATTTCACCTCTGAATATTCCTGCATTCACAAGAGCTTTTGGGGGACACCTCATATGCAAACCAGAACATAATTTAACTCTAAGGAAAGAGCACAAATTTGGGAAAAATGATAACTTTTCATGTTTCACTATTTAAGGGACAATGTGATAGCAACTGTCACCAAGTAAAAAAAGTCACTGGATTTACCTGAGTGAGCAGTCCAAAATTAAAAAAAAAAAAATTGTATGTATTTTATTGATTCTTTTTAGTTATATATAACATTAGAATATATTTTGACATAATCATAAAAGCATGAAATATAATTTGCTCTAATTCAAACCCCAGCATTCCCTTCAGCCCCTGCTTTCTTCCCGCTACTCTACTGATACTTCTTCAATTTATTTATTTATTTTTTAAAATTAGTGTCTTGTGGATATACTTGGTGTTGGGATTCCCTATCCTATATTTATGTGCACATACAAAAGTTCAGTCAGATTCATTCCATTCTTCTTTTCTTTTCCTGACCTTCCTTTTCCCCATAATTCCCTTCATCTGTTCTACTGATCTCTCCTCTATTTTGATGAAATTCCCTCTCCCTGTTTTTCTTTTTTCCTCTCCCTGCCTTTTTGATTAGCTTTTGCATATCAGAGAGAACACTGAACCTTTGACTTCTGGGGACTGGCTTATTTCACTTAGCATAATGTTCTCCAGTTCCATCCATTTACAGGCGAATGCCATAATGTCATTCTTCTTGATGGCTAATGCACCATTGTGTACATATACATTTTCTTCATCTATTCATCTGTCAAAGGGTACCTAGGTTGGCTCCACAGCTTGGCTACTGGGAATTACGGAGCCCCCCCCCCCAATTTTTCCAATGGAAAATATAGGCCTGGAGATGCTTTTGGCTTTATTTTTCCCAACAAAATTCAGTAATCTAGTTCTTTTATGGGAATTCCCTTTTATTAAGAATTGACATCTAGTGTTATTCTAAAATCAATGTGAGAGGTAAAGAGGATGGAAGATCCCAGTGAGCAGTTGGAAACTCTTGAAATAAAGTCTGGTGCATTGGCAAACCATTTTAGGGTCTTGTTCATTCAGGGTCTGCTCTCTGATTTGCCCTGGGTTCCTTTTACTGATGAGTGTCTCTCTTTGAAGGTCTGTTGTGATAAAACACAACTTGAATTGCCACCAACTTACAACAGACCAGCACCATTAGAAGAGTAGGCAGGGTTAAGAAGACATCATCTGAATCCAATTCAGCTCTTCAAAAAAACTTCACTGGAACTTAGACCAAAATCCTTATAATTACAGATACCATAACTTACTCCACAATGTCTCCTGGGTGTTTCTTCTTCTCTTAACAGGGTAGAAGTAGTCAGCTGGTAATGACTCAAAGATTCTGTGCAGGTTGTCAGTCTTATCTTTCATTCTGCAGTTATCAGATATTAACATCGAGATTCCACAGATCAATATCAAATTATTATGGACAATTGCCTTTCCCATATCCTGCATGAATGATAATGTCTACATAAATCAGATGTAGGATAGAGATCATGATTTGTGACACACAGTCTTGTCGGAATGCCAAAGCCAGTGTTGGCACTATTGGTCTGACATGGTTAGGCTTGCCTGGGAGCCAAGGGAGCTCTCCCAAGGGACACATTCCTTCAGGAATCTCTTACATGTCAGCATGTCTTCTTAGTGAAGTTAACTGTCTTTTGTGGTGGGTAATCTTTTCATGAGTATTTGTCTAGTGAAAAGCCTTGGACAATAGAGACAGTGTCTCTGGAACAAACTTCAAATATGCTTACTGCACATTACCCAAACACTGTGTTCCCTAAGTTCAGTAACACAGCACGCCATCCATGCAAATATCTACTAGGTCCATTCACAACATTCCTAGGGGACTCAAGGTCAAGAAAAACTGGGACAGATATGTTGATACTCATGCTGTGTGCTGCCCATAAAGTCCTTTACGCATACCCCAGAAGCCTTCTGCCTCCTTCTGGCAGTCTTAAAACTTGTGTTCTACCTTCTCAGCTCCCAAGTGGGGTGGATATTCCTTCAACCACCCTGTCTATTCTGATTTCACACTTGATTAGTCCTCTTGGTCACTGTTTTGTTGTTTTCTAGTCTGCCATTTCTGTGTGTTCATCTAGAAGTCTCAAAAAGCAAACCCAAAGATAAAACCTAACAAAAACAAAAACAAAACCTTTCATTGTTTGCAGAATATCCAAACGACATTCTTAGGGAACTTCTTAGGAGTCCTGTGTCCTCAAGTCCTTTGGCTCTTGAGTCCTCTAGCACTTCTGATGTCTTATTTTCTGATCTGAATCTTGCAGTTCTTTGTCTCTGCTCTGGCACTAACCCAATATGAAACTGAGCTTCTGATGTTGATTCTCACTAAGTAGCATGTGAGAACAAGGCACATGAATGAGATTTATTAAAGGTTTGGAGAAACCTGACTGCACAGCAAGACTTACGGACATGGGGGTTAGTAGGTTGCTTTTGTTGTTACAGAGTGGATATGCAATATATGTATTGGTGGTGCCCATTTTCAGTTTGTGCCTCTTTTGGATTCCCTCTCACTTCTCTCTGGTGCCCTCTGCTCCAGGACACTGAGAGTGGCATCTCTACTCTGTAGTCCTGCTTCATCTTGCATTCAGCCCATAGGAGGCACCAGCCGGACCTCAGAGCACAGGAGATAGAGGGAAGATCATGCATTTCCACCTCCCCGTCTGCCTCACATGGGCTGGCAGAAGCTACAGGACCTTCCAAAGCCTATGGATCCCAACAAGGGGCTCTAATAGCTGCTGGCCCTTTGGGGCCTGAGAGGCTAACAGCTTCCTTACTTGCTAGATTCTGGGTACTTCACCTTTTCTGCACTGATTCTCCTGCTTGTGGCTCTGAAAATAAGCCCTCTGTTAAGCAAGCTTTAATTAACATTTGGGGTGTCATCTGTTCCCACCCTCTGTACCCTTCTGGCCAGATACAATTGAACCCCCAAATGCATTATTTCTCAGCTTTGTTTTCCTGTCTGGTAGGTGAAGCTCAGAGAGATGGAGTGACTGGCCCAAGACCAGTTGATTGCTAAGTGGAAGATAGAGGATATAAATCAAGGATATAACTAGGAATGAGTTGTTTCCAAAGCCTGTGCTGTTTTTATTAAGTGAGGTTGCCCTTCAAACAATGTTTTTAATTCAGTTGATTGGTCTCACTAATAAACCTGGTATAATAACAACCATGTGTCTAAACATAGTTCTAATTCTCCTGAAAACTTCTTGATGTTTAATCCCAGTGACTCGGAGGCCGAGGCAGAGGAAACTAAAAGTTCAATATCAGTCTTAGCAACTTAAAGAGACCTTATATGTAGCTCAGTGGTTTCTATTGCTAGTATCACTTCCCCCAATTTTTAAAAAGTTGGATTAGAATTAAAGTTCCATTCAAAGCCCCTCCAATCATAAAGTAGCTACATGATTTATACAGAAATATAAATAAAGAAGTAAATAAAGTGTTTTTCTTGTTCAGATAGCATTAAGTTATTGCTTTTGTATTTCCACATAGAACATTTATTTCTCATTATGAGTGAGGCAGACTTCTTTAAATGCAGAGTTCTGTAAAGATTTCTCAGTTAATTAATAAGAATTAGAACCCCAAACTTGTTATTTGTAATTATCTCTACCTGTTCACCACTTTACCAAGAAAAATTTAAAGATCAAAAATTTAACTTCAAGGGCTGGGGATGTGGCTCAAGTGGTAGCGCGCTCGCCTGGCATGCGTGCGGCCCGGGTTCGATCCTCAGCACCACATACCAACAAAGATGTTGTGTCCGCCAAGAACTAAAAAATAAATATTGAAAATTCTCTCTCTCTCTCTCTCTCTCTCTCTCTCTCTCTCTCTCTCTCTCATCTCTCACTCTCTCTTTAAAAAAAAAAAAAAAAAATTTAACTTCAAATACTTGAGTGGCAATAAAAGATGTCTTTGAGAATGATTTCATTTTGTTTTTAACAGGGCCTGTTGAAGTCTTAGATAATCCAGAAAAAAACCATCTAGGTTGATATATCAGAAGGACATGGGAAGCTTGGTCTACTTAGCTGTTTTGGAGCAGACTAGCTTGCTCTTCTCTGCACAACTATTGAGCAGAATCGGTTTCCTGCTGACTGGCTGGCAGATACCGTAGTTATCCCATAGAAAAGTGCAAAATTACAACTATTGCCTTCTGATTTCTTTATCATATTGAGTTTATTTCTCATTGTACAAATGTTCTTGTTTTTCTAAAAGTCCCAAGGCTAGTTTTACTTAAAATGATTTTTTAAAGAATTTTATTTGACAAATTAACCAGATTAAAGAAATATTATTTTGTCCCTTTTTTGCTCCTTTGTATATAAAACATAAGAAGTGATGCTTCCTAATATACTTGAAGGAATAAAAATCGTACCTCCCTATATTTTGGTAGTAGTACAGCTTCATGTATGTATGTATGTATTTGTGTGTGTGTATATATATATATATATATATATATATATATATATATATATATACACACACACACATCCCAATACATACCATACAACATCCCATGAAAAATGTAACTAAGATGATTTGTTTTTTTTTCCATTGGTTGTTCACAACATTGCAAAGCTCTTGACATATCATATTTCATACATTAGATTGAAGTGGGTTATGAACTAAGATGATTTGAATAGCAATTCTGGGCTAGGTAGTTATCTATAGGTAAGAGTGACTGAGATATGTATTTTCAACAAATATGTTTTTGGCTGTCTTGAGAAAAATAGAAATTTAAGGCTATAACATTTTCTGAAATTTTCTTCTGCATTTGATGAAAGGTTTATAAACCCAAATGTCCAACAATAGGAATGATGTAAGCATTTCCAATAATAAAATGGTCAAAAGGCATGGTAAAATACAGGAAACACAAAAAGGTCACTCCAAGTACCGTTAAAGCACTATAAAGTGTGTGTGCTAGGAGCAGTAAAACCCAAAACAGAAATTGCCTGATTCTAAGCATAATCTCAGAGACTGGAGTGAATCATACCCAGATCTATCTTGAAGTCCAGCTTTCCCTGCCTGGCACACATTATCCTGACTTCAAGCAGCGGAACTTGAAGTGGGACTCAGCCAGATTGAGATCTATCTGGTCAATGTGACAGGAAGCAAACAGCATTCATTTTTAAAAGGACAACTCAGCCCCTTCTTCTCTTGCTTTTTATATTCCTAATAGAATTAAAGATTGGGCAATTTCTTCCAAACAATAACCCACAGACTGTACCTCCAAATCACTCATCTTCCTAAGCTATAACCATTGTCACTGCTTTGTTGTTAGAGCACAGTATGATCTGACAAAGATTCTTTGCTTAACCCGAATTTCTCCTAGGCCAACTGTGCATGTCCTGGTAAATTCCAGTTTTAGCAAGTTCTCCTTCTCTCCATTTCTGGTAACCCTTGATATCTGATTCCTCTTAATAATTTTCCATCTGCTGACCTACACTTGCCAAACCTGCATTCAGTCTCAACTCAAGAGTTGAGGGGTGGTCTATGGTCAATATCCGTGGTCATGAATAAAGTCTGTTTCACTATCCTTTAATAAGCTTCATTAAATAAGTCTGCCTTAGTATCCTTTAATAAGCTTCATTAAATAATTTTGTCTGTGACAGATCCTTCCCCTTTCCTTCATCCTGTGAGACGGCAACTATGTATCTATATGCCTCTGTGCAGGAGAATTCATGGAGTCTGTTCCTTTGAAATCTACTGATGTTGGCTGGGCATGGTTGTGAACACCTATAATCCCAGAGGCTTTGGGCAGGAGGATCGTAAATTCAAACTGGCCTCAGCAATTTAGCTGAGACCCTAAGCAACTTAGCAAGAGCCTGGCTCAAAATAAAAAATAAAAAGGGCTTGGGATGTGGCTCAGTTGTTTAGTGACACTGGGTTCAATCCCCAGTGCTAAAAAAAAAAGAAAAAAAAAGAAAAATTATGAATATACTTTAGTAAGCTTTCAGAACTAAAAATAGACAATACTTTTTAGCTCTGGCTTATAAATATGTTTAAAATTAAGATGTATAATTCTACCAAAATAATCCTTGATTTTTATTTTGTTGTTAGTGTTAAATTCTTTTTTTTTTTTTTTTTTACTCCCTGGCTCTTATTTCATTCCTCATTAGTTAGAAGATATCTGAAGTTTGTACTTTTTCTCAGAAAATTAAGTGCATTCATATATTCAAAAATTTACAAATATCACTACTATAATATTGAGAAATCAAACTAGAGGACAAAACACAGAACATAAATAACTTTCCCTTTAGAAATAACATTACTGAATAAACTATGGATTGTAATTTGGTAAATATTTATTTAGAGCTTATCACCACTATAGAGATTTACTTTAGATTTTACTTGTTAGAATGTTTCTTAGAATTCCAAAAGAATATTTACACACAGTTAATAAATTTCTTGTTGCATTTTATTGCAAATATAGAAGAAATAAACACATGCACACGTGTGATTGAAATAAAACCTCCCAATTAAGAAAATAAAAGCATATTCAGACTTTTACATGAATACAACTCTGTGTTCCATCCTGAACAAAGAGACGATCCTTTGAAACTCAGTAATTTTCTACACTACAGAGAGATACACTTTCTATCACCCTTCCACATCAACCATTTATGGGGAGGGCCTTCTGAAGATTCATAAAGCAAATAAAGGCAAACCAAACCCTCCAGATTTAATAAAATCCCATTTGAGAATTCTGAAAATTAGATCAACTTCCTAATATCATGATCTCACATATAAAGATATTAAATCCATAGAATATAAGTCTAAAAGCCACAGCTGATTAATGTCAACAATTGGACTACAGACATAAATTTTAAAATTCCTATTTCAGACCTTTTATTTTTATTTAACTTTGCATTCCTATTTAAATTTCATTTCTCTATTAATATATACCAATGTTCATGTGTTTAAAATAAAATTAGTGAATATTATCCACTAAGAATAAGCATCTCTTCTTAATTTTGTTAAATAGTAATAAAGAACTTACATGATAGTAAAGTGCATTAAAAAGTTGAAAAATAAATTCCATAGTAAAACTAATCACAATCTGGTTATCAATCTTGCACCTTTCTCCTTTTTTGTCTTTGGCTCTTCATATTAAAACTTCTGAAATGGCTTTCCATCCCTGGAGCAGTTCCATAATTTCTAACTAGGGCAGGTTGGCAATCTGTTTGGCAGTGGTGGGGGAAATGGTTAAGAAAATGTTTTACTTAAATTATGAAAGGCTTAAGGAGAAGATTGCTGAGATTATATGGTTGCTGATCTTTAGTAATTTCCTCCATCTAATTCAGTTCTTTACATAGCACTTTATTCAACTCTTAACCTTTACTGAATTTTTTTTTCCATTAATATCACTTACTCTCAATATTCTCAATGGAAAAAAAAATTTATCCTGTATCTTCAACAACAGAGGCCAAATTTTCATTGTCAGATATAGCATTCACATATAATTTAAAAATATATGCATAATTTAAATATCTATTTTTAAAAAATGATCACTCCTCAGCTCAAGAATTAGAATATTGCTAGCAGGTTCCCATATGTCTGTCCCTATTCATAACCAATTGCCTCATACATAAAGTAGATACTATCCCAAAAGACAAGGAAACTCACTAATATTCTTGAATCATTTAAAATTATATTCACGTATTGAAAACTTGCAAACCACATATGTGACAATCAAAGAGAGAGCTGTCATATGGCTACAACTCAGTGACTTTTCTGTCTTTCTTACAGTCACTGTAGGTAAAATTCTGTGCTTACCTTATGACCTCAGGCTCTCTCTTTTCATTAATAACCAAGGAGGTCTTTGATTTTCTTTTTCCTATTTTTTCTTATCCCAATACTTTAGTTTCTACTTTTGGGAGAGTTAGTCTAACTAATCCAGCCATTTATATTTCAAGAAGGACAAAATTTTGCTAAAGTTTCTTCTCAGCAAACGAAACAATCTGTGAGGTGAACAGGGAGCCTATATTCTGGGAGCAAATTTTTATCCCTCACACATCAGATAGAGCACTAATCTCTAGGATATATAAAGAACTCAAAAAGCTGACCACCAAAAAAAAATAAATAAATAAATAACCCAATCAACAAATGGGCCAAGGACCTGAATAGACACTTCTTAGAAGAGGATATACAATCAATCAACAAATATATGAAAAAATGCTCATCATCTCTAGCAATTAGAGAAATGCGAATCAAAACTACTCTAAGATATCATATCACTCCAGTCAGAATGGCAGTTATTTTGAAGACAAACAACAATCAGTGTTGGCAAGGATGTGGGGGAAAAGGTACACTCATACACTGCTGGTGGGACTGCAAATTGGTACAGCCAATATGGAAAGCAGTATGGAGATTCCTTGCAAATCTGGGAATGGAACCATCATTTGACCCAGCTATCCCTCTTCTTGGACTATACCCAAAGGACTTAAAAACAGCATACTACAGGGACACAGCCACATCAATGTTTATAGCAGCACAATTCACAATAGCTAAACTGTGGAGCCAACCTAGATGCCCTTCAGTGGATGAATGGATTAAAAAATGTGGCATATATACACAATGGAATTTTAGTCAGCAATAAAATAAAATAAAATAATGGCATTTGCAGGTAAATGGATGGTATTGGAAAAGATAATGCTAAGTGAAGTTAGCCAATACCCCAAAAAACAAATACCAAATATTTTCTCTGATATAAGGAGACTGACTTATAGGGGTAGGGAGGGGGAACATGGGAGGAATAATGAATTCTAGATAAGGCAGAGGAGTGGGAGGGAAAGGGAGAGGGTGGGGGATTAGCAAGGATGGTGGAATGTGATAGACATAATCATCCAAAATACAAGTATGAAGACACGAATTTGGTATCAAAATACTTTATATACAGAGATATGAAAAATTGTGGTATATATGTGTAATAAAAATTGTAATGCATTCTGCTGTCATTTATTTTTTTAATCAATAAAGAAAAATAAAAAGAAAGACAAATAATCACTGCCCTTTGGGGACATCTGGTGCACACATATTAGCATTTAGTTAGGGCTGTCAAGGAAGTGTGGGATCACCTATAATTCTAAAAAGTGGAAAACAGTGACAGCCACTGTAAAGAATTTGATATCAGATGAACGAAAAGAATCGAATAAAGAGTCTCAGTTTGTTTTGGAACTAAATAGTAAGGTTTTCTCCCAGCAGTGTTGGCAATTCTTAAATGGAAGCCTGAAATTCAAAGGCATATTTTGCCTCAGACTGATGATTAACAAGTCAGTTGCATTAGAAAAACAATTAAGCAATGAAAGTCTCATTAATGTATAGATCTATGTTAGTACGGCAGGAAAATGAAATTTTAATAACTCAACAGATTACAGATAAGAGATCTTCAAAGGCCAAATACTGAGAAGAAAATTGAATAAAAACAAATGTGTGAAACATATTGAAGGAAAGGGGAGAATTTTAAAGTTCACAATCCTATCGAAAATATAGATTCCTAAATGAGGAATAAACAGGGAGTTTCTAATGTGATAGAGAAAAGAATAAAGTTCATTGGAGTGGGAAAGCTGAAGTTCATTGGAGATAATATGTTGGTTTTAACACTTTTTTAAAAATCATAATAACAACAATATTCTGTTAAAATGTCACAGGTCCTTTTGTACATCAGAAGCTCAACTTTTGAAAACAATATTTTATCTGGCAGAATATAACTTTTCACTATTCAACCATTTTAGAATTTAACCACTTTTGCTATGGCAATATGTTCACACAAATGTCATGCAGACACCTTGATCGTATGGATATTCTCAATGATTCCTAAAAGCTTAGTTGTATCCTATCCCATTAGTTTTTTTCCCAAATGAGGTAAACCAATGTGAAATGCACACATCATGTATGAAAAGCTATTTACACTGGTATACAAAAATTTAAATATTTAATTTATTTGATTTGTATTAGCAAGAAATGGCTCCTTAAATCCATAATTTCATTGTTTAGGTAAACTATTGATGCATTTAAGTAGAAATATTGAGTTTATTTAAACAAAAATGTTAAGCAATGCAGTTAAGAAAAAATATGAAAGCAGTAAATGACTAAGTCTGGAAAATGTTGAATTAAATCATATTGCCTGCTAAAATTTTGTTCTTTCTTTGATCTATGCCTGGTCCAAACTTAAGTTTTTTTTTAACATAAGAAGGGAAAATGTATGTAATTTTCCATGAAAGATGCATGTCCAGTGTAGATTATATGAAATTTATTTTAAAGAAGATGACTCAGTGCATAAACTTTAACCAACTATTCTCGTTCACTCTACCATGCAGCTAAAGTTGAGAAATGCCACCAAGGAGCTAGAAATAGAAGTTTAAAAGGTTTCACAGCAAGCACAGTGGGAAAACCGCATATGGAGACAGCTCTATGTATATGACATGCACATGTCCAATTTTCAATAGGGACCAAAGTTAAAATAAATTATCGAGCCTTATTTAATTGCTCAGAGAAGAAAATGAATTCTTCTATTGAACTCTATATTACTAGGCATTTAAGTCAGTGCTTTATCTGTTTGAAATTATTACATATCATTTCAGTGAAGACAGAGTGAAAGAATAAGAGCATGAACTCTGAAGTCAGTTGGCTACATGCTCAGTGTAGTTTCTGAAGTTCCGTAAACTTGAAGCTTGTTTTATCGTTAGTTCCCAAAGAGGGCTGAGAATAGAACCTCCTCATTGGTGTTAGGAGACTGATCATGATCATATATAAAATGCCGTGGTTCTGCTCATTATTCTGTTTGTTCATCCTTTCAGGGTTTAATTCAACAAATATTCACTCGGCACCTGGGACATGTCAGGTACTGTCTTAGTCTTGGAGCATACATCCGTGAATAATACAGAAAAAAAAATGAAAACTATTGTCCTTGTAGAGACTGAACTCTCACGTGGGGGTAGAGAGCACATATATGTTTGTAGAACGGAAGGTGCATTAGTCCATTTTAATTACTACAATGCAATACCTGACAGAGACTAACTTTATAATGAGGAAGAGGTTTACTTTAGCTCACAATTCCTGAGGTTCAAGGGCATATCACTGGCCTTAACTCACCTCATGTAAGGGCTCTTCTTGTTTGTGTCACATAATAGCAAGAACATGTACAAGAGGAAGGTTTACATTTTAAATAAGAATCCAGAGATCATAGTTTCCCACAATCCCTCCTGAGGACATGCCTCCAATGACCCAAAGGCCTCTTGTTAGCCTTAACCTCTTTAAAATCTATCCCTGTCCCCCCTGCCCCCCTCCACCACACTGAGGACCAAGCTTCCAACACATGAACGTTTGGAAGGACAAACTATATCCAAACTATGGCAGAAGGTAATAAGTGCTTTAAATCAGGCAAGAAAGTAAGGAGAGTAGGGTGAAGAGAATTGAAATGTTTAATAAGATGATCAGAAACAGCCTCACTAAGAAGATCAGAGTTGAGAAATAGCTTCCAAACAGAGAAAGAGTGAGCCATGTGGACTCTGCAGGGAGAGCATTTCTGGTAGAGGAGAAGGCCGGTGTCAAAGCCGAGGCTGGAGCGTAAGTGAGGGTTGCAGGAGATGAAGGCAGAAGAACTAATAAAGGACCAGCACAGAGTGATGTGATTGATCCGTATTTTACGAGATTATTTTAAAAGATGGGTAGAGTGAGGGGTATGAGAAAGGAGTCCAGTGAGAATTTACCAAATAGAATCTGAATATATTTTAACAGTGGAGCAACATAATTTGTTGATAGATCTCAGGTAATTTGTAAAAGAAAGGAATAGGATGAAGAATGCTTCCTCTTTATTCTCTAATAGATCAGTTATAATTATTATTATTCACCTATAATCCCTACGTTACAAGTCAAGGAAGCTAAAACTTAAGTAGATTAGAGATTTTTCCAAAAATGTACCGAGAGTTGGTGAAGCTAGAATGACTCCAAGCAGAATCCATCCCGACCAGGCAGCTAGATTCAAAGTCTGTGTCCCCTTTCCATGTGATTACATTGCTTCTCATGCTCGTCAACCTTATATCGTGAGCTTTTGTTCCATGCAATCATTAAAAAGCCAGAATTTCTGGAATTCAGCTGAGTCACAACTGCCTTGGCAGTTTACTGTTTTTGCATGAGACAGTGTAAGACTATCAGAGAGTTTGCAGATCTGATAGGATACCATTTCACAGCTTATAATGCATTTGCTCAAATGCTCAGGCTGAGGAATGACTGTTACAATAACGTGTGAATGAACCAATCCTTTCTTGAAAGAAAACGACAATTCTCAGTGAAAATGCATTCATTTCTCTCAGTTTTTGTAAGCTCCATGACCATGTGAAACAAATGAGAGATACTATGGAAAAGCTGAGACAAACAACTCTATTAGTGCCGCTGTGTGAACTCTCCTAGTAATGGTTCCCCATCCAGCTCCTTCTCTCTGAGAGGGTGAAAATTCTCATTGAACACAAGAAAGCAATTTGTCCTG
This sequence comes from Spermophilus citellus, assembly GCF_964194105.1. Taxonomy (NCBI): domain Eukaryota; kingdom Metazoa; phylum Chordata; class Mammalia; order Rodentia; family Sciuridae; genus Spermophilus; species Spermophilus citellus. The sequence goes on along the minus strand of NC_138196.1, from coordinate 70,754,971 downwards.
AGAGTCCTTGAATTAAACCTTTGGAATGAAAGGAGGCACAGGCACTGTCTGATGAGGCTCAGCAGCTCTGCCAGCCTCACTTCCAGGTCTAAGTCAATAGGTATGACAGTACATTCCCCAGAGCTTGTCCTGCGGTGGCCTCTGATTGCAGGCAGCATTCAGAGTTGAAGGGTGATGACATACTGGAGTTATAAGCATCCTAGAAGGAAGGGGGCAACCTATTTGGCAGCAAGCTACACCCTCCTGGTCCAGTTAATGATCAATTAGCTGGACATATTCAAGCATTGTGTACTTAAGTTTGGCAGGAAAAGACCTACATTGAAGCCAGTTCCAGGAAAACAGTATCAAAAAAGGGGGTAGAGAGAGTCCTTTGGATTTACATCCAAATAAGCTAACCAATAGTGTTCACTAACCTGGATTTTCCTATACACCACCACTTAGACCAAGGTCCAAAGATATCCTTAATTGTAGGATGACATCCTACAGCATACTCTAATCACTTGGATTCCATGGAAAACAAGCCACAAAGGAAAAAGAACAACACTGTGTGTGTGTGTGTGTGTGTGTGTGTGTGTGTGTGTGTGGTGAAAATGAGGCAGTATAAGAAGAGGAACATGATTTGTTTTCATATGGAGTTTATAATGACCTATTGCATCAGTTTATGGTGATGACTTGTACACATCTGTTTGATGGACTATGTAGGTGGCTGTTTGAGTCAGTCTTTTCAATGCCATGACCAAAACACCTGACAAGAACAGTTTTAAGGAGGAAAAGTTTATTTGGGGCTCAAGGTTTTTGAGGTCTCAGTTCATAGACAACTGGCTCCAGTCCTTGGGGCATGAGGTGAGACAGACATCATGGTGGAAGAGTATGGTAGTGAAAAGTTGCCAGGCCAGGGGGAGGGGGAGGGGAAGGGGAGAGGGAGAGAAAGGGGAGAGGAAGGGGGAGAGGAAGAGATTGTCTTCTTCTTTCAACAAATACAAATATAACCACAAAGGCATGCCTCCAATGACCCACCTCTTCTGATATACCCTACCTGCCTATAGTTACCACAATCCCTATCAGGGGATGAATGCGCTAATTAAGTTAAAACTCTCATAAACCAATCATTTCACTCTAAACTTTCTTGCATTGTTTCACGTAAGAGCTTTTGAAGGGCACCTCACTCTAAACCATAATAATAGCTGAAGAGTGAACGAGGATTTCCAGGAGTTGAAGAAATGAATAAAAAAACCACTTATACCTGTTCATAAAACACACTAACAAGGAAAATAAAAAAGATAAAATATAAAAGATGCCAAGATGTTCAGTTCAATGTGAATTTCAGATACACAGTAATTTTAGTCTAAATGTGTTGAAATTTTACAATGACTTAGTTCTTAGGGTTACATATTTTAGAATTTTTATCATCTTATCATTTTAAGTATGCCCCAAATATTGCATTACATGGAACATTGGTTTATTTTTGCAATTGATGACAACCTTAGATAGAAAGAAGGCATTCAAAGCAGCAAAGTTTTTAGGAAAATACATTTCTAGGAAAAACGTGATTCTAGTTTCAGTATTGTCTCTAATCAACTGTGTGATTACACATCATTTAATCACTTGGAATTTTAGTTTCTCCCGCTGCTGTTTATGTCTTTTAAAGTACTAATAGTTTCAGTTTTATGATGTATGTATTCTCAAAAACTAAGCCATCCTGTTATAGGAAAACCTTTGGTCAAGATTTTTGAACTAGACACCACCATCTCTCACTAACTAATCTTCATTTCATCAAGGTCCTCACTTCAAGAGAAAATTAGCAACTAGTCAGCAGAGGTTAAACTAGTTACAGTCATCTGACAAAATCTTCTGTGGAAAGACCAGAGAGTCACAGTTTGCATCAACCAACATATAGCACATGCTAAGGGCCCAGTGGTTTGCAGTGTGCCTGGAGGATGGGAGGTGTATCTCAGGGAATGTGATACACTTAGTTCAATGATAAACCCATCAGTGGTGAAGAACAGTCACATGATCCCAAGTAACAAAATGTATTTTCTTTCTACCTAATAATGATCATAAGCACTTGTTTCATTCATTGCTACCTCTAAGAGATGATAGGCAAAATATGAAAATATTCCAAAAGTAACCTGTTATCATAAATGTAATATAAATTACAATACAATGCATTAAAATGTTATCACAACTTAACTGGGTGGATAGTCATTAATTTTTTAGAAATATAAAACCTCATAAGTATTCTATGGCCCTTTCTAGAAAAAGAAAGGTAAATTGATAGAAAAATCACGAGATTTGGGTTGGATCTGTCCAAGTTCTATTATAAGTGACTATCAAGGCAGGGAATGAAGACACAAGCTTGCAGCAGATTAATGAAAATGCTTCTACTTGAAAAGGGAAGTTTGAATTCATTCCCTGCCACTATGTGGTGCTAGGAGTCAAAGGAAAGAACTGACTAACAGCCCAAGCTGTCTACCCTGACACCCAGTGAAGAAAGTTTAACTCCCTGGGGGTGAAGGTTGGTGGGGGATTCTTATGTGGAAGAGTAAAAGAGAATAAGAGAGGCACACAGATAGGCCAAGACTGGCTTCTCAGAAATACAGCTTGCTCTGAATAGTGTGAAGTCCACAACAGCAAACAGTGACAGGGAGCAATACCGGGACTTGAAAACCAGTTCACTGGGACTGGGTGGGTTCCAGGCCAGCATCACAGGAGGCTTCAGAGGACATGCAGGATAAGAGCAGTTTGTAAGGCTTCCTGGAACTCTCTCTTCTCACTGAACCTCCAGCTATAATAAGTGGAAGCAGAGGAATGGCAAACTGGTCTTCCGTGTCCAGCTGTAAATCACTGGATTATTATCTGGACCCCTGACTCTATCAGCAGACTGCTGAAATTCAGATAAGGTTCTGCTAATGGGTGGAACTAAATGAGTGGTTACATTAGGTAAAAGAAAGCCCAGGGAAAAATTAAGGGCATGTATTATGGTCTTCAGGTCCAGAAACCCAAAGTTATAATGCATTTTGATGGGGAAATAACATTCTACAATTTAAGCCAGCTATTAACTTTTTTTGTGTGTGACTCAGCAGTGGACAAAATGGTACCAAAACCCAAAACAAATCAGAAAACAAATTTTCCTAAAAAGAAACAGTGTAACCTCTACATAATATCAATTTAATATCTGAACAAGATATTGTATTCCAGAATTAGATGGAATACATCTAATTAATGCCACAAATGAGAAACGGTCTGGGCTTAATTTATATTTGCATTCTAATTTAATTTAAATATTCTCAGGGTTAATAATTAATGACTCTCTTTGTGTTCCATTTTAAATATGAAATTCATATTGCTATTTTATAATAATTGCCTCTAAAAATTATTGGACGATAGCTGCAGAGAACAGAAACTGCTTTAGCCAGTATATACAAAAACTTACTAAAGAAGATTAAGTATCTTGTAAAATTGTAGGGGGAAAGGAAGAAACAAACTCTAGATTGATTTTTCCAGAAGAATATATCCATAATTAGGAAGACACATGGTGAAACTGGAAGCTATTAAAAGAGATGACAGCTTTGTGTTATGCACCAGCAAAGTGGTGTACTGCATCCCGCCTTTTCTCACTCAATTCGGTTCCACTCAAGTCTTATGAAAGCATATTTGATTGGCATAACCCCAGGGAGCAAGGGGGAAGGTTTAATCTGCCTTTCTGATCTCTGACCAAAAGTGAAAAGGAGTACATGTTGAGCAGTGCTCTGATGTAACTGATGTAAATACTCAAAACTTTTACAAATACAAGATACCATTGCGTCTTGGCAAGTTAATAATCAAGTCTAATCATCACCACATGCTAATTTTATCTAAAAATTTTTATATGAAATATAAAGGCATCATAAGTTAAAAATGCTTTCTTCATATAATAGAAGTATATTCATTTCTCCTAAGAACCCCACTGATGACTAAATAATCAAATTATTTGATCAATATAGAACCTTCTGGGGATAAATAAAACATGTATAACATTTTGTCATATATGTAGAAAGAGTAAACTAAGTAATTTGATAATTTAAATGTATAGAAAATTATTTGTTATTAAAATAGAAAAGTTCTTAAAATTACCTAAATTCTGGAAGACTAATTCAGAAATTTGATCTTATTCCGATTTTTTTTCTTATTTTAAAATATTCAGTTGACTTACAAAAATTGTATATATTCAGGGTGTACAGTGTTATAGTTTTTTATATGTATTCATTGTGTACTGATTACCAGAGTCAAGTTAATCTACACATCCATCACCACTTATAATTTCCATTTGTGTGTGTATTATGAGAATACTTGAAATCTGTTCTTATCAAACTTTCAGTCCACAATATAGTATTATCTATAACCACCATAATGTATGTTAGAAAGCTGGAACTTATTCCTCTCATAATGGTTCTAATAAATCGGTTCTGTCCTCTGACCAGCTCAGAATAAACATAGCAAAACACTTAGATTTGGAAGTTTTGTTTTTCAAATATAATTGTCCTTGATTCTTTGTTGGGGGAATAAAAAATCTTACATATCATATTGATTAAATATTTTTAGTTGTTTCAACTGAAACCTATTTGTCTAGAATTTTGTACATATACTTCACAGTTACTGGGATGTTCTATGTAAAGTTTGGTATATATTTTACCAAACTTTTATGCAAATGTACCTAAATGTACTCTTAACTGAACTTCATTCATATTTAGCTTTATCTTAAAATACTTTTTAAAATCTCACCTATTAATTGCATGTTCTTTTTACTTTTATATCCATTTCAACAAATTACTTCATAAAATTTATAATATTAAATATCATAGACTATTGGTTTTTGTTGATTTAGATTTGTTATTTTGAAAAGTAATACAGTAAAACGTGGCTAAAGCTCAAATTATCATGAGAGTTGCTCTGATAAATGGTTCTTTATTTTTTTTAAAAAGTAAAAAAATCATGTGCAAAACTATGATCATGTGTAGACTTGTTATGATTGGACAACCAATAGTTCATCATGCACGAGTATATGATACTTGTTAGGAAACTGTAGATGATAACTGGAAGTCAAAAGGGATATATCTGGAAAGTTTGGGGTTGTCCTGTTTAGCATTCAAACATTATCCTGATGACAGTGCTGATATGATTTGAATGTGTCTCTATAAGTTCCCATATTGGAACCTTAATTCCCAATGTAATGGTGTTGAGAAGCAGCTCCTTTGAGAGGTTATGGCATCATGGGGGCTCCACCTTTGTGAAAGCATTAGAATGCTTTTTAAAGAATGCTTTTGTTGGGGCTGGGGATGTGGCTCAAGTGGTAACGCGCTCGCCTGGCATGCGCAGAGCACTGGATTTGATCCTCAGCACCACATAAAATAAAGATGCTGTGTCCACTGAAAACTGAAAAATAAATATTAAAAAATTCTCTCTCTCTCTTTAAAAAAAAGAATGTTTTTGTAGTCCTAGGAATAGGACTACCATATGACCCAGTTATCCCACTCCTCACTATTTATTCCAAAGAACTAAAATCAGCATTCTATAGTGATATAGACATATTGGTGTTTACAGCAGCATGATTCACAATAGCCAAGTTATGGAACCAGCCCAAGTACAAAAATCATGCTAAGTGAAATAAGCCAGACTCAGAAAGTCAAGAGTCAAATGTTTCTCTTCATATGTTAAACTAGAGAAAAATAAAGGAAAAAAATTGGGGGAAGGGCAGGTCCCATGAAAACAGAGGGAAAATCAGTGGAGTAGAGGTAGAAGATGGGTTGGGGGTGACAAAAGGGAGGAAATGTGGAAGGAAATTGACAGAATTATGCTATGTACCACAGTGAGCTCTACCTTTATGTATATTTATAAGGCTCTGATTAAAAAATAAGTACAGAGAAGGGGGGGATCAGTAGAATACAGAAAGGAGAATGGGGGAGGCAGGAGGGAAGAGAAAGAGGAAGCACTGGGAACTGAGATGTTGCAAGTTAAATTCCATTCATGTATGATTACACCTAAATGAACCACATAGCTATGTATAACTGCAATGCACTAATAAAAAATATTAAAAACATTTCTGTTGGAGTGGGTTAGTTTTCAATGGAGATTTTTATAAAAGGTGAGCTTTCTTCTGCATGTGGTCCTATGATGTGATTTTTCCATAAGAAATTCAGCATTCAGCATAAAAGCCCATAACCAGACACTATAACCATGACTTTGGACTTCTCAACCCCCATAATCATGAACAAAAATAAAATTTTATCATTAACACAAAACTCATTTTCAGGTATTCTCTTGGCACAACAGAAGATGGACTAGGACATTGGGAAAACATGGAAAACTATTGGAGGATTAACATAATCATTAAAAGTGTAAACTAATTAGTGTTTTTGTTTTTAAATATCACTCTATTGGCAGTAATTAAATAATATTTGGAAGTTTCATAGGGACAACAAAAAATATTAGTTATTTGAATTGATTGGAAGTAACAAAGAGATGCTATGGAAATCTACTATGGATGATACCATAAATTCAAAGGGTAGAGACTCTGCTACTGAGCTAAATGCAGTCAAGAGACAGTATTTCATGCCCAACAAACAATTTAACCCTTAAACTTGAGTGACATTTTAATACAAAGAGTAAAAGGGACAAAACCCCTGAACTAACAGCCAGGCCCCAAGTTGGAATGACTGGGATCCCTCAGGCCCTATTCATGGACATCCCTCTTACAGCAAAAAAGATACAACACAAAGACTGTGGACACCACACCTCTGAAGAATCTCAATCTGGATCACTCCCATACAACTTTAGCATATACAGACATGTTAAGTGAGGAAGAGAAGTCACAGAGGGTGTATTCCACACATCCTGCTGTATACAGCACAACTATCGCATCTATAAGAAAAAAACACCATTCTTTACAGATCTAGAGGAAAAGTGGAATCCTCAATGTATAGTGTACACTGTATCAAAATAAATGAATCATTAACAATGAACCATCAGGGAAAATGTACTACAAAACCCACTTGAAAATATTGAAAAGTGAAAACAATCTTACAACCCAGAACATTTTGGCAAGAGAAGGCTGTGCACCCCCAAAAAGGTCCACACTAAGAGTGGGAAAAAAATCCATCTCAACAGAAGCATAAACCCCAACACAGGAGTATAAGAAATATGGATTAAAAATGTGGCATATATTTTTTATTTATATAATGAAATATTACTCAGCAATAAAATAGTAATATTACCTGGCATTTGCAGGTAAGTGGATGGATTTGGAGAAGATAATGCTAAGTGAAGTTAGCCAATCCCAAATAAACAAATGTTGAATGTTTTCTCTGATATAAGGAGGCTGATACATAGTGGGATAGGGAGGGGGAGCATGAGAGGAATAGACAAATTCTACATAGGGCAGAAGGGTGGGAGGGGAAGGAAGAAGGTATGGGGTTAGAAATCATGATGGAATATGATGGACATTATTATCCAAAGTACATGTATAAAGACACGAATTGGTGTGAATAAACTTCATATACAACCAGAGATATGAAAAATTGTGCTCTATATGTGTAATAAGAATTGTAATGCATTTTGCTGTCATATATAAATAAAAAATTAATTTAAAAATCCAAAGTAACATGATACCTCATATAGTTTATAATTCATCAGCAGCTGAATCCAAAGACATTCAAGTGGATGAAATACTAAAGCATTCAAAAGAACAATCAATTCCAAGAGAACACAGAAAAAGAACCAAATGAATGAAGTCAGTCAGTACAGGTCACAAATGAGAAATTTCAATAAGGAGATAGAGGTATTGCAAAAGAACCAAACAGAACCTTGGAAATAAAATACAAAATAAATCAAATAAAATATTTAACTGAAAGTCTCTGTAATAGATTAGCCCGTGATTCTAAGAATTGGAAGACAGTGTCCTCTCTTGAAAATCCAGTCAGTATTAAAGAAAAGAAAATAAGTAACCATAATCATAATATACAAGAATTCTGGGACAATAGTAAGAGAACAAATTTATCATTGGCATTGATTAAGGTTGTGAGATACAGGTTAATGGCTTGAATATCCTATTGAGAAATTTCCAAGAGATGGACATCCAGAAACAGGATGTATTTAAGAACCCCAAACAGGTGATCAAAAAGAACATTTCCATGACACATTATAATTAAAATGCCTAATATAAAAAATAAGGATTGAATTTTAAAAGCCTCAAAAGAAGAACGTCAAGTCACATTTAGAGAAAAGCCAATTGGAATTATTTGATCTCTCAGCACAAACTCTAAAATCTAGGAGAGCTATGAATGATGTGTTCCAAGTATTGAAAGAAAATAGCAATCAAGCAAGATTGCTACATCCAGAAAAACTAAATTTTAGAAATGAAAAATAAATTAAAACCTTCCAAGATAAGCAGAAACTAAAAGAATTCATGACTACAAATCTGGCACTACTGAAAATACTTAAAGAAATATTACACAGAGAACAACTTTTAAAAAAACAAACCCTAGAGCTAACAAATAGACAATTTTTATTTGAAGAGTAGCTGAACACATGAGAAAGAGGATCAAATTAATCATTAGAAATAAATCAAAATGGCAGGAAATAATAAACTCTCTAGAATACTAGTGAATATCTCAACTCTCCAAATAAGAGAGGATGGCTGGCAGAATGGATTAAAAAAGAAGACTCAACTATATGCAGTCAGCACCTTACAGGCAAAGACAGCTCCATGTTGAAAGTGAAAGAATGGAAATTGATATGCCATACAAATGGAACATGAATACAAGCAGGACTAGCTATTCTCATTATCCAACAATGCAGATTTCAAGCCAAAATTAATCAGAAGAGACAATCAAAGTCACTTCATACTGGTAAAGGGAACAATACAATAAAAATATATAATTTTGGTAAATATTTATGCCCCAAATGCCAGTGCACCTAATTACATAAAATAGACACTACTTGTTTAAGTTGTCAGCACCTAGTACAATAATACTGGGTGACTTTAACACACCTCTTTCAATAGATAAGTCATTGAGACACAAACTCTTCACACATAAAACATGTTATAAACCAAATGGACCTAACATATATCTATACAATCTTTTATATAATGACAGCCAAATTTACTTTCTTTTTAGCTGCTCATGAAACTGCCTACAGAATAGACCATATTTTAATCGGCTTTTTGCTATTGCTACCAAAAGGCTTGAAAAGAATAATTTTAGAAAAAGAAAAGTTTACTTGTTTACATACAGTTTCAGAGGTCTCAATCCATAGATGGCCAACTCCATTGATCTATGCCTAAAGTGAGACAGAACATTATGATGAAAAGGTGTGGCAGAGGAAAGCAGTTCGGGACATGGCACCAGGAAGCAGAGAGCAAGATTGCTCACCAGGGACAAAATATAAACTCCAAACACATGTTGCCAATAACCTACTCCTCCAGCCACACCCTAGCTGCCTAGTTACCAACCAGTTAATTCATTAAACTAGATTAATGAACTAATTAGGTTAAGGTTCTCACAGCCCAATCATTTCACCTCTAAATATTCTTGCATTATCTAACACATAAAATTTTGGGGGACACCTCATTTCTATACAGAACATATTTTGGACCACAATACAACTTACAGCAAATACAAAATTCACAGAATTCCTTGCATCTTCTCTCATAATAATGGAATGAAAGTAGAAATCAACACCAAAATAACTTCAGAAACTATAAACATATATGGAGATTGACAATACAATTGACTAAATTAATAACATTATTTTAATAATGAATGGGTGATAGAAGAAATCAGGGAGATACTAAAAAATTCTTAAAATTAAATGAGAGTAGTGGCAAAACCTACCAGAACCTCTGGGACAGTATGAATGTGGTTCTAAGAGAAAGTTCTTATGAGTTTTCTTATGAGTTCCACATAAGAAAACCAGAAAGATTCCAAATAAAAAACTTAATGATGCACCTCAAAGCCTTGAAAAACAATAATAAACCAATTCCAAAATCAGAAGAAGAAAGAAAATTATTAAGATCAGAGCAAAAATAAATGAATTAGAAAATAAAAATGCAATTCGAAGATGAATTAAATGAAGAGTTGGTTCTTTGGAAAGATAAACAAGATTAATAAACCCTTAGCCAAATTAACCAAAAGAAAAAGAGACTAAAATTAGTAAAATTAAAGATGAGAAAGGAGAAATCACAGAAGTCCAGAGGATCATTAAGGACCATTTTGAAAACTTAAATTCCAATAAGTTGTAAGACCTAGAAGAAATGGATACATTTGTGTACACATAGGACCTACCAAAATTGAATCAAGATGACATAGAAAACTCAAACAGACTAATAGTTAGCAATGAGGTAAAAGAAATAATTTAAAAACATTCCAACAAAGAAAAGCTCAGGATCTGATGTATTCTCAGCTGAATTCCACCAGTCCTTAAAAGAAGAAATAATGCCAGTGCTTCCCAGATTATTCCATGAAATAGAAAGAGGTGGAACACTTCAAAATTCATTCTATGAATCCAGTATTACCCTTATACCAAAACTAGATAAGGACACATCAAGAAAAGAAAAGTACAGAACCATATCCCTAATGAACTTAAATGTAAAACTTCCTAATAAAATATTAGAAAAATTTATTTAACTGTATTTTAAGAAGATTATAAATTATGACTAAGTTTTTTTTGTTACAGGGTGACAGGGATGTTTAACATATGTAAATATAAATGTAAGTCAACACTTAAATGGAATTAAGGACAAAAAAACACAGTCACCTCAATAGATGCAGAGAAATCCTTAGGCAAATATCAGCACTCATTCATAATTAAAAAAAAAACTAAAGAACCTAGGGATGGTAGAAACTTACCTCAACATCATGAAGGCTATATATGACAATCCCAAAAACCAAAATCATGGTTAATAGGGATAAAAACATTCTCTTTAAATTTTAGAACAAGACAAGAAGTCAACTCTCATGACTTCTATTCAATATAGAACTAGAAATTCTAGTTAGAGCAAGAGAAAAAAATTAAGAGGGATACAAGTAGAAAAAAAAGAAGCCAAATTATTACTTTTTGCAGATGAGATGACCTTACACTTATAGGACCTCAAAACTCTACCAGGAAAGTATCAGGTTATGAAATCAACATACAAAAATCAATAGTTTTCCTACATATCATCAGTGAATCTGCTGGGAATAAAATCAGGAAAACCATCCTATTCACAATTGTCTAAAAACAAAACAAAACAAAAGAGCAAAAACAATAAAACAAAAACCAAAAAAAAAAAACCACCTAGGAATAAATCTACCCAAGGGGGTGAAATATTTCTACAATGACAACTATAAAGAACTAAAGAAAGAAACTGAAAAGATGCAAGATGGAAAGCCCTCCCATGTTTATAAATAGGCCAAATTAATATTAAAATAGTTCCATAAGCAATATATAGATTCAACGCAATCCCCACCAAAATACCAATGACAAATACCATTCTTCATAGAATTGGTAAAAACAGCCCTAAAATTAATTTGGAAGAATAAAAGACCCAGAATAGTCAAAGAAATTCTAAGCCAAAACCAAAAAAGCTATTCTGGAAGCATTATAATATTTGATCTCAAACATACTAAAGAGCTATGGTAACAAAAAAGGCTTGGTACTGGCATAAAAACAGATACATAGAAAAATGGAACAGAATAGAAGACACAAGGACAAATACACAGATATAGTTATCTGATCCTTGAAAAAGATGCCAAAACATGTTGGACAAATGACCGACCACCTTTTAAGTAAATGGTGCTGGGAAAACTGATTATCTGTATAGAGAAGAATGAGACTAGATCCTTATCTCTCACCCTGAACAAAAGTCAACTCAAAATGGATCAAACACCCAGGAAATAGATCAGAAATAATGTAGCCCAAGGAAGAAAATGTAGAGTTGACACTCCTACATATCGGCTCAGACAACAAATTTATCATTAGGATTTCTACAGCCCAGGAAATAATGCCAAGAATTTAAGAATGGAAGGCCATCAAACTAAAAAACTTTCACACAGCAGAAAATCTTGCTAGCTACTTTTCTGACAGAGGATTGATATCAAGAATATATAAATAATTCAAAAAACAAAACAAAACAAAAAACCCAACTGCCCAACCAACTAACCAAACAAACAAACAAAAACAACCTAATTAATAAATAGGCAAATGAACTAAATGGACACGTCTCAAAAGAAGAAATACAAATGTTCAACCAACACAGGAAGAAATGCTTAACATCTTTAGTAATTATGGAAATACACTGAGATTTCATCTTACTTCAGTTAAAATGGCAACCATCAAGAATACAAACAATAGTAAATACTGGAGAGGATGTGGGGGGGGATCCCTTTATACTGTAGGTAGGATTGTAAATTAGTACAATCACTATGGAAATCAGTATGGAGGTTCCTCAAAAGAATAGGAATGGAGCCACCATATGACCTGTCCATGCCATTCTTCAATATTTATCTCAAAGAATTAAAGTCAGCATACTATAGTGATACATGAATACCTATATTTATAGCAGGACAATTCACAATAGTCAAATTATGCAACCAGCCTATGTGTCTGTCAATGGATGAATAGTTTAAAATTCAAAAGAAAAAATATACAAATTAACATCTACAATAATTTTTAAGGGATATGCAACATGAGAAGATGTAAACTGAGCCTGAGAGCACTGGCACACTCCTATAATTCCAGCACTTTAGAAAGCTGAGATATTGCAAGTTCATAGCCAGCCTCAGCAAGTTAGTGAGGCCCTAAGCATCTTAGTGAGACCCTGTCTCAAAATAAAAATAAATAAATAGGGCTGGGGATATGGTTCAGAGTTTAAGTGATTAGATTTCCGCCACACAGTCTTTAGGTTTGTTATGTACATCCTGTATTATGTTGAGATGCATTTCTTCTATATCTAATACTTATAGGACTTTTACCCTGAAGAGATTTTAAATTATATTGAGTGCTTTTTTCTGTGTCTAGTGAGAGGATCATATTATCTTTCATTATGTTGATGGGGTATTATTCAGTCATAAAAGGTAATGAAATTCTGTCACCTGCTACAACATGGATGAACTCTGAGGACACTATGATAAGTGAAATATGTCACTCACAATGAAAAGCCCAATACTGCGTGATTCCTCTTACATGAACTACCAAGTGTTGTCAAACTCAGACCCAGTAAATAGACCTAGAGGTATCAGGGGCTTGGTGGATGGAGGAATGAGGGGTTGGTGTTCAATGGCACACAGTTTCCCTTCTGGAAGATGGACAGAATTCTGTGGATGGACGCTGGGGATGGTAGGACAACAGGTGAATGTAATTCAGGCCATGGAACTGCATACTTGAAAATGGTTAAGATGATATGTTTGGTGTTGCATATTTTACTGGAATTATAAAAACAAAAAGTAAAAATTTTTAAAAAAAGAAATATCAGTGATCCAACTTAATAGGTTTAGTATTAATTGGCTAGGACTGCCATAACTAATTTAATGCAAACTCTGTGGCTTAAAACAACAGAAATTCATTCTTCCGCAAGTTCTGGAAGCCAGAATTCTGGAATCAAGGTGGCATCTTGACTGTGCTTTCTTCAGCCTTTTACACCTTCTGGTGGCCTTGGACATTCTTTAGTTAGGGACCATCTTATTATCCTCGCTCATACTGCTTCTTCCTTTTCTCCTTGTGTGTCCTTTCTCTGTGTCTCTTGTGAGGACATGTGTCATTGGACATGTGACCTGCCTAGATGATCCAGAATATTTTTATCATCTCAAAATCTTTCACTGACCTACATCTACAAAGACCAGTTTGTCACTCTTACCAAAGTGTCAACATTATGCTCTCCAACTCAAAGTTTGGAGGTTTTATCAGGGTCTCTTGACAAAATCTGAAATCTAATTTTTCTGTTACCAGGTTCATGAGTCTGATGAAACTCTTGGTCAGTTTTTCGATTTCTTAGGTGTGTTTTTTGAACTGGCAAATACCTCTGAGAGTAAAGGGACCCTAAACACCTGGTTCACTTTCCCAGGCTTCGTGACATTCCTGGATCATCTTAGCCTTGCCAGTCCTCCCTGCACTGAGATGTGTGTGTGTGTGTGTGTGTGTGTGTGTGTGTGTGTGTGTATCACATATATCATATGCATATCACATACAAATGTACATAAACATACACATATGTGTGTATATATATATATCCATAGGAGCAAAAAAGTATGCATATATGTATACATATGTGTATGCATATATATTTTTTCTGCTTCTGTGACTATTTTAGTCTGTGTACTTTGTCCACAGTTGCCCAATATCAAACATTTATGCACTAATTTATAAATTATAATGATTAATAAGGCAGCAATAGAAAATGACACATTTGTAGATAAAGCATTTTATCTAAATATTTACTATATACAAGCATATGGGATAATAAAATACCAGTTTTAAGTTTCACCTTGGTAAGAGTGCACATAAATGATTACTTGTGGCAATAAATATTTTTTTCACTATATAAATAATCACAACCATTTTATGAATAAACATAGATGAGATTATTTACATGTGGGAGGACATGAATCATGAAGAAATATTCAGATGCAAATTAGGAACTTCCAACTGAACCATGCTTTTATTTGGTTTGTCCTAAAATCAGTTCAGATTTCAAATACTTTTTATTATCTACTAAAACTCTAAATTGTAATTTCTTAGTCTAAAGAATGGGCATTGCTCCCAGTCAGCACTTCTTTTACAAGCTAGTCAACTTATTTAAATCTATTTTAAATCGAGGGAAAACACACATCAAATTGAAAGAGAAAAATAAGATAGCTTCTGTCTTAAAAATGATCAAGAAATTTGAAAACCTCTAAGCATTTCACCATTCATTCAAAAATCTTGACAGTCAGGCATGGTGGTGCACACCAGTAATCTCAGTGGTTTAGGAGGCTGAGGCAGGAGGATTGCCAGTTCAAAGGCAGCCTCAGTAAAAGCAAGGCGCTAAGCAACTCAGTGAGACCCTGTCTCTATATAAAATACAAAATACGGCTGGGATGTGGCTTTGTGGTTGAGTGCCCCTGAATTCACTCTCCACTGTCAAATAAATAAGTAAATAAATAGTCTTGACAAACATGGGAGAACAAATTCTCCTCATTGTAACTGTACTACTCCATTAGGATTTATGGATTCTCAACCTAATACCCCACTTATTCCTCGAAAAGCATCTCAAGGGAAACAATCCATGATTTCTGAATGGAAGCCTTAAAGACCACTCTGACCAAATATGGACAAGCTCTTATGTGCTCTGAGAAATCTCTGGCTCTCAGTAGATGACGCTGAATGACACTAAAAATGCCTTGAAACCTAAGATTTTGGAAGATAATTTCTAATAATCACATGTAAGACTTAAAAGGGATGAAGATTATTCATATTCTTCAGTCTATTATTTATAATACATCTTTGAAAAAAGTAAATTGAATATGAAAAGCTTTAGTATTTGGAAATAACTAAATATCGTTGACCTATGAATATGTCTAAGTGAATGAACAGCAATTTGTAGACATTATCTCAATTTTCATAGCTTAATTAGTAGCTAGAAATATAATATTATTCATATATGTATAAAAAAGCTCATGTGTGAGGCTGTGTGTGTGTGTGTGTGTGTGTGTGTGTGTGGTGGAGAGAAAGTTTGAAAATATAAATTATTTGGACAATATTTTCTTGTTATATAAATACTTTACTTTGCAGAGGTACAGAACTAATTACCAGTCATGGAGCTTTTCACAAATACTAGGAGTGTCTCTTATGGTAGGCCAGTGCTTTACCACTGAGCTACACACACAGACCTTTTAATTTTATTTTGAGACAGTGTCTTGCTAAGTTTCTGAGACTGACCTTGAACTTGTGATCCTCCTGCCTCAGCCTCCCAAACAGCTGGGATTACATGTGTGTTCCATCATGCTTAGATTGGAAATGGAATTATTGTATAACCAAAGATTGGTCATGGAAATTTTGAGGGAAATTGAAAAAACATCAGAGTGTTCAAGTGCAGCAAATAGGAATTAAGAAATACCACACACACACACACACACACACACCTCCACAACTCTGTTTTAAAAGGATATCAGTTTATGTTATTGTTCAGGAGAAAATAAATAAAAGTTTCTGAGAAAATTTATTAAGCAGTTTTTATTCTGGTGCTCAGGTGACCATAGCTTACTTAGGAGAAAATCATTTCTTTTCAGGTCAATAGATTTACACTAAATAAATAATTTAAAAAATTATCATTTTTGATAAAATTTAAATTGCCAATTTAAAGATACCCAACATGCAACTCATGATTAATTCAACGATAGTTAAAAAGCCTTTATGTTGACTGTATTTGGTATTATAATTTTCTTGTAAGATGTTCTCAAAATTTGTGCTACAATATTTTTATCAATTGTAGAACTCACAGGATGACTCACACATATTTGAGAAGAATGAAGTATAGCTTGATCATCTCTTCCCTAGAAACTCAGGCGGAATATATTTTGTGGAACAAACTAACAGAATTGCAAAATTGGACCCTGCTGATACCCATAAAGAGAAAAACCCTTTTTCAAGAAGACGTAGTTCCCTCTTGCTGACTGAGAATGAAATTCAGAACTTACCTAACCTTTGAAAGCTCCCCTAGGTACCTGAGAATTAGATCCAGGATCACTCACAGTCAGGAACATCCCTAAAGGATTAAGACTCTCACAGTTCACATCAACTCACCACTTGAACTTTCTGCCTCAGTTGTGTATGTAGACAGAGGTCGGTATGCTTGTTTTTAAATTGCATTTTTTTAAAAAAATATTTTTTTAAGTTGTAGATGGACATATATCTTTATTTATTTATTTTTATGTGGTGCCAAGGATCAAACCCAGTGTCTCACATGTGTGAGGCAGGTGCTCTGCCACTGAGTTACACCCCCAGCCCCTTTTAAAATTGCATTTAAAAATAAATTCATGTGAGAAATGATGCAAAACTCCCACTTATTCAAAAGGTGTTGGAGAGTAAATATTTATTATTATATGTATATTTTGCTTCCAAATATGCTTTTTCGTATTTCTTATAATAAAATCTAAGCTATTAATTATTTAACTCCCTCTCATTCATCTTTTACTATATGAATGATTCATTACCACATTTTTTCTTTTCTCGAAGATGTAATTCATGTGTCTCATAGACTGACCCTTTCCCATAGCTTCCATGTGTTCCTAGCTCATTCACAGAGCGAACCCTTTGTGAATAAATTATGAATGATAAACTATGTAAACTGTGAATTATGGTGAATAATGATAATATTAACCATAACAATGTATCAATATTGGTTCAAAATGGTAATGCATTTACTGTACAAATTAAAAATGTTAATAATATGGGAAACTTGGAATGAAGTGTGGGGCATGTATAAATTTTGTATTTTGCTCAATGTTTCTGTAAAATTTGAATTTCCCTAATGAGGTCTGTTTTTTTTTAAATAATGAGAGCAGAGTGTGTTACAATTTATATTACACATATAGAGCACAATTTTTCATATCTCTGGATGTTTATAAAGTGTATTCACACCAATTCGTGTCTTCATACGTGTACTTTGGATAATGATGTCCATCACATTCTACTATCATTGCTAAGCCCCTGCCCCCACCCTTTCCCTCTCTCTCCTTTGCCCTATCTAGAGTTCGTCTATTCCTCCCATGTTCCCCTCCCTACCCCACTTATGACTTAGTCTCCTTATATCAGAGAAAACAGTCAGTATTTGGATTTGGGGGGATTTTCTAACTTCACTTAACATTATCTTCTCCAACTCCATCCATTTACCTGCAAATGCCATGTTTTTTTTTTTTAAGAAGAATATTAAGAAGGAAAAAAAAGTTAAGAAAAATTACTGTGGTGATAAAGAAGAAAATTGTGACTGAAAAAGCACTAATAAAAGAGACAAAGGACATTTTATAAAATAAGTACAGGATGTAAAATCTAAGGAAAAAAAATCAGCAAACTTTATAATGACCTGAGTATTTGATAAAGAGAGATCTGAGAAAAATGAACAAGGAGAAAATTAAAATGAAATGATAAAAATTAAAAAAGCAGACTTGAGAGAAAAATTAGTCATCAAAATAATGCAATGAAAGATCTCAGAAGAAAAATAGAAGGAAAAAATAAGTTAGAAGATCTTGATTTGAGCTAAATGAAGTAACTCTATTTATTGAGAATTAATGATCCTTATCAAAGATGTAGTAGAAAATTATATGTAAATGTTTTATGATATTCCAAACAGATAGAATAAAATTTGTCTGCTGAGAAAAGAGAAAGAAAGCAATTTATACCTTGAATTTCCCCAAATTTACTACCAATAGATAGTTTGTAGACCATAGTGCAGGGGGAAGTATACCAAACATATCCCAGTGGACTGGCTGAGTAATTTACAAAGTACATCTTCAAAACATGAATAAGTATATACAAAAATACTTGAACAACATACTCTGTTTAACCTAATTTACATTTCAATAACAACTCACAAAAGAGCACAGAATTTTTAAGTTTACCTATAGCAATCAGTGACTTATACCTTGTTTGTAACATAATAATAATAGAAACAACCTAAACACATGGAGATTCAACAATACTTTCTTAAATGAGAAATGAATCAAAGAAGAAATGAGAATAGAAATCAAGGTATTCTTCGAAAGGAATAAGAACAAAGATATGTCAAAATATCTGGAACTATATAAAAGCAATTCTAAGAGGAAAATTTATAGCATTGGTTGCTTACATTAAACATTAGAGAGGACTCAAACATATAAGTTTATGTTCCACTTAAAGGCCTTAGAAAAAGAACAAACTAACTTCAAAACCAGTAAAACACATAAAATAATTAAAATCAGAGTCAAAACTAATCAAATAAATTGAGAATGACAAACCCTAAGCCAATGTAACAAGAAGAGTGAGAGTGAGAAGACTCAAATCAACAAGATTAGAGATGAAAAATGCAATATCATCACAGACTCTTCTGAAATCCAGAGGTTTATCAGAACATATTTTGAAAATTTCTACTCTAATTACTCCAATAAACTGAAAAACCTAGAACACATTAACCAATTTCTAGACACATATGACCTACCCAAATTGAATCAGGAAGATATAGAAAACTTAAACAGACCATATCAAGTAATGAAATTGAAATAGCAATTAAAAACCTTTCCGAAAAGAAAAGCCCAGGATCTGATGGATTCTCAGCTGAGTTCTCCTAGGCCTTTACAAAAGAATTAACAGCAGTCATTTTCAAATTATTCCATGGCATTGAAAGAAAGGGAACACTTCCAAATACATTTTATGAAGCCAGTATAACTCTATATCAAAATCGGAAAGATACACCAAGGAAGAAAACCTACAGACAAATATCCCTGATGAAGATAGATGCAAAAATCCTTAACAAAATATTAGCAAACCAAAAATGCATCGAAAAGATAATGCTCCATGATGAAGTTGGTTTCATTCTAGGGATTCAAGTTTGGTTCAACATACTCAAATCAATAAATGTAATTCACCACCTAAATAGAATTATGTACAAAGACCACATCATCATTTCAATAGATGCTGAAAAGGCCTTTGATAAAATTCATACCTATTTATGTTAAAAATGCTGGAGAAGCTAGGGATCAAAGGAACGTACCATAATATCATAGAGACCATTTATGACAAACCCAAAGCCAACATCATACTAAACATACAAAAACTTCCTCTAAAATTAGGAACAAGACAAGGTTGTCACTCTCACCACTCCTACTTAATATAGTCTTTGAAATATTAGCCAGAGTAATCAGGCAAGAAAAGAAAATCAATGAGGCATAAATAGAAAAAGAAAAGAAGTCAAATTATCTCTGTTGAACAATAATATAATCCTTTATCTAGAAGACCCAAAAACTCCACCAGAAGGTTTCTAGAGCTCATAAATAAGTCTAACAAAGTAGCAGGATACAAGATCAACACCCATAAATTGACAGTTTTCCTATAATCTAACAGTGATTCAGCAGACAAAGAAATTCGGAAAACCATCTCATTCACAATGACCTAAAACAAAATTTAAATTCTTAGGAATTAATCTAGCCAAAGAGGTAAAAGAGCTCTATAATGAAAACTATAGAATGCTGAAGAAAGAAATTGAAGAAGACCTTAGAAGATGGAAAGACATCCCATGTTCTTAGATATATAAAATTAATATTGTCAAAATGGCCATACTATCCAAAAGCAATATGCAGATTCAGTGCAACCCCCATCAAAATGCCACTGACATTTTTCACAGAATTAGAAAAAAGTAATTCTTAAATTAATTTGGAAGAATAAGAGATCCAGAAGAGCCAAAGCAACCCTAAGCAACAAAAAGTGAAGCAGAAGTCATCATAATACCTGATATGAAATTATACTACAGACCTATAGTAACAAAAACAGTACAGTATTGGCATTAAAATAGACATGAAGACCAATGGAACAGAATAAAAGACACAGAGACAAATCCACATACCTGTAGTCATCTTGTATTTGAGGAAAATGCCAAAAAATACATCTTAGAAAAAAAAGATAGCCTCTTTAAGAAATAATGCTGGAAAACTAGATAGTTGTATGTAGAAAAATAAAATCTCCCACCTTGCACAAAACTCTAATTAAATAGATCAAAAACTTAGAAATTAGACTAGATATTTTAGAACTGCTAGAAGAAAACATAGAGTCAATGCTTGGTCCTATAGGTACTGGCACTGACTTCCTTAACAAGACCCTCAAAGCTCAAGAAATAAAATCAAGAATCAAAAAGTGGGATGTCATCAAACTAAAAAGCTTCTGCACAGCAAAGGAAGTAATAAAGAGCATGAATAGAGTTTCTACAGAATGGGAGAAAATCTTGGCCAGCTACTTATTCAATAGGGCATTAATATCCAGAATATGCAAAGAACTCAAAAAACTTAACACCAATAAATGGGTTATTCATCTTTCTACAAAAGAACTAAACAAAAAATTCTCAAAATAAGAAATAAAAATGACCATTGTGTGTGTGTGTGTGTGTGTGTGTGTGTGTGTGTGTATTTCTAGCAATCAGGGAAATGAAATCAGAACTACACTAAGATTTCATCACACTCCAGTCAGAATGGCAGTACTCAAGAATATGAACAACAATAAATGCTGGTAAGGTTGTGGGGAAAAAGGTTCATTTGTACATTGTTGGTGGGATTGCAGACTAGTACAAGCACTATGGAAAGCAGTATGGAGATTCCTCAAAAAAGTGAAATTGAACCACCATGGGATCTAGGTATCCCATTCCTTGGTAGCCTTCTAAAGATCTAAAATTGGCATACTACAGTGATATAGCCACCTCCATCTTTATAGCCACAGAATTCACAATAACTAAATTATGGAATCAACCCAGGTGCTTGTCAATAGATAAATGGATCACGATTTTGTGGTATAAATATAAAATGGAGTTCTACTCAGCCATAAGAATGAATAAAATTATAGCATTTGTTCATAACTGGATATAAATGGATAATATAATGCTAATAAGTCAAACTCAGAAACTCAAAGGTCAAATGTTTTCTCTTGTATAGGGAACTATTACAAAATAAAGGAAATGGGGCAAGGACAGGTTAACAAAGAACCAATCAGGTATTAACTAATAAATGAGAGAAAGGAAGTTTAATAGAGTAGAGGAAGAAGAATGGGAGAAGGAGAGAGGGTACAGGAAAGAAAAGGGGGATCATAAACTAAAGTAGAATTCCATGCATGCCTGTGTTTGTCAGGATGAACTACCCCGTATAACTATAAAGCTCTAATTTTAACAAAAAGGAAACTCAGTGAATTAAAGAGATTGGAAATTAATCTCAAAATGTTTTTGCTGACCACAAAGATATTAAACCAAAATTCATAACAGAAAGATATCTAGAAAGCCCCAAGATATTTGGAAATTAAATAACATTTTAAAATAACCTATGAGTAAAAACAAATCACAGAGGAAAGTAGAAAACATTTTGAGGTTTGCATTGATGAAAATAGCATATATCACAACTTTTAACAAGCAGTTAAAATAGACCTTAGATGAAAATGTACAGGTTTAAATACTTTTATATTAGTGGAGGAACATCTTAAAATCCATGTATATTTCTACCCTAGGTATGTAGTAAAGTAAAAGTAAATGAAACCAAAAACAATCAGAGACAACATATAATAAAGCTAAGGACAGAAATCAATGAAATTAAATGAAAACAACAGAAGAGAAATATCAAAGAAATGGGTTTTTGAAAAGATCAGTAAAAATGATAAAATGTTAGCCAGGAAATCAGAGAAGTGAGAAAAAAGAGAAGATAGAAGTGATCAGTAATAAAAAAAAAAATGAGACAACATCTTAAATTCTATAAATATTTAACAAAATAGCACAACATTGTGCCAATACATTAGATAATTAGGTATAATGAAAAAAATATTTTGAAGACAAGAATTACCAAATTTTACTCAAAAGGCACAGATAATCTGATTAGCTTCATATGTACCAGCAATATTAAATTCTAAGTTTAAAAGAACTTGAAACACAGAAAGATACAGGCTCAAGTGGTCTTACTGGTGAATTCCACTAAAAGGAAATGAAAGAAAATTTTATACTCTTAACCCTAGATATGAAAAAGATTTCAGCAAATGAAACCTGGTAACCTATACACAAGTCTGTCTGCCTGCTGCGTGACTGGCCCGTTAAGTCAAGAGACAATGTGCTGGGACAGGGAAGAAGACTTGATTCAAAAAGTCACAGATCAAACAGGTGGAGGACTGTTGTCAAAGTCCATCTTGTTCCTTGGTCCAATAAAAGGTTTTTAAAGTGGGGAGGCTTAAGGAAGTGGGAGTAAAAGGGTCTAAAGTAATCAAGAAGTTGGAGTCACGCTCTTGAGATTGCCCTCATTCTGCTCTGAGAATGTGTACCTTCATCTTTCATTTCTTTGCTAAAAATAAGTAATAAATGAGATAAAATAGTTATTTTTGCATTGCAAGCCACAGGTATCACAGGGTTGGCTGTCTCTTGTTGATGCTATCCAGACCTCCCAAGTTTCCCTAACTCAGTTGCTTGTTAGTATGAATGGCCACCCTAGGCTGTACCTTAATAGATGATGTGCTTCCTGCCACCTGTGTAAAAGAATGCAGGTTTTCTAAAAGCTGTGTTTGTGTCCTGTATTCCTTGCCATTAGTGGTGAGCTATTAAGTTTTGGCAAGCCTCTGGCTTCTAGGGCTAACCATCTTTCTCAATATGGAGTTAATATGGCTAGAATGTCATAAACAAATAGGGTTTATCCCAGAATATAAAGGTTCGTTTAATATTTGAAAATTGTTCAGTATAATTACATATAAAAAACTAAAAAATAAAAACCATATGATCACCAGAAGAGGTGACAGAAAAAGCATGTGACAAAAGTTAACATCACTTCATGACAAAAACTAAAAATTGAAGGGAACTTCCTTAATCTTCTAAAGGACAGCTACAAAAACCCAACTTCAAGTAGTATATAATGGTGAAAAATTAAACGTTTCTAGCATAAGGGAAAAAGCACCTTTTCTACTGTTTTTTTGGAAGACACTTGATCCCTTCTCTTCATCATGCTGAATCTCCTAATGGAAGAAGTGGAGTGTCTTTGTTGGTATACAAAATGATTATCCAGTTAGAAGAATTCTAAGATATTTACAAAAGAAAATATTACAATAAATTAGCAAATTTGGCAAGGTAGCAGAACATATCATGAATATAAAATTTAACTATATTTCTGTGTATCAGCAACAATATAAAATTAGATTAAAAAATATAGCACTTAAAATTCATGAAAATATTAAGTCTTTAGGGATAATCATGATAAAAACATGCAAGACCTTTCAGTTCTGAAAGCCACAACGCATTGCTGAAAGAAATTGAGGTTTAAATAGTACACCTTAATTCCATGCTCATGTATCAGGAAATTAAATACTCTAATGATAGTGATTTTCTCAAAATTAATCAATATATTCAAAGCAATCTCAATAAAAATCCCAGCAGAATTTTTTTGTAGTAACTTTCCTGCTGATTCTAAAATTCATATTGAAAGAGCTAAGGAATTATAGTATCTGTAATAATATTGAAAAAAGAAGAAAAAAAGTTACAGGAGATATAGCACCTAATTTTAAAGACTGACCATAGAGATGCAGCAATAGAGTATTCTATCAGAATAAAAACAAATATATACCTCAATGGAAAAGACAAAAATAAATGTAAATATAGGTAGTTAATTGAAATTTACTTTTTCAGTATTAAGTATTGAACCAGGGGCACTCTACCCTTAGGCTACATCCTAGTCCTTTTTATTTTATTTTGAAACAGAGTCTCACTAAGTTGTTAAAGCTGGCCTCAAACTTGTGATCCTCCTGCCTCAGCTCCCAAATTGCTGAGATTACAGGCTAGAGCCACCACACCAAAATGCACCAATATCATTCAATGGGTAAAGAAAACATTTTTCAACAAATAGTCTTGGGAAAAATGTATACACACATAAAAAATCAACATTTATTTCAAACAATATAGAAAAAGGTATGATAGACCTCAATGCAAGAGCTCAAATGCAAAACTGCTAGAAAAAATAATAAAAGAAATGTTTAAGTCCTTGAACTAAGCAAATATTTGTTAGGATACAAAGAGTACATAGGATGTGGACAAAGTAGATAGCAATTAAAATTTTAAAAATATGCTCTTCAAAAGACACCGCTAGAAAAATTAGAAACCAATCCACATATTGAGGGAAAATATTTACAAAATAGGTAATTGTTTAAGTACTTTTACTCTGAATATAAAATCAAATTTTATGTCAGTAAGACTAGTGATTCATAGCACAATGAACAAAATATTTGAATAGCCATTTCACCAAGGAATGGCAAATATGCACATGAAAAGACAATATTATTAGTCATTCAATTAAGGAAATTGAAATATCATTAAAGTACCCCTACACACCTCTTGGGATGGCTCAAATCATAAAGACTGATAACACTCCACGTGTAGGGCCACTGGAGCTCACGTTGATAAGAGGTCATATAATAAAAAAACCACTTTATGAATAGTTTTTTTTAAGTAAAATATACATTTACCACCTGACTATGCAATCATACTCCTATGTATCTACTTGAGAATTAAATACAAGAATGTAATCAGTTATTGAGCTATTTTGTTCATAGCAGCTCCAAATCAGAAACAACATCCAACCAAATAAGCACAAGGTAATATATTCAGATAGTGGGATGACATTCAGAGTTTTAAAAGAAGGAACTGAGGATGCGGGCAACAGAAATAGACCTCAATACTATTAGTCTCTGGCCCCAAATCCATTCTTCATTGCTGGCTCTGCAGTAACGCAGATGAACTGTGCAGATGGAAGTACGTGCCTGTAAAAGCATACACACTTTATGATTGCATTTATTTGAAACTCTAGGGAAAGTAAAAGTATGGTGGCAGAAAACAAGTCACTGAATGCTGGAGAGGGAGGCAAAGAAGTGACCATGAGTTGACAAAGGCCTCTTTTTTGTTTGATAGAAATATTCTAAACCTTGATTATACTATTAGCTATCCAAGTACAAGCATTTGCCAGAATCATCAATTGTATATTTATAATTGATGAGTTTTATTATGTGTGCTATTAAAGCCAAATGAACAACCAAAAAGAAAAAAAGAAGCAAACAACAAATGGCTACCACACTAAACCATAAAGTTGATGATTTTTATTGTGCATAAAGAATACCTTGAGGGCTGGAATTGTGGCTCAGGAGTAGAGTACTTGCCTGGTATGTGTGAGGCTCTGGGTTCCATCCTCAGTACCACACATAAACAAACAAACAATGAATAAATAAATAAAATAAAAAATCCATAGACAACTAAAAATATTTTTAAAAAAGAATACCTTGATAAATCTGATTAGAAAATGATGAGGGACATAGATAAACAGCAACCTCAGTATAATTTGTCATGAGGAAATGTAAATAATAATCAAAGATACAATAGGGAAAACATTCCTGTTCCAAATGGAAGTTAAAGATTTTCAAGTTATAAAAAACAAAACAAAACAAAACAAAAACCCCAAGACCAAAACAGAGCTCTATGCCTACACTAGGGATATTTAACTTATTGGCATCATAAATCCCTTTGTGCCAGATAACAATTTATAATCTCTGGGCTCCATATCCATCCTTTATTACTGGTTCTGCAATAATACAGATGGACTTTGTAAATGTTTCTCCTTGCCCAGTGGCACAGTGTTAAACTTTATCAGTAGAGGACCCTGGAGGAAATGCTGAAGACTTCTTGCCCTGTTCTATAAGCTTCTCTAGAAAAGCTCCGGCATGCAGCACATTTTTCCCCATACTTAGATCCTTTAGCATATGCAGCTTCTTCAGTGTCTGGCCCCAGCATGGCCCAATGGCCAATAGCACCTGTTTTGAATTGATTTCCTGGCACTCTATTGGATAGCTTTATGAGAGTGTCCCCGGCCTAGAAACTTCCATTAAATCTGCTTTCCCAGCATCGCTTAGATGACTATGCAGCAAAGTGCTACTAGCTTGGCACCTCCCCAAATAGCTTCTTCAAGTAGCTGCACCACCAACTGGAGCTTCACAGGAGAGTGCCAGTAGCTTAGTAGGAAAATGGATAAACTGTGGTACATTCAGAAAATGCTGTGTCATTCAAAAGAAATGAGCCATTAAGCCACCAAAAGTCACAGAGGAAATGTTAATGCATATTACTAAGTGAAGAAGCCAATCTGCAAAAGGCTATGTATCATATCAGTCCAACTACAGGATGTTGTGCAAAGTATAAAACTATGGAGAAAGAGCAGTTGTTGCAATTAGAAGGGAGGAAGAAATGAATCGGTAGAGTGAGGCAGACCTTAACAGTGCAAACTATCCTGTGATACTATTATTGTGAACATGTCATTATACATTTGTACAAATGCATAGGATGTGGAAATAACTGTAAACTGCAGTCTTTGGGTGCTAATGTCTGATGATATAATTTCATTTATTATAACAAAAGCACAATTGCTGTGTGGGGTATTGAAATTGGGGAAGCAATGTAGGTGAGGGGACAGGACTTATATGGGCTGTCTCTATATTTTCTACTCAACTTTGCAATAAACCAAAAATTCCCCTAAAAAAGAGTTTATTTTCAAAAAGTGTATTAAAGTGTACAGAATTTTTAGATTATCCAAAACTAAGAATTTTTAAAAATTATAATGTAGTAATATATAAGCTCCTGGATACTACATCAAAGACACACTAATTTCACATAGAAGTATACATAATTTAAGAAATCATCAACTATAATGTGATATGAAAATATATTAAATTTTACTGTTACAAATTGCAAATATTATTAATGCTACTCTGGTGCATTGCCTATATTCATAAGTGAAAAAAATGTTAAATTCTCTCCATTAGTTAATGATAATTTAGATGTAATTTTTTTTTTTTTGCATCCAAATCCACATATACTTGAAGTTCACATTAGAAAATTCTAACTTAAGTAATACTTATTTCAATTAATGTTGAGATTTTGGGTTCTGGTAATGGGATGTTAGATAATTAGGCCAACAATAATCCTCCGAACAACTAAATAATTTGAGCAAAATATAAAAATCATCTGGAGAAGGTATTGGGAAGTTATTCACACAGTATACAAATCATGGGATCAAAACCTGGGAGTAAAAAGAAACCCATAGAGGTAAACATGACAAATGAGGCTACGTTTCATCTCAGGCTTCTGCTGATGATAGAAGGGAGGAAAAAGGGCATGAGGCCAAGCATAGATTTTACTAACTTGTAGGCTCAAGGGGAGCCAAATTGTAATTCAAGGACTTCTTGAAAAGAAAGGTCTTAGTAAAATGATTGAGGCTTTGAGTTGGAACCTTGAGAAACTAGGGTAAGTGTAAAGAGGGACAAGCTTGACCACCTAGGGAATAAATCCACCCTGAATCCACTAAATCCCTGATTGGATTGAACTGATCAGGAATTGCTAATGCCTAGCTATTCTAGCAGCTGGCTGGAAACAGAACAAAAGGTTTTCTTTGAAAGAAAACAAAAGTCATCTGTGTCCTCAAATTGTCTCTAGTACTTTTCACAAACAATGCCTAGTATTCAGGAAAAATAACTAGACACAGACAACAAGACATGTCATTTAAAAGCAAAGTAGCACATAACAGATTCTTAGCTGATCCAGGTAGTGGAGCCATCAAGTAATCATGTTAAGATAATTAATATACAGTATATTCAAAGAAATAAAAGACAAGACTAGATACATTTTTTGATAAGATGGAATCCATCCTGGACCTTCAGGATATATAGTAGATTTTCAAATACGCAGGTGAGGTTTTCAGGAGGGTGAAGTGTATGGAATAGGGGTGAAGTATTCAGGAAGACAAGACAGCACAAGCAAAA
The DNA here is from genome assembly GCF_964194105.1 of Spermophilus citellus. Lineage (NCBI taxonomy): Eukaryota > Metazoa > Chordata > Mammalia > Rodentia > Sciuridae > Spermophilus > Spermophilus citellus. Next base: position 70,726,441 of record NC_138196.1, on the reverse strand, counting down.
ACAAGAGAAAATTACTGGATTTTGGTACAAATAACTATAATTTGGAAATATGGTTGAATATAATTTTTATTTAGACAAGGTATTTCTTTGATTTCTGAGCAAGTTTCTACTTTATGGTACAGGGAGGGCAGCTCCCCTCAGCAGACAATCTTATCAGACAATATTTTTGAAAGATTAACATGGAAATGATTCACAAAATGCACAGGAGAGAATAGCAGCTTTTTGTTATTGCTTTACATTCAGTAGGGGAACAGGAAAGCCCCAAGGTCTGACACTGATTAGGATTTTTATACACATTACACCATTTTGTTCTAACAACACTTTAAGTTGAGTATTACCCCTATTTTGAGGAAACTAAAGTTCAGAAATGCCAAATAATTACCTAGAGACACAGTTGATATTTGGAAGAGTCTGGATTTGGCTTACCTAGCCAAAGATTTACTTTCTTTTTTTTTTTTAAACTCTTTTAATTGGCACATTATAATTATACATAACAGTGGGATTTGTAATAATATATTCATAAGTGCACAAAATAAAACAGTATAATTTGACCAATTTAATTCCCCAGAACCTCCCCCTTTCCCTCTGCTCCTTTCTATGTTCCCCTTCTTCTATTCTTCTGGTCTCCCTTAACCACAGTGACACAGCCACATCAATATTCATAACAGCTCAATTCACAATAACTCTACTATGGGATCAACCTAGATGCCATTCAACATATGAATGGATAAAGAAAATGTGGTGCATATACACAATGGAATATTACTCAGCCTTAAAGTAGAATGAAATTATGGCATTTACAGGTAAATGGATGGAACTAGAGAATAACATGTTCAGAGAAATAACAATCCCAAAAAACCAAAGACTGAATTTTTTCTCTGCACATGCTGATCCATATTGGGGTGGGGTGGGGGTAGGGAGGAATGAAGGAACTTTGGATTGTGTAGAGGCAAGTGAGGGGAGGGTTGGGGTGGTGGGGATTGGAAGGACGGTAGAATGTGACAGACACTATTACCCTATATACATGCATAATTACACTACTGGTGTGACTCTGAGCCATGTACAGTCAGAAGAATGAGAAGTTGTGCTCCATTTGCCATGTATAACTGATTAGAATAAAAAAAAAAAGATTTCGTTTCTTTGCCACTACAGGGAGTGGGAGACATAGAGAAAGTCATATAAAAATCAGAAAGGTGATATAGTAATTGCTAAAAACCTTTCAGAGACAGAACTGGTGTTTTAAATGAGCAATTATCCCTTAGTAGCATATAACTCTGATTTTTCTTTCCTATGAACAAGTAAGAATTTCTCTAGAGAGACGGGTTCAGCTTCATCAGCATACACTTCTAATTTATATTCATAGGAATCAATAACTCTTTGCGATAAAATCAGTTCCCAAAGGGCTGGCCTTTATTCAATATTTTAATTAGCCTCTGAATAGTAAAATGGATGATAAAGGCTGAACCTCTCATCGCCTCTGAACTTTAGGGAATCAGACTAAACAGGAGACACAACCTCTGTGCCTTTGCCAAGAGTCCTCCTGGGGATGAGCTTATTATGCAATAGCTGTAGCCTACATGCTAGTGGATCTCTGGGGTTTCTCAGTCCTGAATCAGAGGGGTTCAGGACTCATTAAAAAGAAAAGGTTGGGGGAGATTAAAGTGGGATCTCTTTCCTCCTGGGGCGTGGAAGGTTAAGAGGAAGTAGAAGTAAGCAGTTGTACAGAAGAGCTGTAGAACATATTTTCCGTCATTAAGCCCTCTTCTCTAGGCCCCCCCCCCCCACTTCTCAACCAGATAGAACTGCATCTGATCTAAGCAAATAACTATTGTGGACTTCACTGGAGAGCAATATAATACTATATAGGTTTGGTATTTTGCCAGTATAGATATAAAAAATGTGATATATGTTTATTTTATAAAGTACAAAGAATGCAAAAATTGTTCCATGACTAATACCCAAGATCATTGCCATTCATATCTGAGGTCTTTGTTTCTCCTTGTCTTTCCAAATAAGGACCAAGGTTTCTAGGGAGGTTGTAAGTGTGTTCCTAATATGAGGGAGATCCTGCCTTCAGACGGTAAGGATAAATTAAAAGCAATTACATAAAAGTCAACTTCTGCTGTGGCAGAGTCTCTTGTTATTATGTTATATAAATCAATTAATGATTAGTAAAAGAAGGTAGTGATTATTAACATTTATTGAGGGTTTTCCTGGACATTGTGTATTTGACCACATTAAATACACAATATCCAGTTTAGAGAGTTTAATAATTTTTTTTCTGTATCTTTGCCATATCAGAGAAACACCTTGATATTGCCCATTAATCAGCAGGGACACTGGGTTCACAGACGTGGATTAGAAATGGTCCTGTTATTTCCCATCACAGTATGGAAGAAGAGAGAGATACTGAAAGGCAAGTGGTTTGTAAAGCAACAGGGCATTTTTCTTCTTCCTGACACATAGGTAGACGGCATTTCTCAGCATCTCTTGAGAGCAGGTCTGACTGTGTGAAAATATTTCAACAATAGAATAGGAAAGGGAGAGAAGCCTGTTATACCCATGGCTGGGATATTTATGGAGCAGTGTGCATTTTCCTTTGCATTTTAATGCATGCCTCCGCCTCCATGCAGTAATCATAGAGGCCCTGGGAGCCACACTGTGAAGGTAGTTGAGGCATAAACTTCTGTAACCCTCAGCCATGAGTAATTGCCATTTTCGAGAGAACTGTCCATAAATCATCAGCACTTGTTATGAACCTTATACAATCAAGAATTAAATATTCATCATATTTAAGCCATTATACATATTTTATTTCTTGATTAGAGCAGTTAATATTATCCCAGCTAACAACTTGTTTACAAGATCTTTATGAGGATATAAACAAATAAACAATAAAAGTAATGATACAGAACAAGGCATTTGTAGCAGATCTGCTGGGTTTAAATCCTAGCTTCAGTGGTTACTCACCATGTGTGATCTTGGATGACTCAGATAATTGGTTAGGGTCTAAATTTCTTCAATGTTTGTTTAGTTTCGTATGGAAATTATAGTAGCATATGCCTAGAAGACTTCAGTAAAAATTAAGTTGACATTATAAATTGCACCAAGTAATGGCTGCCCCACAGCAAGCAAAAAACAACATTCCACATGATTATCAGATTACTTACAATGATAAAAGCTTTTTAATAACCCAACTCAATTATACTATTTATTCATTTTATAGCCTCCTCTTTAATTCAATTATGCAAGCTTTAGCTTACCCATGTTAACAATATTTCTAGACAAAAATCATTTAATGCTCCACTTTTTGATCCTCGGTTCTGGATCAAAAAGTGGAGCATGGAATGTATACAGGACTTTACTCCCAACATCTACCAAAATTATCAAAGGGATTTTCAACCACAAAGGCCTGATAACACAATGAACAGGAAGGAGACAACAGCCATCGAGTAGTGGAGACTGGAAAGCAGGTGGAGGGTGGGGACACCCCTTCAGCCAGCAGTGTGCAAAGCTGAGAATCCATCCAGGAATGCCAAGGAGCCTCCAGAGGCTTAGCACAATAGCCCTCTGCACAGGATGGCTGAAACCAGGAGAACTAGTTAAGGACTTTAAAGCATTTAATCAAGTAGTCTTCTTGCTCTGTGTATCTGAAGAAATTCTTGCACCTCACCCTGAAAAAGAAGGCTGAAGAGACATTTTCTAGAGGTTGTAACAGCAGATCTCACAAGGGAGTCCTCAGGCGTAATTGAGCAAGAAAACACAGTACTGAAAACAGAAAAATTAAATGAAAGACATCTTACTTTTATTAAGGAGGAAAAAAACACCCAAACTTTCTCTACCCTGTTAAGTTCATGGTAAGGGGCATGTGAATTAAGTTGACAAAAGGTAGATTAATGGGGGGGGGGGTTTATTCATATGCGAAGTAGCTAGCAATTTAAACACTTAAAGTCAGAGGTTTATACACCTAAAATTGTAAGGGAAAATCAAGAGAGGAGAAATACTTCTACAGGAAGAACAAATATAATACTTTAGGAAAGACAAGTGAGTTTTTAGAAGAATAAACAGGAGATAAGAAAGTTTGTAATAGTGTTTGTTTTTGCAGGTGCAGTGGTTTTCTTCATCTTTTTCATGGTCATAAAAATCCCCCGGATAGAAAATCTATGGTGAACTTCCTCACCATATTCTTTTCCTGGAAATAGGTCTCCTTAAACAGGGAATTTTGGGCAGCTTCATCGCCCAGAAGTTGCTGCTTTTGATCAGATAATGGAAGCTCCACATAGACTTCTTCGTGTATCCATTGAATTTCAGATGTCTTCAGCTTAAAATAATCTTTATACCAATGCTGGGGTTCTAAGTTGGCCCCACATAATCACGCCAGATACCCAGAGCTCTGGCTGCCAGGTTTGTGCCAACCTCCATAGCAAGTCAGATATGACAGTACGAACAGACCCAGCGAGAAACACCAAGGAGTAACGAAATTATCAAGGACAGTCAGTGAACCTGCCTCTTGACCATTTGTGTGAAGAGTGGTCAGCGTACGCATACAGGGCTTCCATTCAGCTATCTCCTGTCTCTGTCTCCAATAGAAGCAGAAATGGAATATTACTAGAGTTGGAAAAAAGCATATCACATGAAATATAGAGCAACAAAACAAAAAGAAAAGAAACAACTAGAGAAAAAGAAACTGAAATGAAAGAAGAAAGTCTTCAATGCAGGCACTTTTGGGGGACATCCCAGATTCAAGTCATAACAAGCAGACAGGAAAAATCTCAAAAATAAAAATACCTATCCTATAGCCTTTCTCTGGAAATTCCAGGAGAGAAGGCTGTGTGAAAATGTATTAAGACAAGAATGCCTGAAATCTTGGAAACAAAGAAGCCAAGATAAAACAAAGCCTAAGAGATCCCTTAGCTTGATGCTCAAGGAAAAATTAGAAGAATACACATGACTTTAAAAAATCTGCCACTTTCACATGGTCAGAGATGAAAAAGCCACTTAGTTGTTAAGTTACATGCAAAGGACAAGATGGCTAGAAAAGTTTTATCTTCCAAATATTAAAGGAAGATAAGCAGACATGGATTTAATATTTGTGGGGTTTTCTAATTTTTAAAAAAGTCAAACCTATCAAAATTAAGTTCATCACCATTTGTTCTTTTCAATCTTCATTAAATCTAAAAAGTAAAAAAAAAAATTAACATGAGACATCTTATTTCCAAATATAAATAACACTGGGTCATGTAGCCTCTCTAAAACCAAAATGATATCAATCCAATTTTTTCTTTCCAGCCTGTTGCATGGACAAGCAATTCCAACAATTTAAAAATCTCTCTTTGTCATTGCAGTTAAAATCCCTTCCCTGTGACATCAAACATCTGATTCTTTTTTGGATCTCAAGTATCATCTCTATAGAGATGATTTTTCAGTATCCGGCTGACTCCAAATTCATACCTGCCTCTCTTATTTTCTTATTTGTTGCCTTAGAATAACAACCCATTGTCATCGTAATAGAAAAACAATCTAGTCTGGCTTAATCTGAACTTAATTTCATAATTATGCATTTTTCCCATATGCCTCTGTTCTTTCTTCTGTTCTGTATTTGTATCTTTAAACACTATAAGCCCATCAACATGGTTTTATAATTATTACTTCATGAATTGTCTTTTGAATCATATAGGAGAAGAAAAGAATCACAAACAAAAAAAATACATTTTTTTTACTACAGTTTATATTTATCTGGGTAGGTATCCCTAGAGGTCATCTTTATGAAAGTAGGTGCATGTTACCATTCAGTGACCCTTAACTTTAGTTAAAGAACTCTGGTACGTCTTGTAAGGCAGGTCTGTTGGCTTTTGTTTATTTGGGGATTTCTTCATTTCTCCTTCATTGTTGAAGGAGAGTTTTTGATGAATCTATAATTTGGGGTCATAGGTTTTTGTCTTTCGCTACGTTGAGGGTGTCCACTGATTCGTGTCTTCTGGCCCTCATGAGAAATTACCTGTTCATCTTATTGAAGAATCCTCCTAGGTGATGAGTGGGTCTACTTTCACTGCTTTCAAGATGTTCTCACTGTCTTTGACTTTGGTCAACTTGACTGTGACGCGTTTAAATGATGTCTCTGAATTCATTCTACTTGGAGTTTATCAAGCTTCTCGGATATGTAAACTTATGTTTTTCACCCCATTTGGGAATTTGGGGGGCATTATTTCTTCAAATAATTTTATGCCCCTTTCTCTTTCTCCTCTCCTCTGGGAACACCATTATATCTATGTTAGTATGCTTGATGGTATCTCATAATATTCTAGTGCTTTGTTTATTTTTTATTTTTCTATTTCCCCCTTGTTCTTCAGACTAGAAAATCTCTATCGACATATCTTAAAGTTAGGTGATTTTTCTTCTGCCAATTCCCATCAATTGTTAATCTCCTCTGGAGAATTTTGCATGTCAATTATTATGCATTCAACTTCACAGCTTGCATTCGACTCTTATTACTTCTATCTCTTTATTGATGTTCAATATTTGCTGAGACATAATTATTATACTTTCCTTTAACTCTTTAAGAATGGCCTCCTTTTGTTCTTTGAATGCATTTATAATAGTTCATTTAAAATCTTTACCAACTCTTCATCTGCCTTTTTTTTTCCTTGATGCATGTGATATACATTCTTGTCTCATAATTCTTCGTTGAACTATACCTTTTGGATATGATATTGAATCAACCCTGGTATCCCTTTTCCACCTCTAGAATTGTGGCTGCTGCTATGGTTGTTTTTGTGGTTTTTTTTTTTTTTCTTGTTTAACACAGACTTTCCTGGACTAATTCCATAGATCCTGTATTCTCACCAGTGTGTGGTCACTAAGTTTCCTGCTAGTATTTTTTTAAGTTCTTGGTTTTAGTTTTAAACCTGGCTTCCTAAAGTTCATCATTAGGTCACTACAACTCGGCAGTTAGCCAGTGGCCACTCAGATGTTCTTACTTGGTTGCCTGTCTACCACCTTTGCCAAGGGAATCTTCGTGACCAGTCAGGGCTTCAGTTTTCAGGCAGCTTGCAAGATGATCGTATCTTTCACTTCCTGCTTTCACAGGACTTCAGGTTCAGAGGAAGGTGAGTGGCTGTGACTTTTCCAAGTCTTTCCTAGGCATTGCACAAAACCCGGAACATGAGTGTAAGCTTCCCTCCCAGGGCTATATTTAATTATTCTCCAGTTCCCTAAGGTCACCTAGTTCTCCAGGACTTGCTTTTAAATTTTTGAGTAGATTCTTGTTTCTTCAACTGAAATCACAGTCTTTGGCGGCTTTGATGTTGTCAGCAGGCTGCTATTATTTTCAGACTTCTATTCTCGAGGGATGGGACTTTTTGCACTCTGTGAACTCTGAGTCACATCAAATAGCCTCAGCACTCTGGGAATAGAGATTTTCCAAGCTGCGTTTACAGAGCTTACTTACTGACTGTGCTTTCGGGGTGGGTTTTAACAGAATTCTAAGTGATCAGTTCTCACCGTTGGCTGCAAGACTGCTGGTTTTCACGAGCCACCATACCACCCAACTAAAGGTGGAGGGGTAAGGGGACTAGCCACATGCAAAACTGCTCCGTGCCTTGCTGCCTTATGGATGTTTGATATTCAGTAATTTCTGATTGATACATTATTTTCAGTTTGCTCAGTAGCTCTGGATAATTTTCAGAGTTATGAAATTTTATTTGTTTTGATATTTTAAAATTGTTTTTGTAGCAGAATAACTTTCCCAAGGTTCCCACAGTGCTGCCCACATTTCTCATTTTCTTAGGCACCTATCTTTTCTGTGGTATAAGCACCTCCAGTTGTCTATAAAATTGAGCACTGAAAGAATAAAAATTAAATCTGTTTTACTCACAATTTTACTTTCAGCAAATAGCAGTGTCCTTCACATAGAAAGTGCTCGAATTTAGAGGGGAAAGTAGATAGACACATGGGTAGAGAAAGAGATAGAATACACATATGCAATATACTTCCACATATAAATAATTTCTATAGGCATGTGAAGAAACTAAGTAGTGATTTCATCTGGGAAATGGCAAGCTAGAGGATGAAAATACATTTGTTTTAAATTTTTGTACCTTTTACTTGAATTTTACTTGGACAATTTGAACATACATGTAGTTTACCTCTAAAGCAGGGGGATTTTGATGATAGCAACAAATCAGAAATATGTCAGCCATTTTTTGAGAGGCATGAAGTATATGGATAGATAAATGGATTGAATTATAGAAATAAATTCTTAGAAAAAGATTTCTAGGTGTTTTTCTTTTATAATTGTTCTCTATACAAATTCTTTTTTTGTCTGTTCTTCTAAAATATGGCTTTTATAATTCAATAAAAATCTAAAAGAAAATAAAATCAGACTACCATTCCCCAATAGAGAGTGTTTAATTTTTTCTTTTGAAATTTAATAGTTCTATCAATGTTCTTAATGGTGGTATTTGCTTTCATGGCAGATATTTCTAGAAAATCAAAGTGAAAGGATCAAAAAGTCATTGCTCTGGAAGAAAATCAAGAACATTTAGTTCTTCCTTTGGACATCTAGACTACACACTTTATTTTATAGTTAAAGAAAACATGGGGGCACCCGCTTATTTGCGGGTTGGTGAAGTTATGTTGGTGAAGTGAGTTTCCACTCAGCTTGTCCTAATCATGACGTCTTTGGGAATATTTTAGAAATGAAACATCTGGAAGAGACCCAAGAGATAAGCTCCATGGGAAGAGTTATATTTCATGGTGCCCATGAGACATATAAAGAGTACAGAAAAGATGGGAATGACTTTTACTTAGGGGCTCAATGTTAGACCAACTTCCATCTGTAATATTGTGCTCCAGAGTATAATGTTCTGGAATAGCAGTGTGCTCCTCGGAACCCCCCAAATCTTTCTCAGAGTAAAACTATTTAGATGTTATTTGCCATTGTGCTCTCATACCTCCTATGAGAGAAGAGTTGAGTTTTCCTGCCGCAGTCTTGGCTGGGCACAGAATCACGAGCCACTCAAGCAGGAACAAAACTTTATTTTGAAAAAGCCGCCAAGACTCTGTAGGCGCTGGCAAGCCAAACCCGGTCCTCCCACGCGGGCCTCCACCGGAACCGCGCGTTCCCCGGAACCGGGGGTCCCCCGGACCTCCCCCGGAATTCCCTCCTACTATCCTTCCCCAACCAATGGGAACTCTCCATGAGTCCGGTAACATGAGTCCGGTAGCAGGCCAAGGTGAACAGCGGGAGTCCAATTTCCATATGAATGTAAATCTTAACATAATCATCTCAGTGGCTAGCTGGCGTCACTTTACAACCAAAGGTGCCATACATCGTATATTTGCTTGTGGCTCCTAGCATTTTCCACTCTATATGTCATGAAATATCATAACAATATGAATGTAGCAGCAGATATATCTGATTAGTTTCCTGCTTATTTGTTAGAATTTGTTACTTGGTTTCATTTCCATTTTTTTTTTTTTTTAGAATTAATGCCATTTCACCTCATCATCTATTTGAAATTTCTTTGCAGCACTATTTTAAAAATAATTCAGGCTAATTAGTTAAAATGTTTTTGCAACCCTAACAATTAGACAACCATAATTTTTAAATGGTAGCATCCCATATGACTCAAAAGCTGAAAAATTTACTAGTACTTTATCTTGCATTTGGTATGCTATCTAGTTACATAGTATCTCTTCTAAGAGGAGCTGCCCAGCACCCATCCCCACTGCAGTGACAAGTGAAGTAGCCCATACATAGACAGACATGTTTTCACTCACACCACTCACCCAAGTCCACTTCCTTTAGCCATGGCTAATTGCAATCACCGCCAACTTGAACATGTACTGAGCCAGACTCACCCTGTTGGAATGTGAACTAAACGATTCCAAGATGAAAAGTTTAGTTGCTTGAGAGAGCTGGAGCTGGAAGTCTAAATCACAAGACGAAGTGGTAAGAGCAAGCACTATAAATAACCCAAGGGAACCAGTCTGTAGAGGCATTAAAATGGAGTCGATAATAGAGAGAAGGGGAGCAGCGTTCCACAAAGGGATTGTGGGGTGTGGGAGAGAACAATAGCTTCGTCATAGCTGACATCTTTCTGATTTGTTGCTATCATCGAAATCCCCCTGCTTTAGAGGTAAACTACATGTATGTTCAAATTGTCCACCGAAAACTCTCTGAATCTCTTCCAACGCCCTTTCTGGGAGCAGCTAAAATGTATATAAACCCTATTGTCACAGGTAGCCATGCCCTGGTCACAACAGTCAGAAGGATTAGATGGTAACCAAGCTTCTCTTTTAAACTAAACATAATTACCTTTCAGATATGACCTATTTGTCTTTATTTGAACATAAAACTAGTTTAGAATGTCCATCAAGTTTTTCTAGAAGAAATGCAGCCTGCCTATAGTCCTGGAAATTCTTGCTAACACTTGAAGCAGGTTATCCCTATATTATTTGAGCAAAATACTAAAGAGGAAGAGGAAATGGTAGATATTCTCCAGATAAATTAGCAGGATTGTTGACCTTTAGAATATAATCAGGAAATATCCTCACTCCTATAACCTGCTGAGAAAAGAAGGCTCTCGACAGGGAGAGCAACTGATTCTCATCCCGGGGCTTCAGGAATCATTGCAAGAAATTAAGACCCTCCTTCAGGGAGCTCTGGAAACATCTGGGAGAGGCATTCACCGTGGTATTCAAAAACCAAACAATTCTGACTTGGCCAAGTGGGAAAACTGAGACTCTCAAAATGAGAGAGAAGCTATCCTCAGAGGACGCATTTTTGGAGACTAGTTTTTGTTCTACTAATTGTAGAATTTGTTCTTATGACAGGCCATTTTGTTAGAGCACACAAAATATTAAACTGTAACAGAACAGATTAATTTTCTCTAATAATATTCAATTTAAAAAATGAATACACCATAAAGTCATACTTTCATATGATGTTTGAAAATAGTTGAGGTAAACATTTAAGTACACATATACTATTCACCCAGTAACTATTCGGATGCACCGACTGCAAGCTCCTGCTACATTGATGCTCTGAACCACCACACAGTTGAATACCCACTGATTTATTTGGAGCCCTGTTTAAGCTATCTAAGGAAATCAAACTTACTGTGCTGAGCCTGACCTTATTTTTAAAACCACATAGTATTGCCCAGCTTGAAGCTGAATTGGTTTTTAGATATTACTGACTTTTCATATTTTCTAAAAAAACATCAGCTGTACTCTCAAAAGATGAAATTTTTAAGATTTATTTTTTCAAGTGCTATGAATTCTGTCCAGGCATGGTGGTCATGCCTTTAATAAGTGGTTCAGGAGGCTAAGGCAGAAGGATTGAAAGTTTGAGGTCAGTCTGGACAACTTAGTGAGATTCTTTTTAAAAAAACTAAAAAGGGATAAGATGTAGCTCCGTGGTAGAGCATCCCAGTATATCACAGGGGAAAAAAGTAACAGATTCTGAAGGTATTAACTCCAAAAATAGTTTCCAAAATTTTTTTTGCGACAATTTTCCCTAAATGATTACTTTAAAAGGGAGAGTGCATATGGGAGCTTAATTTTTAAAATACTTACATTTTTGTTTTAGAAAATTAACCACAATAAAAGAAGAACTACTCACAAAACAAGTAGAAGAAATTTATATATTCTATTGCTTTGCTGTTTTGTTCTGATTACATCTTTGTCTTATTCTACTCCATTACATTTACAAGTACGTCTTGAACCCCATTCTCTGTCAGGCCCAGTTCCAGGCACGGTCTTATTGTACCACTGTACCCCTTCTGTACCACCTGATTTTATTTGAATACACTTTACTTGCTAAGTTTATACTATAATAACATTTTAAATGTATGGAGTATCTACCACACACCAGAACTCACTTCCTAGTATGAAGATTTCTCAAGTGGATTCTTCCCTAAAGAGTCTATAACCAGGTAAGAAAAATAAAGCATGCCCCCAAACATCTATAAAGCACAAAAATATGACTGCCCCAGGAGAAGCACCAAGAAAGGGAAGTAGAGTAATTAATTAACTTTACCATTTTAGATGGGGATCATTTTCCTTTAGAGAGGACAACTGAAACCTCATTTTGGGAAAGTCACAGACATAGTCCTTTGACAGAAATTTGTGTTTAAGTGATGCTTATGTTTACCAAAAATTCTACCTCTTTAGTTTCACGTGTTTTAACAAAACAAGTGATATCATATATCTGATTCATAATAGTACAGTACAAAGGTACTTCCTAAAATTCTTCTTCTATAGTAAGCTTTTAAAATTTTGTGGTAAAATGAAATTTTATTTGTGGGTTTCAATCTAATTGAATTCTTTGAACATTTGGATAGATGATATTTCTATTTCTATTCAAACTTACATTCTTAAACATACCAGTGATTAAAAAATAAGGTTTTTTTTTTGTCTGCATTATCTAGAATTTTGGCTTCATTTACCCATATCATAAATATATGCTTACTTTGGTACTATTTTAGCCTGAAAAGCTTATTGTTCTTCTTTTTTTTAATTTGAAAATTTTATTGTTTAAAATTCACTTTAAAGTAGTTAAAGCTTATGCCAATTGGGGGGGGGGGGGCAAAAAACTCCTAAAGATAAGTTGGGACAACTGTGAGGAAAAAAGTATTGTGTCACCGTGGTCTAATAAACCCATTTCTAATCAATAAATTTTAATCAAAATTATCAGTCCAGAATTTTGCTATTCATTTTCTCTCACACAGAGAGAAATGAGTATGTGCTATTATTGTTGAGATACTGTGTGGGACATGGGGTAGGAAAGAATAAGAAGAATATAAATATGGGGAAAATTATTTTTGCCATATTTGTCAGATATATTTCCATTTCATGTACAGAAATCTACTCAAATTAACTCAGTTTCATACAAAGAATTTTTCATCACTTTATAACAAAATTCCATCAAGGCCTGGACATAGCTGGGCCACAGGTCACAAGACCAAAGGAATCTCCAGGGTCTGCTTCCTGCTCCTCTTGCTCTTGGTTCTCTGCATGCCTGTGCTTTATCCAATCAATTTGATTTCTTCCTCTGGCTCAGAAGCAAGAACACTCAACATGGTATTAGCAATGCTAAAATGTTTACTTCCGAAGAAGAACTGAAATGCTCTTTACCTAATGTTAAATTCTAAAAATCCTAGGAAGGGTTGTAATTGGCCCAAATTGGATAAGGATAAGCTATCCCTATTTAGAAAAGAAAACCAAAAAAACAAAAAAAAACAGTAATCAGGGAATTGATATATACAATAGGGCCAACTTGGGTCAGGTACCACATTCTAGATCAATCAATGTAGCTGTATTCATCTTTACCAAAATCACATGACTGGAGTACCGATAATAATATATCCCAGAATGAAGGGGAAAGAATCTGAGTGGGTAATTAGTAGATGTCTACTACCGTGTCCTTAGCAATTAAAATAGTTGAGTTGCCACATGAGAAAATGTGCTCTTAACTTTTAGGTAGAGCATTTTAAGCCAGCAATTCATTTTCTCATATAAAATTTGTTTGGAACACAGCCATGTGCATAATATTTCAAGAATGGGGATAAAGTGAATCAAGTCCAGGGTATAGACTTATTAGAACTGCACAATTAGACAGTCTTCCAAGCATTGAACCGTTAGTATTCAACGACATAATTGCCATTTTTCTCAAGACACACAATTTGACAGTTCACAAACTCCAACACACCTGCTGTTGATGATCCTAATTATAAGAGCACTGCCTAAAACCACCATCAACAAATGAGGCATCAGAATTTCTCAACAGACAAACACAAGGGAAGGGTTCATCCAACAAAAAAACAAAGCGCTTATAAATTAAGAAGATCCAAGTTGTGGCATCTAAAATGGAACAATAATTTTCCCTGAATTACGTTCCAGAAAACAAATAACACTTAAAAAGAAATGCAGCATTGCCTGCAGAGTTTGAAATTGCTGCCTTCGACAGCATTACTTCCTGTTGATAGCAATTTGCCTCAGGGGCCAGATGTTTAGGCAGTAGCTGCTCTCCAACTGTGCACCCATGCTGTCTTCTTATGACCAAGGCTGGGCACACATTTTCTGATCCGGAGTTGTCTTATTCCATGGTCTAGGGACTGCTTTCTGCTTTTAGTAAATGGCCCAGTCACTAAGTGAGCAAGTCTCCAACACAGTGCTCTTGTTTCTAAACAGATAATGTTTGATGGCTTCAGTATTCTTCACATGAACCACCCAACCGTGATGAATACTTAGAAAGTGTGAGGTAGCAACCTCTAGAGGTCATAATCCACGATCATGGGCACAGCACTTCATATCCACTATCAATTGATTGTAGCTACACTCGTTGACCCTTAGAGAAACATGAGCATTCTATTCCCACACTTCTGTGGGTATTCCAACTATGCATGCCATCTACCTGTAAAAAGTCCCAGAGGGATTGTACAAGATAGGCATCTTTCATTCCCTAGCACAAATCCCACTGAATAGTTAAGTACCTGATGGAAGTGTGTTGCTTCCATGAATGACACTTCCAACTAGGAAGAAATAACTCTACGACAGGCACTTGAGGATGGGCTTCTACCCTGTGGAAGACAGTTGACTGTGTGCTCATGTTTAGGATTATATGTTTATTATATTAAAACAATGATAATAGCTCTACTTACTTATTTTTTCATCGCCTTGACTGTAGAAACATCAGGCAGAAGGCTATTTTGGAGGTCCTGCAAGACATAATAACAAGGGCTTGCCGGTGAAGTGGTGACATTTGAAGTGGTGAGTAGGGGGGAGGGGAAAATTCTGGACATGTGTCGACAGTGCAAACAACAAGACGTGCTGATGGACTAAACATGAGGCAGGAGAGAAGACAGAGCCACAGACACAAATACATAGACATGAAGTGACAGGGAGAGACAGAGGAGGGCAGACAGGCAACTGAGATGGGCAGGCAGACAGAGACAATAGGAAATGAGATAACATTTTCTGAGAATTATGACATTCACAGAAGCCACCAAAAGGGAGGTACCTGTGAGGGGGGAGAGAATAAGAAGTGCGTTTCTATAAGGAGAAAACAATATTTTTCAAGTATCGTTTATGAATCAAATTAAATGAGAACTTAAAGTTGCACATCGTTTGGGTCCTGATGCCTTCCAGAGTGCTTCGGAATTGAAATGGGGAGGAAAACGCAGTTAAAGTGTCCCGTAAAGAGAATGGGGGAGGGGAACACGTGGGAGTGTAGCTCAGCACTGGAGCCCTGGTCTAGCAGAGTGACACCCTGGTTTCCATCCTCCTACCACCAACAAAGGACTAGAATGCGGAACTGTGCTGGGGCACTGCTCAGGGTTACAGCCCTTGTGCATGAGGCCCCGTGTCCAATCCTAGCATGGAGGAAAGAAGAGACGAGGGGAGGCGAGAAGGGTTTGAAGCAATTTAAGATCAATTCGAAGAGGATTTCAGAATAAGGGACAGGGCTATGTGGAGCTCAATTTTAAAGGACGGGCAGTTTACAGGATGTTTGAATGATGATAGAAACTGCCAAACAGGATGGCATGATAAAAGATGAAGGAACAGTGGGTGTGACTGCAGGGCCCTTGTGAGTGGGTGTTCACTGTCAGAGGGACAGTGTTGGGCGCCTTACTTGCATCTCATTTAAAGATTGGAACCACCTCTGAAGTAGATTGTGCTATGCTATTTCACAGATGAATGGCTTACAGAAGTTTGGTAACTTGTGAAAGTCAAACTCTAATAATTAAAGACAGAGCCAGTGGTTAAACCCAAGACTGTTTTAAAACCCCAGGAACTGGAGCTGACTGCTAGTTTTAAATGATGAATTTTGTCAAGCCACTAAAGTACAGCCATTAATTTTACCTGAACCCAGGGCCATAACATTCTTTGTGCAGCTTTCAAAGTAACTAAGAATTATTTTCAGCACCAAGAGAACCATAAAGAACAGCTTTTATAAATCTCAGCTACACGAGTTCCCCATGGTTGAGTAATATAAAATATACATATATGGTTTGATCAACTTATAGACGGCTTATATATTAATCTCCTGTTCAGTGATTCATCAAGAACAGTACATTGTTCAGAAAAAAATAAGTATTTTTTGTAGCACAAATAGAGAGAATCTTAAATATTTATTGTCCAGGGTCCCATTTTATGAGAATGGACACAAAAGCTGAGAGAGAACAAATCACTTGTCCCTGGGTAGAATTAGAACCAGAGGAATCAGAGAAAACTCAAGGAGAAGTTAAAATCAATAATTTTTTTCTTTTCTATTTCCACCTCAGTGTGTTGTATACTCTTTATTTTGAAATACACAATTAAAGAGATTGAAATTGCATTCTAAATCAAATAAAGAAAGCAAAGTACTGAAGAATTCAAACTTAGTGGATGAGTTAGGAAAGTTTGTTTTGGCCATTACAAATAAAAGATCTTAAGAGGCAAAACTCAATTGCATCTTTTCTCTCTGCAGTAGTGTGTGTGTGATCTACCCTGAACCTAGGTCTAAATCCTTTGTGAGTGACTCTGGATATTTTTCATCCCTAAGATTCAATGTCTTCCATTCTAACAACTAAGTAAAATGAGAGTACCTACCTTGAAGAGTTGTGAAGATGAGATAATTCCGATAGAGCATTCTGCTGAGCTCATGTGACATATTACATCAGGCCAATTGTTTCCACTGCCTTTAAATTTACAATAGATTCCGATCTTCTTGATTATCCCTTCTGTCTAGTCCAAAATACCTCTATTCTCCACTTCCACCCCCTTATTGTGAATTAGCATCTGCATATCAGAGAAAACATTCAGCCTTTTGTTCTTTGGGATTGGCTTATTTTGCTTAGCCTAATATTCTCCAGGGCCATCCATTTAGAGGCAAATGCCACAAAGAAATGAAGATTATTAACAAAGTGATATTAGTCATTTTTATGAGATGTTCAGATTCATTTTAAGAATTTTACAGTGGTAAAATACATAATAGTTAGATCTCAATGTATTCTCACCACCAGAGATGTATGTTTTATTGTTTTAACATCAGATATTGTGTGTGTGTGTGCATGTGTGTGTGTACCTTCCCTATTCTAGGCAGTATGCTTCAAATAATTACTTTCTAGTTATCTATTAAATTTAAAAACCTATCTTCCCAATAAAATCATCCTCTCCTATCTACGGTTTTGATTATTCATAATCAACTGTCATCCAAAAATATTAAGTGGAAAATTTGAGAAATAACAATCCATAAGTCTTGAATTGCATACCCTGCTGAGTAGAATGATCAAATTTTGCACTGTCTTGCCTCCATCCCATCATGATATCAAGCATTTCTTTGTTCAATATATCCATGAAGTATACGCTACTCACCTGTTAACCACTCGGTAGTCTTCTTCTCTGTTATCAGATTGACTATCACGGTATCAAAGTGCTTGTGTTCAAGCAACCCTTATCTTTTTTTCTTCTTTTTTTTTGTGAGGAACCAGGGATTGAACTCAGGGACACTTTACCACTGAACCACATCCCCAGCTCTATTTTGTATTTTATTTAGAGACAGGGTCTCACTGAGTTGCTTAGATCCTCAGTGTTGCTGAGGCTGGCCTTGAACTCATGATCCTCCTGCCATCATCATGTGATTATAACTTTGTGTCTCCAGAGCTGCTGGAATTACAGGCAAACACCACAGTGCCTGGAAAAACCCTTATCTTAATAATGATCCCAAAGTACAAGAGTGGTGATGCTGGCAATTCAAACATACTAAAGAGAAGTTGTAAATTGCTTATTTAAGAAAAAAGGTGAAAGTTCTTGACTTAATAAAAAAAGAAAAAAAATGTATGCTCAAGTTGCTAAAATCTATGGTAAATACTCTCTTACTATGCCTAATTTATCAAAGGTGTATATATATATATATATATATATATATATATATATATATATTTAGGAAAAAGCATAGTGTATATAGGGTTCTATAGGGTTTCTATAGGGTTCTGTGCTGTTTTCAGGTATCCACTGAGGTTTGGGAACACATTCCCTGGGAACATTTTCCTGGCAGTTCACCTGAGGAATTTTTTTTTTTTTTTTTGGTACTAGGGATTGAACCCAAGAGTGCTTAACCACTGAGGCATATCCCCAACCCTTTTTATATTTTATTTACAGACAGGATCTTGCTAAGTTGCTGAGGCTGGCTTTGAACTTGCTATCCTCCTGCCTCATCCTCCCAAACTGCTGGGATTACAGGCAAGTGCCACTGTGCCCAATAGAGGAACATTCTTAATGCAGTTTTCCCTATATTTTCAAAGCAGAAAAAAAATATCTTTAGCCTCTAGATACAGAGAGTTTTAAATTCCTGAGAAAAAAAGTATTCTATACCCTCACCATTAGAGAGACAGTTTAATTTTTATTTTCATTTCATGAAAAATAAAATTTTATTCTTGTGTCTTAATGAAATTCATCAGAATATTGTGGTTCATAGGGGTATGTTACTATTAGCACAGAGTCTGGATTGCTACTACTTCATAAGTTTTATATCATTGTATGATTATAACTTTGTGCATCTAGTGACTGAAAAATGAAAAAAAAAGTCATATTGATGGGTTACCATAAAAAGAGAATAAAGGAAAGATCTTAGGCAAGTAAAATTTTTACCCAATTAGCTTCATCATTTTTCCTTGATTGAGAAAGTTTTTCTTCTCGGCTTCTCACCTGATTATGTTGATTTGTTTTTGTTCAAAATTCTGTGTTTGACACTAATTTTCTGCATCTGTAGAGAATCAATTTCTCACATCTTCCTATAGCTTTTTTCTTCCCCACTGCAGAGCTTATTTATCACACAGTCTAAATAATCTCTAATCCAGTTAAAGGAACTCAATTTTCACACCATTTCTCATTTTAGTAATATAACATTTGGTTTGAAAATGCCTCATTACTGTAAAAGGTCTCTGGATGGAGCAGGGTGAACAGCGGTACTTCTCATGTTTTTCTGGATTTGTTTACGACATGTAAGCTCAGGAGGACACGGAAAAAGACAACTGTTTCTACCCTGCAGTATTAATTTCATCAAACAATTAAAATGTGTAATTTCTTCATGAAAAATCTTCTCACACAGACTCTTCTGACATCTTGTTACCCCAATCCCTCTACAGTTGTTTCATGACCTGAGTTTTGCTCTTCTATGTAAACATCTAGTTTAAGGAATTGAAATTGGCAATGTGGATTTTTTTTCAGAGTTCTGCTCTTCATTTCAATTGTGTTTGGAGACTGAGCAAATAGATTTCTATGCTCTAAATTATTTAAGAACTTTTATTATTTGTAAATATACTTTATTAATAGCTCCATATCACCATCACCTTCTCAATGCCTTATTTTAAATCTTAACTCCTAATCACTCTCCCCATGGTGTATTGTAACTGTTTAATCCTGATGTGTTCCTGACTTTGGTGAGGTTGTAATAGAAGTCAAGGTGTGTAAGGAATGCCCTTGCCTTACTTCCAATTTATAATTAAGTATGAAAAAAATTACCATTCCAGAACTGCTTTACACAGGTGCATCCTATAGCTGTTTCATAGGTTATTTCACAACATATTGAGCAGTGGATACTAGACACCCTGATTTTACTCACTTTGGCAAGTGTTAATCAAAAACCTGTGAAGTCCAGCTGTCCCAAAGCACTAAGAACAATGCAAACGTCTGAAACTTGACCAGAGTTTTAAAAGCTGGACTAAACAAGAATGATGTTTGCAAAGAAGGAAGTACCTCCACCAAGTGATGAATGTGAAAGGCACATATGAAAGAAAGAGACCAACTGTGATAGGAATAGAAGGTGCTGTTGGAGACTGGAGTGCGGCAAGATGGATCAGGTAAAGTGGCCCGACCGTAAGTGGCCTTCAAATAAGTGAAGAATGACCATTTGCTATACTAAAGTGTATATGATATTTGCACTGTTGTGAGCAGTTTTCTTTTGCCATTGCATATGAAAAAAGCAAACCAAGCTTTTGTGTAATAGAAATGATAGTGACTACCATGTGGTAGAGATCTGCCACTTTGACTCCCCTTACTCCAATTTCTGACACAAAGAAAACTTTGGATTGGTTCTTGGTCCAGAGGGTGGGCAGAGGACAGCTCAGCAATGACAGGTATTTAATTTTTCACCAGTCACATGTCTGAGCTCAAAGCAGAACACAGATTTGATGGGATGCAATAATTCTGGTATTTGATTGTTATGAAGCAAATTTCATATCGATGAGATAAGATAGTTTGCTTCTTCTGGAAACATTACTCTCAGTTCTGAGGTTATTCAAACACATGAGTCAGTCAAATAATGTAGTCAAGACAATATTGACCCTGAAGTCAGCAAATTTCCAATCATTAAAAATAATCTGGTTGCAAATATAAGGAAAAATATCCTAGTCATAATTTCAACAAAGCCAGTTTTTGAAGAAAAGTAATAACTCCAAAAATACCCACAGGAAAAAAATGAATATAAAAATGCTAAACATGTAGAAAATATGATGGAGATATATAAAATTACATAAAAATATATTTTATAATCCAATAATTCTACTTCTAAGCATCTATCATCCAAATACATTGTGAGTTTGTTGATAAAAATGAAAGATTGGAAACCAATGTATACCAACAAGAAGATGGCTAGACACAGTATAATAAATTCACACTAGAAAATGCAAGAAAACATTTTAAATTTTGTATTAGTTTTAATGAAAGATTGAAAACCAATGTATACCAACAAGAAGATGACTAAACACAGTATAATAAATTCACACTAGAAAATGCAAGAAAACATTTTAAATTTTGTATTAGTTTTACAAAATATTCACAATATATCACTGTGTTAAAATAATTGCAGATATATATATATATATATATATATATATATATATATATATATATATGGTATGACACTATCTAAAAAATTTAAAACATTATGCAAAAGCTGTGTGCGTGTACATATGTGTGTGTAAAATTTGCTAGGAAAAGAAACCCTAAATAAATGGGTTTCTATAAATATCCAAGTAGATTTATTTGGACTTCATATAGTGAGAAAGAAACAAACTGTAGTCTTATTTAAATCAATGCTCAATAAAGATTTCTGTCATTTTGAAGCAAACAAATAGATCCATAGAATAGACTTCCTGGAATAACCCCATGAACATCCTCTGTGACAACTGAATAGGTCTCTTCACACTGAATCTCAAAACCCCAAATTACCATGCTTTTTCTCTGTTTACAAGCGGTTTTTACCAAAGCCTTTCCAGTGTTCTTGGGTTGGGAGATTGTATTGGTACCCCCATCTGTGCCTCATAATTTGGAAAACCTTTCATAGAGAGAGATGGTCTCCTTCCACAGATATTCTCAGTTACCAGTGTGGGCACTGAAACTAGTTTCTCCATTATACAGCATGATTCCTGATGAGGGCTTTCTGAATGTACATTCACTTCGTGTTCTCAGCCTGAGATTGGGGAGGATATTTTTCTCCTTGTTTGTGTCAGTTTCAATTCTTCTCAAGCTAGCACAAATAAGCTGGGCTTTTTTTTTCCCCCATGATCATTTTTAGTATTACCTTCATGGAAAAAAATGGAGAGAAGATAAAAAATCCAGGTCACCTATTAATTATGCATGTCACAATGGAGCAAGTTTCTTTTGTCGCAAATTTGGGACCTGTTCCAGGCAAGACTGGCATAATTTTACCAAGTTTTAAGGCTAAAACCATTCATTTGTAAACATACACTTTTTTTTATTTCTTCCAATAATAGGAACATAGGTTTTCCTTATGCATGTATTAGGGCCAATGATTGCTGGTACTATATCAGAAAATTATGTAAACAAGTTGGAAATTTCAGTTAGCAGTTCAGCTCCAAGGTTGACATTTCTATAGGGAACACAGGGACTTTAACAGGAAAGTGAGTTTGTCCTATTATAACTACTGGGCAACAAAACTTTTAGGTATCAGTCCTATCTCTTTCAATTGTGTTTTCTCCCAGATACTTAGTGAGGATTATCATATTAAAGTTTATGAAAATCTTTTGTATTGGGAGTTTCATCAGATGTCCCTGGATAGTAATAAATCATCATATCTAACCATTTAGCATTAATAATGTACACATAATAAATAAGGCAGAACATTACACTTAAGAATTTATCCTATATAACATTAATTAGTTAATTAAGAGATACACCATTGATGATATCTGAGTGATCTGAAATATGATTTTTAGTATGTTTCTGCCTAGAAATATACTGATGACATTTTTCTCATAGTCCCAGCCTGTTAATACTGAAGGGTAAAAGTAGACAATTTATACTTGAGGACCCTTGAAAATTTATCATCCTTGATACATGTCTTTGGAAATTCCAGTTTCCAACAGGTCACTCAAGGATGACTTTTCAGTTCTCTTGGGGACTTGGCTCTCTTGAACTTCCTTCATCATGAAAATCCAATGTAAATATCATATCTTTACATAACCCTAGCTAAAGCAATGGGCCAAGTAATAAGAGTCTAACCAGAACTGGACCCATCCTAGGATTTCACCTTTCTGATCACACTGACTGGATAAAAGATTGGCAAGTGAATATGCTGGGCCAGTCAGGACACTTTACCAGAAATGTCAGAAAAAAGATGGAAAGAAAGACATATTATGATGATGTGCAAGCTTGACGCCCCTAATGCCACATTGCTCCAATGTGGAACCCATCACCCAAGTCTCTGGTTCCAGTTCTGGAACTTCCCTGGTTTCCGTATTATTTCAGTGTTTTAGTTAGTAGACTGGTTATACAACAAAGAGAAAGTCGTGACATCACCAAGATGGCTAAATGGGAATTCCCAGGCTGTGCTCCCTTCCACAGATGAGCTAGCAGCTCACCACCAAAACTAACACATTTATGAAACCCTGGAGGCAGGAGAACACCCCTGAGTCACTGCACAGTCCACAACCCAGCAGAAGTCCTCATTGGTAGACAGGAGAAAGGGTTGTGCTGGAACTGCACCATCTCTCCTCCTCCCTTCAAGTGGCACCCACCATGTTGGCACCCACCATGCAGAGAGCAGCCCCACGATCCACAAAAGTCTCCAGGGAGTTCTTCAAGTTGAGAAGAAAGAACACTAATGTGCAACATTACAACACCTGCAGATATGAAATCCACAGGTCAAAGTGAGCATCTGCACATAAGCCATTCTATGCTAAATAAGAAAGTTAAAACACAGAATCAATAAAAACAATAACGAAAATTATTTGTTAATGTAGAGGCAATATGGAAATTTGCATATTGTGACATCAAAAATTCAAAAGGTGGGGAACAGGAATGGAACTGAAGTGCAGAGTATGTTTTCCTTTCCTTTTTTTCTATGATCAAAATTAAGTCGATATTTATTTAAAATAAACTGTTATAACTCTAAGATATTTTGAGTAAGCCCCATGATAACTTCAAAGCAAAACCTTAAAGTGGATACACTAAAATTTAAAAAAAGCAAGGAATTAAAACATACTCTAGGGAAAATTAATACAAAAAAAGGCAATAAAATGGCAGTAGTCCATATCTGGAATGTAAATGGATTAAGTTCTCCAATGAAAACAAATAGAGTGGCAGAATGGATTAATAAATAAGACCTAACTGCCTACATAAAGCTCACTTCGACAGAAAGGACACACACAGACTGAAAGTGAATGGATGGAAAAAGATAACTCAGGAAAAGTGAAACCAAAAGAAAGCAGGAGTCATTATGCTTCTTCTAGATAAAATAGACTTCAAGTCAAAAAGTATAAAGTCAGACAAACAAGGCTATTACATGACAATAAAGGGGTCAATACAGCAGGAAAATACAATTGTAAATGTGTACTCACCTAACAATTGTAAATATATATCTACTTATTTGTAAAATCTATATGCATGGATTTTAATAGATCTAAAGAGAGACGTTGGCTGCAGTACAATAGTGGAAGATTTCAACATCCACTTTCAGTAATGGACAGATCCTCTGAACAGAAAGTCAATAAAGAAGCATTGATTTCAACTGCACTCTAGACCAAATGAACCTATTGGACATTTGCAGAACATTCTATCGGATAGCTGCAGAGTACATATCCTTTTCAACTACACATGGAGCATTCTCCAGGACAGATCATGTGTTAGGCCCAAAAAGCAAGTCTTAGCAATTAAGAATTATAAAAATCATATTAGACAACTTTTCCTAACATAATGAAATGAAACTGGAAATCAACAAATAGAGGAACCCTGGAAGCTGGATAAATACATTGAAATTAAGCAACATGTTCCTGAAAAATGAATGATTCAATAAATAAATTAAAATATAAATTAACAAGTTTCTTGAGACAAAAGAAAATAGAAACACAATCCTCTAAAGTAGGCTTCACAAAGCAGTTCTAGGAGGGAATTTTATAGCAATATTATTTACACCAAAAAAAAAAAAAAAGGATAAAGAACTCCAGTGGATACCCTAGAACTAGAAAAACAGGGATGGAGTAAACCCCAAATTAGTAGAGGAAAGGAATATTAAAGATCACAGCAGAAATAAATGAAATACAGACTGAAAAATAATACAGTGAAAAGAAGAGTTGGCTTTTTGGGGAAAAGATTTAAAACCCAACAAATGGCAAATGTGCAATAGAACAGATGGCAAGAGTAAAGAATATCATCACCATGAGGGAAATAAACACACAGAGAGAAGAGGGGGAGAGTTTTGTGTGCTGACTTTGGCTGGTGCAAGGATGCCCAGTTGCTTTTCCTGGGCTGATCGTGTGAAATGCACCTGTGTCCTCATAACCAATACCATTTTTTTTTTTTTTTTGCTGGAACCTTTTTGAATACTTTGCTCATTAAAACCAAGTGACCTCTGTCCTAGGAGTCTCGGTCTTCCTTGTCACTTCCCCTTCAAACCTCCAGCCATTAGTACCAAGCGAAGGCTTTGAGTGTCTAAATCTAGTGTTCCCTGTGGGTATCCTGCTGTTGCCTCTCATCTGCAGAGATTAGAACCGGAGGTTGCTGGCACCAGGCAGGACTTTCCTTCACTCACTTCATTCTCCTCATCTTCCTCTCATGAGAAAACTGAGAAACAGAACTGAAGAGACACACTGTCAGTGGAAGATGACAGTGTCGCAGATAAAAATCTTTCAACCCTCAGATTTCTAGCCTAGATTGGTTTTTTCTCTAGCAGCGAGGTAATTGTTCCATGTATACTTGAATTTTCTGCAAAGTTCAAACACACAGCACAAAGCCTTCTCTTTGCAAGCCTTTGGCTGTCGTCAGCAAACACTGAGCATCAGATCACACACCTGCTATCCGGGATGCTATGCCTTTGTCTGAGTGAGTCAGAATCTCCACAAGAGCTGCCATCCTCTTTGTGAAGTTTCTGGCTCACACTTCCAAGCCTCAGTTAGCTGGCACTTGTCTTTAGATCATTGTGCGATTGAAGTAGTCCTTCTGTTCCCTCTGTTGTCTGTTTCATGTGTGGCCAATTGTTCTACCTCTGCTCATAGCATGGCTTTCACTGTGGCACGCACTCTTGTCATCATCACCCCTCACCCGACCAGCCCAGGGAAGGTGAAACTTATCAGGTGGACTCATCTTATCTCTTAGGTTCCCACATGATCAGTTAGCAATGCCGGATTTTGTTACTGAAGACGTTTTGTTGAGATTTGACTTTAGTAAATAGTGATTAAAGCATCAGAATCGCTTAAGAAGAATACCAATGTGTCCATAAGGTGGAAGGCATCCCTACCAAATTCTTGTTTCTCCATCTAGTCATCTTTTCCCACCACACCTACAGGTGCATGAACATATACATACACATGCACAAACATGAACACATACATATATGCACATTCCCACATGGATCTGTGTCATGTGAACTGAAAATCAGAACAAAATAGCCAGCAACCACCTGAGTCATCTGTTTCTTCTTTCAAGTTTGAGGGAGAAAATGACTATAGTGAAAAGGATTTGAGAGATCATGAATTTAATTCCTTGCACAAATAGTTTGTAAATTTATACAGTTTTAAACAAACACCACAATGCTACACACATACATATCCCATATTATTTATGTTATAGGAAAAAATACATGATATGCGCTTGATTTCATATTTAAATCTTAAAAGACAATAAAATTTTATAGGCATACTAATACCCTTACACTGATTGTAAGTTCCAAGGTATCAAAAGAGCATAGCTTCTGACACCACTGACACTCCACATTACTAGTGTAGAGTCACTAAGAAATCGAATTGTAATGATTAGGATGAATTTTGCATGCTGTTGCCTAACCAAAGTATAAATGAGTTATGCTTAAACTATAACATATGCATATTTAAAAATCTAGATACAGAACATTTTTAGATGCAAACCTACCAATCATAATTGGTAATGATAAAGTAATTAGTGCAATCTATAATTGAAAAGAAGCGTAGTATCAACTGGAAGCAAGTTCTGACTTGCAACTAATGCCCAGAGATCAGAGTATCCTATACCCAATGCCCAACTGCATCTCACCCTCCAGGGGATAGAGGCCTGCGGTCAATGCAAAGTTCCTGAAAGTATAATTGTGCCACTCTCAACAGACACGTAAGATAAAGTTGTATCTTAGTGAGGACAGGTGAGTGCAAGCCATCGAAGCAGCAGCTCATCCCACGCCAGGGTAATTAATATCACTATTAAGGATCTTAAGAAATGGTTTTTCTCCATCATTTCATAAATTAAATCACCAGTATGGCTACTATAAAACAAACAAACAAACAAATAAGCAGATGAAACCTGTAGGACAATTACAGACTTCCACAGACCCTACTGGATAGAGGCCTGATTGCAGCTGTTGTGCCAGATGAGTTGTTCTGGAGAAGATTAGTGCAACCTTGGGTATTGGCACCGTGATTTGGCAAATGTGTTATTTTCAATTCAGACCAGATAAGACAGATCAGAAACAGTTTGCATTTATATGAAATGGAAAAAAAAAATTAAACATTTACAGTTTTTCTTCAGAGTGTTGTAAACTACACTATCTCTATAAGAATAAGTCCTCTTCAGGGGTCTGAACTGCCAGGTCAATCCACAGAGCATCACATTGTTCACTGCATCAATAATGTTATGTGAGTGAGGTTGATGATCAGAAGTGGCTAGCAAGCCAAAAGCCATGGTAAGACACGAACTCAAGAGAGTAAGAGATAATCCAACTTTACCAATGTTCAGTAGCCAGCCTGGCACATCCGTATACTTATTAGCCATCCATTCTTCAGGGACTGAAAAGATATTACTCCAAAATTAAGGGATACATTATTGTTCTTTGTATCTCCTATAACAAGAAAAAAAAAAAAAAACCACAGTGGCTGGTAAGTCTCTTTATATTTCAATGTGGGCAACATGGAATTTTTCAGCTTTGAGTGTATTCCAGAGAAAGAGAGACCTCAGTAGCAGATTCAGGCTTCAGTGGAGGTAATTGGGCCACTTAAGCCAGATAACCCAGAGATGCTATGATACTAGAGTTACCAGAAGGGACAAAATGTGACACATGGCACTCTTCAGTGAATCACAGTACAGGAATATGAAGCGCTGGAGCGAGAGAAGAACTGGGTATCTTTGAAAAACAATTACTGGTTTGATAGTGGATTATGTTAGAAGTGGAGTGTCTGATGATGGATTTCATGCAACTAAAACCTTTGATCTGATTTTTCCAGACCCACTAAATAATACAGTCAGGTGAATCCAACTGTAATCCAATGTAAGATAGAAGGGGAATGTCCCAAATTACACACAGCCCAGACAAAGAGCACGTGCAAGCCACCTGAACAGGCAAGCCAGACCCACACCAGCCACTTCTGTATCAGTTTGCTTCTCTTGGCTCATAGCTATTTGGTATGACGAGCTTGCAGAGGACCTAGAAAAGCCCATCCTTGGGTTACAGCTGGACTATTTGAGATGTGAGTACAAGCAGGAAATGGCAGCAATACAAAGCTGCCTCAGTCAGGGAATACCTTGGGAGATGGTGGGGAGTTGGAAAGATAATCCTCTGCACAGGTAGGGCTTCAGGTGATGAATCTGGGCACTTGTGTACCCAGAGTTGGGGCTCTATATCAAACTCTAGGTAGTACTGAATGGCTTCATTGGAAGGAAAACGTTTGCAAAATTGTGGATAAGAAGATTTGATATGCAGACATGGAGATGAATATATGCAAATGGACAAAAAATCGTGAGTATCTCCATATCACATGTTAACACTCATAGGAGATTATCTACCAAGTAGCAAGTAATTTTTTGACCAAATGACTTCAGCCAGTTTGTGTCATTGGCCATGCCAGCATGTGTAGGGGTTCTGTGTTTGAGATTGGGGTCTCTGATAAACTTTGTGATTGTGGCATGCTTGGTGACTAGAAAGTTTCTGTGCAAAGACATGGAATGCCTGGCTGCTAGGAAACTCCTGTGCAAAGACAGAAGATGCCTGGCTGCTATAGCAATGCACCTCACGAGGAAACTCTGTGTTGGAGTCTTATCAGTTTTGACCTTCGTTTCAGGCACACAGCTCCTGGGAATATAGGGACTTACAGGTATTCTGACCATGGAAATGGACAGGGAAGCGTTCTTCTGGTGAGCAAACTCCAGGTGGGGAATGGGAGCTCTGTCCTCCACCCTTGGAATGCCCAGCAGTTTCTCGTTGAAGCTAGTAAGATAACTATACAAGTGCAGTATCTAGTTACTATGGTAATGTCCTTAGAGAAGAGGGCTCTGTGTCTTAATCAGCCTGTTACTTTGACCCCGATTATCTAGCACCTGAGATTAAAGGAATACAAGCATGGCATCATGGGCATGTGAATTTAATGAATTCAGTGGCCACTGTGGAAGCAATGAAGGCCAAGCTTTGGCCTAACAAAATGGGCTTTTATTTACCAGAGATTACTTAGCTACTGCTACAACTAAATGTGCAACCTACCAGAATTAGAGATGAATTCAATGACCCTAAATAGAACTTTTCCTCAAGGAGATCAAGCACATTTTTAATGTTAAATTGACTATATCAGGCCCACTGACTGTATCAACCTGTAAAGGGACACAGACTTTCTCTAGTCAGTCAAGGTATATATTGTAAGGAAGATTTTGCTATTCCTGCCTTCAAGATGTCACAAGTACAACATCCAAGGATGGATGAAGTGTTGGATTCTCCAGTATTGAATCCGTAGCATTGATCATAGCTTCTTTATAGAAAAGGAGGTGCAGAAGTGCAGCCAGGATCATGTTACCCACTAATGATTTAAAACCTGCACCAACAGAAGCTGTTGGCCTGAGAGAGCATTAGAAAGCAATATTAGAAGCAATATTCAAAAAGGATGCACTTAAACTTCCAGGATGCAGAATACCCATTGAATCAAGAACTTTATATAGCACTATGTAGAAAAAACACATACCTAGGGAACTCTAGGAGCAGAAGCAGGAGGCTCCACCTATTATTACTCTTCATGGTCCACCATCCACCGGGGATTTTGTGCCCCCCCATCCGTGCCAACTCCACACTGAATGCTCAGAGGTCCTTGTTCCCCAAAGCTGCAAGATTTGGCCACAGGGGAACAATGAAGTTCTTTTGAACTGTATGCTTACCTCTTGGTGTCCAGAGACCAGCAGAAAAAGAAGAGGAATTTCAACAGGAATAATTGACAGTCGGTGGGCAGGGCTTCTGTCAATGGAGACAGGGAGGAATATATGCAGCATCTAGATGATCTATTCTGGTGGATAATGGTACTCTCTTGCCTGACTGTGATGACTAATGAAGAAGACCAGTGATCACAGCCTGAGAGGGCTCTGGTGAAAGGAATTCAGAGCATTCACATAATCCCAGTGGTAGATCTTCAAGACCAGTGATGAAGGTCTATCTGAGGGTGATGAGACTCTATAGTGGAAAACTGAGGAGGAAGATGGTCAGGACCATGTGCGTCCCATGATCAACTGCAGGAGTTGGAGCTGTCATACTACTGGTCTTCCTCTTCTCTGTCCACCTTACAGGAGAGGCCATTTACAATCCTGGACAGGAGATTCCCCAAATGTCCTCTTTAGACATTGAGACAATTCACTCAAGGGATAGCGTGCTGTGCACATGGAGATAGACCACTGCCCAGATCCCACTTCAAGGAAAGAACTAAATTTACCTCAGCTTCTGGTGTGTCTGTGCCTTCAGAATTTGCCTCAGCTGCAGAGAGCTATGCAAACCCAAGGACATGAATTCCCTGAATTGTTGTTCATCCAATGACTGGTCATGAAGATGTTGTAAATGCCTGGCCACCACCCAGAACTGTGAAATACCTGCTCACTAAAATAATGCATACATCAGAGTCCCCATGGGGTCAGCTGAGGCTTCTGACTTCTCTCCATGCCCATTGCTATTTTCTTCATGCCCAACATAAGTAGGGAGGCCCTTATATATTGTTTCTATTTCCAATATGTATTTTCCACATTTCTAATTATATTCCCCAGACCTTCCTCTTTTTAGAGTAATTTTATATGCAAAAGCCTGAGGCTGTCACTTAGCAAAAGCCAAATATCAGAATCTGAGTTCCTCTTTCTTAGGCCAAGGCTTATGACATGATATAATTATGGCTTAACTAGAAATTAAAACAAAAAAGTGAAGCACCTTCTACTGAAAAAAAAAGTGATTATGCCAGTTGATAGAAAAATCCAATTATTTTTCCTCTTAGAATCAGTTTCTCATTTTAAAAATCAAGGTGAAATATACAGTATGCTTCTCAGAGTGACCTATATTTCACTTGTAGTAAATTCAAGGCATTATTCAAAGATAGCTAGAGTGTTGTACTGACTGTGCATTGCTGTGACAAAATACCTGAGATAATTATCTTAAAAGAAGACAAACCTCACAGTTTCAGAGGTTCCAGTCTATGGTCACTTGACCATGTTGCTATAGGCCTTTGTAAGAGATATGATAGAGGAATCTACTCACTTCCTGGCTGCCTTAGAAAAGGGTGGGAACCAATACCATAGTATTTTCTGTTCAAATGAATTCCCTTTAAAGACTGTGTGGGGGCCAGGTGCTGTGGGTGCATGCCTGTAATCCCAGTGGATCTGGAGGCTAAAGCAGTGAGGCAGGACAATCATGAGTTCAAAGCCAGCCTCAGCAACTTAGCAAGTCCCTAAGCAACTGAGTGAGACTCTGTCTCTGAATTAAAAAATTAAATAAAAATAAATTAAAAAGGGCTGGGGATGTGGCTCAGTGGTTAAGTGCCCCTGAGTTCCATCCATCATACCAAAAAAAAACAAAAACAAAAACAAAAACAAAAAAACTCTATGGGGATGGGGAGGGGAAAAAAAAGAGCAGACATTTTGATAGATATCTAGCCTCTAGTCTCTACATTTATCAGGAATATCACCCTCATGCTGAAACAAACACTCCCTCCACACCACCCCCAACAGAAGTCCCATAAGATCACAATAATGCAACAAAAACAAAAGCACAACAAACAACAGAGAAACTTCCTATTTTCCTAAATTGCCTTGGGCAGAGCCAATGTGCTTGAGAGTCAATGTTTCATCACTTGGCAGAGTGCAGAGGAGAGAGCCCCAACTTAAGAGGGAGACAGCTCTGCTAATTCTTGGCTGGTTGAACTTGGGCAAATTGCCTAATCATCTGAACTCCTGGCTATCTTGGTCATAAAATAGGAAAGTAATATGAACCTCCCACGTTGTGAAAATTAAGTCAGATGGTGAGCAGAGCTGTTAGGTCAATTTGTAATTAATAAACATCTGGCCTCCGACTAAAGTTCCAAGTGAGAATTAGATTATCCCTTGCCTCAAGAAAAGATGTGCTGGGGAGGGACATAGCTTCCTACTCATTAGTCCATGTCTGAGCACCTCCAGACTGGCCATACTGGTTTCTTGTGCTTTAATCCAGTCCAGAATAAATCTTTATCCTCCCCAAAATACCCGGGCTGTTCCTGAAGCAGTGGGAGTGGACTGGTGGATCTGTGAAAGAGGGCTCCTTTAGAGTCCTATTTCAGCCACTTTCCAACACCATGCATTTAAGTTGATTCAGCAACAGGCCTGATGCAGGGGTTTTCTCGTGCCCACATTGATATTGAATCAAAAAATGGATAAAGACAAAAGTTGAACAACCCTAGGATAGAAAAAACAATTTTGTTATATTACTGCAACAGAGTATGGAACAACCAGAATATGAAAAAAACTAGACCTATAGGATCAACCAGTTCAAATTTCATAATGGACTATCGAGCGTCAGAGGCAGGAGGATCCCAGAGTAGAGTCCTTTCATATGTGATCCCAACCAGGTTTCTAGAAGGGACTGTACAAATTTAAACCTCCATGAGCAGTAGGTGAGGGTATCATTTCTCCACATCTTCAAAAGCCCCTTGTAATATTTGGGGCACAGATCATTGTCAGTTGTGCACGAAGCAAATGTCTTCTAGTTTGAAGCTTGTCATTTCACTCCCATTGTGTTGTCTTGATAAACAGAAGGGCTTAGGTTTAATGATCTCATTTATTAATCTTTAATGATTTGTACTTTTGGTGAACAAAGAATAATGGATTTTTCTTTGTTATTCAATGCATAATAATTACTGTCATTATTCTTTCTTGGTGCTAAAATTTATCGAATTTGTCAAGGGTGAGCTCCATCCAAGCGAATCTTGGGTAATCTTTGTTTGACAATCTTATGTATGAAAAATAATATCTGTGGGGTTTCAATTTGTACATTTCTTATTCAGAGGAAAGCTGAAGTTCTTTTCACTTATTTAAAGGCAGTTTGTATTCTTTTCCTCTCACCCAGCTGCTCACGTTTTCTGCTCCTTTGTTAGTAGGGTTTATGATCAAAAATTTTTCTTCCTGATTGTTAAGAATCCTTACTAGATCAAGGAGATTCGCCCTCTCTATGCAAGCTGTAAATTGCAAAATTTTCTCCATTTTATCATTTGCTTTTTACTTATAGTTTTGTTTTGCTCCATTTACTTAATGCCACTAGCAAGTGCTTTCCTTATTTCACAAAGTTGAGTTTATCAATCTTTTTCATATTGCTTCTATGTTTTAGACTATTCATTGTTCAGAAGACACTTTGTACTTCTAGGTCCTTACAGAGCTCCTGTTGGTGTGAGTTATGAACCCAGTTCTCACCTTTCCTCCAAGTGGCTACCAGCTATATTAATACCATTTACTTAAAAGTGTATGTGTTCCAGGTTTTAAGATGCTTCTTTCATTGTAAATAAAATGCCCCTGAGTACCTGAGTCAACTTATGCTTCTCCACACGGTTCTATTGATCTACAGATTTGTGTCCATTAGACACTCTTTTAAATATAGATTTTAGTGTGTTTGAATAACTGGCTTTCATATTCTACATGCTTGCATGTCTGGCTTTCCATAGGAGATTTAGAATAACGTTTCCTAACTCAACTTGCTGGGGATATATATCTATATACCTATGTAAATACATATATCATGTATATCTATATAATACATGTAGAAGATAATTTATGTGTATATAATAAACATACATGTATAAACATATACATATTTACATACAAATATCTTTACATTTTTCAAATCTACTTTTGTGTTTCTCATGTGCCTCTCAAAGTATTCTTTGGGAAGCTTTTACTACTAAGTTTTTTTGCCAAAGAATTTTGTTCCTCTGTTGACATTATAAATGTGACCTAGTCTTTCATCGTGAGTTTTCAATAGCTATCATTAACATATGTGAATGCTATTAAATTGTATATGTTAACTTCATACTTAGTTTTATTACATTATTTTATCATTTGTATCAACTTTAACATTGATCCTGTTGAGTTTTTCAGGAATAATATCCTGGTTTTCCACAAATGCAGGTATTTTCCTTTGTCCTAGTCTGATCCCTAAGTCTCCAGGCATTGTCCCCTGTCTTCTTGCATTGATTAGCATCTCTAGTATAGTAGTGAATAGTAATGGAGAAAGCTAATACTGCTTCTTTGTTCTTACTTTAGAAGGAGTGTGTGTGTGTGTGTGTGTGTGTGTGTGTGTGTGTGTTTCCTATCAGCTTATCTTAAAGATTGAGGTATATTATTTTAAGGAATTCTCCATCTGTTCCTATAAACAAGTGTTACTATCAGAAAAAGGGGCTACATTTTGTTAAGAGGTTTTTCTGCCTCTGTGGGGATGATCACATAATTTTTTCATTACATGTCTTAATAGAATAAGTTCTATTAATGCAGTTCTTAATATTGAATCATTCTTACAATTCTGGAATAAACCTCACTTAATTGTAATGATTTTTTAATGTGCTATTAGATTCTCTTTACTAATTGTGCTTGTCAGGGTTTAACCAAAGTATGAGATGTGCTTTGTGTGTGTGCGTGTGTGTCTGCACACACAGCTGTGTAGATAGAGAAGGAATTATCATGCAAGTGTAGAGGATGGCTAAGCAAGTCTAAAGTACATAGGGTGGACAGTCAAGACGGAAAAATTATAATTAAGTTGGAACCTCAAAGGCATAGCTATTTAGAGTCAAGCTCAGGGAAGGATTAATCCTTCTTTTAAAGTACCTAGCTGATTAGGTCAGGCCCACCTAGGAAAATCTCCCTGTTCATTAACATAAAGTCAACTGATTAGAAACTTAAATCACATAGGCAAAATCCTTTCTCAGTAACACATTAGTATTTAACAGAATGATTAATAAATATAGTTCAGCCCTGCCAAGGTCATAGATCACATAGGCACCGCACTGATAACTCATTTATGCAACAAAGATTATTGCAGTAAATGGAACGGAGACTATTGTATTAAGGAGAATGTTCAGACTACGATCCACAAACATCTGAAAGGCAAGAGAATGGAATTTTCTTTTAGAAGGATTAGAAACAGGCCTCGAAGAAAAAGAAGTGTGCAGGGGTGGATGACATGTTTTAATGGGACACTTCATCAAGGCCTCTCTTCCTTCTTTATCCTTACTTATGGTATGCATTTATTGTCCCTCTTTTTCTTATTGGGTCAGCTGATGATTCATCTGTCTTGTTATTTTTTTCCAAGAGCCAATCAACATTTTTACCATTTTTATTTTTACTATTTTTTTCTCTTGCTGTGTTGCTAATTTCCATGTTATCCTTTAACATCTCTTTTCCTCTGTTCCATTTTAATTTACTCTATAATTTTTCTAAATTTTTGAGTTGGGTATTAGACCTGTCTGTCCAGTCTCAACTACAGCGATATAGGTATTTAAGACTATAAATTTTCCTCAGTTATAACTCATTGACCTTTGTTAATATGTAAACTCTGCAATTTCAGTTTGTATCTCCTTTTCCCTAAATGCTATTTAGTAATCATTTTAATTTCCAGGTGGAAATAATATTTGGGGAATTGTTTTATATTTTTAATAAATATAATTTTATTAAGTTTCAATTATCAAATGCTCATCTATTACCTCTCCTTGGAACTTACCATGTTTTTATTTGTGAACTAATATTAGATCCATTTTTATAAATGTCCCATGGGCATTTGAACAGAGGCAGTATTCCCTATTATTGAAGCAGAATAGTTTAATTATAGTCATGACAATGATTAAATTATTTGCCTCACTAATAAATTACATAATTATAACTACTACCTTACTTATTGTTTCTGTACTTGATATGGCATGATTGAGAATGCTTTGTTGAAGTCAGCCTTGCTGTTTCTGCTTGCTTCTTACTTTTCCAAGGCATCCATGCTTAGGAGGTGGTCTTCTGTGATGTTAGGTGCACAGATATTCCTTCATATTTTCTTTATGAGTTGGGATCCTCAGTGTTGTGCAGGAATCCTTCTTGGCCTCCTTTTCTTTTTTTTAGGTCTTAATTCAACTATGTCCATAACGACATTCCAGTACCTGAGGTCTTATTGTTTGCATTTGTCTGAGAAATCTTTGCTTTTCCCTTAATTTTCGTGCTCCTGATTCATTTTGCCCCAGGATGTCTTTTATGTATAGCAGAGAGTAGGATTTGCATCGTGACCCAACCTGGAAATAGTTTTCATTAAATATATAAGCCCGTATATAACAATTAATATGTTTTATTCATACTTATGTTATATTCTCAACTTTTTCATTCATACTATACTTAATGTGGTTTTATTTCCATTATATACATTTTCTCAGCTTTTTATTTTTTTGTGTTATTTAAGAAGATTCATGTATTTGTTCTAGAGGTATCATTTCTATAAATAGCTCTGTATAATGTTCAGTCTCTTTTCTTTAATTTAGGCTTTTTACTATCCTGATTCCCAACTTTCCTCTCTATGAGTGCATTCTATTCTCCTCTTTTTCTTTCTAACACTTTAGTTGTTTTATATCCACTTTATCATAGTCCATAATATTTACATATTTTCCCACCCATATTCCTACCTTTATTATAAACTTAGATTTGCTCTTCCGTATATTAGGTTCTCAGGTCCAATTTTTCTAATTATTTCTTGGGTTCGTGAAATTTATCTTTTACTGGATTCCTTAGGAAGAGTTTATCAGTACAATAACTCTTCAAATTTGTTTGCCCATTTGCACACACACACTGCTATTTTTAAATGCCTTGAAACATCAAGGAGAGCTTGGATTGATTTTAAATCCTTGAATCACATTTTCTTTAGATTTCTAGAAAATTTTCTTCATCAGTGTCTTGCTTTGCATGCTGCCAAGAAGAAATCTGAGTCAAATTGATTTTTCTTTCATGTAGAATAAATTTAGTGTTTTTTTTTCTTCGATGCCCAGAAGATATTTTCTTCAACTTAAACCCCAAAGGTTCTTTAGCCTACCTCTCAAAGCTGATCTCCCAGACCAATTTTAACAGGTACGTGGTAGGCATGAAAACGTAGGTCTCAATCCTGCAAACTTTTCTTGGATTCTACCTTGAATATTAGTTTTCTTTGCTTCTTGGGGGACTCTAATAAACAGAAATCCCAGTGGTCCATTTTTCAAAGTGCAGTATTTAGCTTTATATGTAAAATTCCTGGGAGTGTAAAAAGAAAACCACCAAAGGGGAGATGAACAAATGGTTACCAGGAGTGAACACCTGAGTGTGACAGAGTCACCGCCCCTTGACAAAGAGGTGAGCAGAAGCAGCTGCCCCGACCAACAAAGAGAAACCACATACCTACACTTACCCTAAGAAGGTCTGCCTGCCACAAGAGAACAAAGGGACATGGGGACAAGGTAAGGCACATTGGGGACATGGGGACAAGGTAAGGCAGACAGTCAAACTTAGGTGAGGTGCAGGAAGACTGTACACCCCATAGTACTCCAGCAGTGAGGAACTGGGGGAGGGACTTTGCAAACTAGGGAATAAAATACTGACAGTAACTGCTCTGGGTGTGCCTGCTCACCCAGATATCAGATTTTATAAGCTGTCAGTAAAAGCCTTTCTTTCTCTATGGCTTTTGGCACTCAGTCCATTCTTTGGGTTTGGGCAGGTGAGCATGTTTTTCACATCTAATTATAGGTATTTTTAAGTTTCTTTGATAATCTTCTATATAATTTTATCACTAGTGATTTTTGCTTTTTTTAAAATTTTGCTTTTCTTCTTAGCTATTTTAATCCTTTCTTCAATCATCTTTATTATACTTAGAGTCCAATATGTTTTTTCAGTCATCTTATAGTTTGGTGTTCACTTTCTGTCTTTCAGTTGTGTTTCTTTTTATGCTTTAAAATTATTTTATTCTATCTTTGCAAGCACATACTTTGAGGATATATAATTCATGTGTTACAGGTTTTTGTTAGAAGAGATTTCTTTATGTTCTCAACTTTTATGTTCTTATATAATAAAACTTCAGGCAAGACATAAAACTTCATAAAAGGATAGCAAACTTTATTAGAAGGGAAAAAATACTGTGGTTTGGTTTAAATATGAGGCGTTTCCCAAAGGCTCATGTGTGAGACGATGCAAGAATATTTGGAGGTGAAAAGATTGGGCGATGAGAGCCTTATAATCATCTGATGGGATTAACTGGGTGCAAACTGAAGGCAGGTAGTATGACTAGAGGAGGTAGGTCATGAAGGCATGCCTTTGGGTTATATTTTGACACCAACAAATACAGCCTCTCCCTGCTTCCTGGGTGCCATGTTCCCAGTCACCTTCTTCAGCCTCACCTCAAGCCCCAAAGAATGGAGTTAGCCTTCTATGAGCTGAGACCTCTGAAACTGTGAGCCCCCAAATAACCTTTTCCTCTTTTAAAATTGTTCTTACCAGGTCTTTTTGTCATATCAGAGAAAAAACTGACTAAAACACACTGTCAAGGGAGAGACTGGGTTCTCTCAGAAAGGAGAGTGAAGATGTGCCTCCTTTGTGTCCCAGTTGTATTGATAGTCTTAGGGATATTTCTGGAGAGTCCTGTGCAGGTACCACCTTTCAGCTTCTGACTGACAGTAGGATTACTTCAGATTCTCTCTCTCCCTTCCTCTTTTTTTGTAGTACTGGAGATTGAACCCAGGGCCTCACATATGCTGAGACACACATCCCCAGTCCTACAGCAGATTTTTAAGTCCCTCCTGCATATGGTCTTACCCACAGGTACCCAAGTAACACCCATAGGTATATAATAGTGACATCCATATAATAATGACATCCTAAAGATCTAAAGGCAATTCTAGTTGACCTTGGCCCATGCTAACTGGCTGACAGGTAATTTTATAGTGGTGATGTTTGCTTTTGTATTGGCCAATCTGAGTTGTCAACTTGATTGGTTTAAGAGATGTCAATGATTAAGAGGATTATGGGTGTGACAATGAGGGTGTGTCTAGGAATGATTGGCATGCAGTATTGCCAACTGAAATGGAGACCCTCCCTAAGCGTGGGCAACACCATCCAATAGGATGATGGCTGGGATGGAATAAAAGTTGGAAGAACAAAGAAGCAGCAGCAGACTTGCAACATCTATTCTTCTTGAACCAGTTCTTGACTGCTGCTGTGATCATTTGAGGATATTGTATTTGCTTCTTAATTCTCCCAAAGCGGACTTTTCCAGTGATTCGCCAGAACCCTTCAGTCTTGGGCTAGGGTAGCAGCATTGATCCCTCTTGTTCTGGGGCTTCAGCCTTTTGGACTGTGCAGCTAATGGTTCTCCCAGCTCTCCAGCCTGCAGACAGCCATGTGGACCATCCAGCTTCTGGTCACGTAATCCAACCTGATAAATCCCCTTTTCATAATTATACTTCCTGTTGATTCTCTTCTTCTAGAGAACCCTCATACAGCTTTCAATTATCCTGTCTTTCTGAATCTGGGAATCTTTGGTCAGTATGAAGGTCATAAAAGATCCTCCTTTCAAGGTCTTCTTCTTGTTCTTATCATGACAGGGAGGCATCTTCAATTTATAATCCCTGAGAGAAAAGCCTAGAGGATAACAGGCCAGAGTGGCAGAATATAGAAGATCCTATAGACTTAAGCCAGTGCAATGACAGAATGGCTTTGGGTAATTTTTTTTCTTTGTTCTTTTTTTTTTTTTTCCTAAAGAAAGTATATTGATGGAGGGGGCAGGTGGGTCAGCCAATATCCCCTTGACCTAGGTTTCTACTGCTCCTGTCTCCTTTTCATCTTTTTAACTTGTTTATCAGTTAGAATAATGGGTAATAATTTTACCTCTTGAAAATACCCCATTTTTACTAAGAGATAATTTTACAAAAAGAAATATCTATATTTGTTCTTCCATGATGTTCTAGATTTTTACAAAAAGAAATATCTATATTCGTTCTTCCATGATGTTCTAAAATTTATTTAAGCTTTTAAAAACTTCTAACATATTAAGGTTATTCTGGTTATAATTGAGAACAAATTATAATTTTTCCCATAAGATAATTTCTTGTCTCTTATTTGTCTTTTATCATTAAAAAATAAATTGAAACTAAGATTAATTATGTCCAATCTGAGGCTTATTTGTTAATGTTAAATAGGAGAAATTCCATTTTATTTCTTAGTGAACAAACATTCATGCATTTTAGAATCTTACAATTTTATTAATTATTCATGATTTTAAAATAACAGACAGCCCAAGCTCAGATTTTCATTTGCATTGTTTTTTTTTAATCTTAATGTCAGTCTGTTATTCTTAATTGTTTAAGTTGGTAACAATCTATTCCTTTGGGTTTCTAATCCTTGAAATTAATCACAAAGAAAGCTGCAGAGCTTTCACCTGCAAATTGAGTTTTTATCTTATCTTAAAGAATTATCTGGAATCCATTATGCTTGGAATATAATTACTCTTAAATGAGTAAGACTAACAGTCAACTACTATTGTGAAGATTCAGATATCTATGCTAATGAAATTTCTAAGCACTTTGAGAAGCATAAAAGATTCCAAGATTGATTTGAATTATTTCTTCTCTTTTAATTATTTCCATTTGAGTAAAGGACTGATAGAATGTGAAAGAAAGATTTCATTTGAAAAGGAAATCAAAATAAAGCACTCTCTCCTCTCACTGAAGTATGGTTTGAAGCAAAATAAACTATTATCTGGTAACTGCCAAAAAAACAGAGGACAAATTTTAATTTAATCTTGGAATCAGGAAGGATTTTGAAGCATTTGATTAATGAGCATTCTTTTTCAACAACAAGATAATGGCCCATGCATTTACATGCATGCTGCTTGTACATTATCAGCAGATAGGATGAAAGCTGCTTGGAGAACAGTATGTATCTGTGTATGTATGTATGTATGTATGTATATATGTATCCAACAGACTGAGTAGGTGGAGAGTGTGTGTCTTTAAAAGAGAGTGGGAATTTAATCCCATTGATGTGAATGCTATCTCTCTCTCTCTCTCTCTCTCTCTCTCTCTCTCTATATATATATATATATATATATATATATATATATATATATATCCTAATTTAGAGAGTTGGTTCAATAAATCTGAGATACCATTTATTAATTTTAGTGAACAGAACTATAATAGGTCGAGTTCACTGACTCTGAACCAGTAAGTAACTTTAGTGCCATTATGTATTCTACATAATTAAAATATCTGAAGAAAAATTCTATTCATTGATTGTTGATAAACCCACATTTTAAAACAGCAGAAATTTTTAAGCAATAATATAAAAATATGAGGAAAACGAAAAGTATAAAATCAGGTAAGAATAATTTTCAGTGCAGGAAATTTTAAAACTTTAGTTAGTTTTCAATACCTTTCCTGAAAGAGGTGTTTATATCCTCAAATTTCATCAAATTAACTGATATCCACTTAAACAAATGTGTTAGAAAAGGAAACTTCTCGATTCTAGATTATCCTGTGTAAACAACCTGAGGACCATCACAGTAAATTACACCTCTAATCTATTTCAGTCATCTTTGCACAAAAGGAATTCATATGGGATCCAGATACAACAAAATAATTGAAAATGCCATTTACAATCATTGCTTGCAGGTTGTTTATTTAGTGTTTCAGGGAACTAAAAACAACAACAACAAAATGATCATCTGTAGGACACTGACTATATTAAATAGTCTCATTATCTGTCCAGCTCCAAACCGGGTATTAGTAAACGCTGCTGTTTCCACAAATATACTTTTAAATAATAAATCTACCAGTTTATTTTTTTATTTGATCATTCTTTTCATTTAAATTATATATATATATATATATATATATATATATATATATATGTGTGTGTGTGTGTGTGTATATATATATATATATATATATATATATATATATATAATACATTTAAAAGGTTTTATTCTCATTGATTTCCTAGTAGTTACTATATCATTTTTGTGTGTATGTGTGTTGAAAAAAGTTGTGTGTCATTTTCAGACAATACTTTCAAAGCCAAACTAACTCTCTCATCTGTAACCAGAAAAAAGAAGAGAAAATCAAAAAGAAAAGCAAGACAAAGAAGAATTGGAGGAAGAGGTAGATAGGGGAGAGAAGAAGGAAGACGAGGAGGAAGAGGAGGGGGAGGAGGGAGGAAACGAAGTTTGACTTGCTGTTTCTTTGCTCAGCTGCCCTGTTTCTGATCTTCCTCTCTACACTTGCGGCCATCAGACCATGGCTCTCCAGTGATTACTGTATCTGGGCCAGCAACCCATGTCATACTTTGTCTTCTTGATTTCTGGCTTTTCTCATCTTTCTAAATGTTATTTCCCCTTCAATGCAGCTTCCCAC
Source organism: Spermophilus citellus (assembly GCF_964194105.1). NCBI lineage: Eukaryota > Metazoa > Chordata > Mammalia > Rodentia > Sciuridae > Spermophilus > Spermophilus citellus. The sequence continues at coordinate 70,684,331 of NC_138196.1, read as the reverse complement.
ACTGATTATATTGTAGGTCATGATCAAAAACAATTTCATCATCTCTAAAATCCTTCCTGAATATCCTATTTTAAAAATATCTCTTCCTAACTTTATAGCTCATGGATCTGCTTTCCCTCTGCTTCAGATCTTTAACCCCCTGCAGTTCCAATACATTAACCTCATTAATCAATCACAGTCCTCTAACACCCTCCTGTCTTTATTCTCTCTGCCCAGCCTAGATTTTTAGTCCAACGTTGTCAGTGAAGCCCTTGAAAAAACCTTCTTCTCTCTTGCACATTCTCTTCTAATATTTTGTCTCTCTGAAAAACTGCATGTTTGGTTGTGCTAAATGATCTATATTCTTCTTGGTACCCAAGAAGCTTAATGTTAATGGAAAAAAAAATCACACCAACAATCCAATTGACTTAAGTGTAAATCCATGGTCACAAACTACAAATGGGCACTCATAGCTTACCCTAAAACCTACCACACTTCTTTAGTGAGATCAGCTTTTTATTCTCAAAAATGTCTATTGCATATTTAATCCTCTCTTCTTATACTATTGACATCTGTTAATGCATCCTCAAACCCAACTGATTGTTCTCCTTCCAAAGAAAATGAATGTCATCGTATAGAAACTCTAATCCCTCAATGTGCCAAATCTATAAATTATCTGCACATTTATTTATCTTTCATATTGTCAAATAAAACACAAATCTGACTTAGATAATGGGAGACTTAATGCAAAAAAAAAAAAGGTTAATGTGATAAATGGAATGGAGACTTGTACAGGGAGAGTGTTCAGACTGAAATCCACAAACATCTGAAAGGTGAGATAATGGAATTTTCTTTTAGAAGGGCTAATAATGAGCCTAGAATGAAAGGAGTGTGCCAGGGTAGGTGGCATGTTTTAATGGGACAGCTGATCAAGGCATGTCTTCCCGTTTCCTCAGTAATAATGAGGAGTCATGAAGGAGCTAGCTCAGGGTTAAGGTGGGTCAAAAATGAAGGACCTGGGGGAGGAGAAGCAATTTTGGTCCAGTCAGTTAATAAGAAATTCTAGTTGTTTAATGGGTACAAACAGTTCAGCTAACCTTTTGTGAGGCAAATAATGGGAATTTGGAGAGTCTTTGACTGTATCCTATGGGGACACTGTGAGTTACAAAGAGTGTATTAAATGTCTTGTCTAAATTGCATGAGGAAGGAGTGTTTCTAAAGTAAACCATCTCCTGAACCACGACATGAGGAGTTTTTTTTTTGTTTGTTTGTTTGTTTTGTTTTTGTTTTTTTACCATTATCTTTTTTTTTTCCAGGAGTAAAGGTAAAGTTTAACATTGTCACATATGTTTATATCTGTTAACATAAAAGTATGTTGTGTCCATCCATCTGTGTTCTTATTGCCAATCTATATATTAGACATTCTTTTGATTACCCTTCCTCACCTTCTTCATAAACACCTTCCTTTTTACTTGATGACTTCCATAAATTCACAATTGTGCCCAGGCATATCCAATCTGAACCAAATCTAGACCAGCAAATTTCTCATCTCTCTTTGGCCAGGTCCACATAAGAAGCACACAGCTGCTTTTTAGTGACCCCTAATCCTACAGGCCGTCCATGTCACCTCATGCTATTTACAACACATTACAATCTAAATCTTGCCACTTTACTTACCCTGAAATCAACAATGACCCCCAAGTTGTCATTTCTAATAAGCATTTTCATTTTCTTATCTTTCGGTGATTCTCAGCAGCATTGGACACAAATAGCCACTCCTTCTGTTGGGGTTTGGATGTGAGGTGCATCCCAAAAGCTCATGTGTGAGACAATGCAAGAAGTTTCACAAAAGAAATGATTGGGCGCTAGAGCCTTAACACAATCAGTGACCTAATCACTTGATGGGACTAACTGAGCGGTAACTGAAGGCAGGTGGGGTGTGGTTGGAGGAGGTGGGCATTGGGGGCGTGGCTTTGGGGTATATATTTGTATCTGGCCAGTGGAGATCTCTCTCTGCTTCTGGATCATCATATGAGCTGCTTCCCTCTACCATACTCTTCTGTCATGATGTTCAGCCTCACCTTGAGCTCTGAGGAATGGATATCTTCTACGGTCTCTAGACTAAGAAATACAGCTTTTACGTTGACATGCCTATCTGGAATATTAGATTTTATAAGAACTTTCTACACATGGGACCCAGTTCTGCTGCTGCTGCTATGAACTTTCAGATGTCCTGCCTATCAATACGCCCCCATAGTTTCAGAAGACGGAGAACTGGTTTTCAAAAATCATTCTAGTGCCTGATGTATAACAACCAAGCAGAGGACCACAAGTGGAGGATCACTGGAGGCATCCTTGGTTCTATTGTCTTAACCCCACAGTCAAGGGAACCATGTTATATACTCTGCTTGAGGATGCCTGCCATGCAATTCTACTTGTATCTCAGCACACAAATAACCACTCAATAAACTCCTGATTCATCCAATCAAGTAGGATAACCTAAAAAAGAAAACTTAAATTTGTAGCAAATTTCTAGTATGAGAACTAAAAGTTGTCCGGAAATTCATGATTCATGGCCTTCTCTACTAAGCTGTAGCATTACCCAAATTGTCATCATGAAGTTACACATTCTCATCCTTTTTTTCTCACAATATCATCATAGAGAAGTGAATAAATTTGTTTTTGTTTCCTTGTGACCCAAATCTTCCACCTTCAGGGTTTGTAGATTTTAGAATTGTACTCCTCTATATAATTTTTCTTGCTATCATAATCCAGTGTCAGTAGATTTCTCAAGGTTAAATTCATGCAAAAGAAAAAGACTCTCAATTTCTCATTACAAATATGGTCCCTTTCACAGTCTTTCCAATTTCAATGATTTCAACTAGCCAGTTCATCTAATCAATTAATAATTACCAACATGTGGGTATCATCCTCAAAACCTTAATTTCTTTCCCTTTTCACATCAGTCTTTCAGTAACTCATATTATCTGTGCCTCAAAAATACATCCCTGCCTCTGTACAACTAATCTTCTAACATACAGTTAGTGGTCCTACAAGACCAACATTTTTTATTTTCAAACTTTCACTTCCATTTCTTCATAACATTCCCATAAAGCATCCAGAGTCATTTTTAAATATAATTTAAATCTATGTAATCTATTTGCCTACCTAAAACGCAAATTTATCTATAAGAACAAGTCTAGACTCTGCTTAGTATTTCAATTATATTGCATTATGCGTATTATATATATATTGCATTATATATTCACCCATCTTTAATTATATTCTAATTGTATTTATTCAATGTAATTATCTCTACTCAGGAATTGGAACTACTCCAAAAAATATTCTATTAGGCTTATATATTGTTAGAGAAGACAACACACAAAACTAATGAGTAAATTACATAATATTTTAGAAATTAATAATCTCTATGAAGAGAAAGTAAAGCAGTATAGGATGACAAGGAGTCTATTGAATGGGGTGGTAATTCCAAAGACACACCACACTGTGCCTTCGGGGTGTGTTAATATCTTATTAATGTAGGGTCTCTAGTTCCGACATCCTGGCTGAGTTACAACAGGTCCTTAAAAAAATTCAATTAATAAAAACTTGTTGGAGAAAGAAAATACCTGTGATCCCTGTAGATTATTTATTTTCACTCAAAAATAATTGAAAGGTATAGAATATTCCACCTTTATAATGAGATAAAATTCAAAGTGTTGAGAGATAAATTTTGTATAAGCACCATGGTGATATTATGTTTGCTTTTCCTCCTCTCTGAATGCTTAGAGTTTTAATCGTGTTCACACACTAATGGCATTCATACTGGGAAACTGAAATATGGTGGATATGGATATGGATATGGATATGAAGAGTAGAAATATATATTTTAAAATTAAATAACAATTTTACAATGGAATTCTTAAATTTTTAATTTCTTGGATATGTTTATGCTCAATTACTTGATGTGAATGTTCAGTGGTCAAATAGGGAATGATTAAAAAATTATAATGGCATAGGCCATTTTAATCTGTCTTTATTTGTAAAATTAACAAATCAATCTCTAATATGAAAAGGTAATTATTTAACTAATGAATGTCACATGCTAACCTGTTAAATTTCTGAGAGCTTACTGCTATGTCTATAAATGATAAGTGAAACCACTCAAATGTCATTTCTTACCAAACAATGAATCATGTCATTAAAAAAATCAATTGAACTACTTGTTAATAAAATCTGAAAAACATCTCTAATTGCTCAGTTCAGTAAAAACAATTAATTTTAGAAGGCATATGAGCTCTTCTTTTTAACATGTCCACCTTTCATTTCTGTCAGCACATGAATGGGGTATAGCATCAATGATAGCCCATATGTCCGCTGTTTCTTGGACACTGTGAGTCAGCTGCAGCGACGAAGGCCATGTGTGACCATGTGGTTCAATTCACTGAACTCTACCCAAGGCCGGCCAGTCAAAATGAACTCCGTGACTCATTTTTCAAATGCTTACAAATCTCTTTTCTTCAGAAATACAGCCAGCTGGAAATTGAATGGGTTGTCCAGCATTCAGCCAAGAGAGTCTGCAACATTTCAAAACAGATGGCCGGGGCATCGGTGAGAATGTCCCCGGAAGAAGCCTGGTCAGGCAACTGTTTCTGAAAATGTTGAATAAGTCAACCTCATCCTTTCAATACAGACACTAAACAGTTAATATTTTCAGCTTGGAAACTTGGCTTCAACAAAACTTAGGCTTCCCATTTGAAGACTCCTCTGTGGCTTTTCTGTCCTTCTGTGGTGTTGTAGTCTGTCACCTGCCTGAGCTCTGGCTCTTAGACCATTCTTGGTATTTTTTTTTTTTTTTTGCCTTTCTTTTATAATACAAATCAAAGTTGGTCTCACCTTCCTTCCTTCCTTCCTTCCTCCCAATTTTGTGTAAATTCCTCTCCTTCTAGGTTTTACTCTAATGAGCTTGTAACTCTTCTTTATTTTTTTCTGGTAATTGATAAAGTTAAATAACACAGCTCACTTTCAAGTCCAGCATCTAATTAGAGTGTTTTCAGAGACTTTGTATTCCCTTCCCTGAGATTTGACAAAGACAAGGCCTGTCAGCCCCTGCTCTATTGATCAAGCAGCTGGAGCCATTCATTATCTGCCCTTCTTGCTCTCTTGAAATCAGTCCCTAGAGGATATGACTGGAAGACAGGCACAGTGAGCACAGATTATTTCCCATTACTGTCCCACAGAAAATGTGAAAATCCTAGACACCTTTTGAAGTCCGGAAGCTCATACTATGAAAAATTCTGATACTATTGGTGTTAGACATTTTTTACTCTCCAGTTCTTTATATATTTCCCCACTGCTTAGAGAATAAAACTCAAACTCATTACAACCTAGGGAAGCCAGAATTAGACAGGCAGTCAGTATAGATAGGTAAATCGAGTCAGGTCGGATCAAGGAGGCCAATTTTGAGTGAGTCCCGGAAGTTGGAGACTGTCCCCTGAGGGATTGAAATATGAATTCCTTCAGAGCCCTTCCTCCAGCCTTATCAAGAACCTGCCCCTGCTCCAACCTGTTGCCAAGGTAACCTGTCCCAGGAATTGCCCCTCCCTACAGGGAGCTATAAGGTTGTTAATTAATGTGTCCTGGGCTGCTCCATCCTGCCCTTCCCCCTTCAGCCACCTGCTGAAGCCATCTTTTGGCCATCCCACTCAGCATTCTTGGGCCTAGTCACTAGGCAGGAAGGAGAAAGATGGGCAGAACAAAGGAATCCTAGGACATATAAAAAGGGCAGAATACCTCACCTCTTGGGATACCAGGATACCAGCCATGGCCCCCTTCTCCCTCTCTGGAGAAGTCTATGTTACTCCCTTTTAAATAAACCTTGCTTTATTTATTATTTGCTTACCTCCTCTGCTTCTCTAATGTTCCAACTTCAGCATGTGAGGAAGCAGAACTCGTTCGTCACCAATAAATGGTGGTATCACGAGTACAGAAGGCTCTTTTCCAGCTTGTCTTCCATTTTCTTGCACTAACTTGACTCTGTATAGACTGTTGGAAAGCCCCCTCTTCCTCTCACAACTAACACCTGCTGTTTAGTGAGGCATGGCACAGGTTGAAACGTACAGCATGTTCTTAGTGATCGACTGCTCAGGGCCACCCTTTCACCTTTGCCTCTGCAATACAAATTAGATATGTCCTCTCATTTTAGACGAGAAACCATAACATCAGAATAATCACCCTCTAATTAGATAAAAATGTAAGAAAACAGGAGTATTGCTTCTCCTTCAATTTCTGATTAGCTACAAATACAGACCATGCACTCTGAATTCCATGAATTAATGCCTCCCACACATCATTCCCAGAGAGATCTTTATTTTCGTTCTCCAGTGATTGCACCTCTGAAAACAAGTGTCCACATTCCCTGCAGTAGCAAGATGCATGGCACATGTTGAGAGCTCCATGCTTGTTGGACAGATGACTAAAATAATAAATGTTGGTGCTTACTGGCACTCACTGCTACAAGTAACCAATGGAAAAATAAGGGGAAGGATCAAGCAAGGTCTTGGATAGAACTAGAAATGGAAATGCTCAAGAACTCCCAGTTCCTTATATTTAATCTTTACATCTTTCTTCCGATGTGTTTGATTTTTCACAGGCCACATTCACAAGTACAGAAATGGATTTACCACTCATAAGTCAACGTCTATCCCAGAAATGAACACCCATAGCCAAAGTTTCAAGCACACACCATACAAATGTATCTGCAGTCATGTGGCTGGGGAGGTGCATGGAATTTTCATACCTCCCCCGCTCTCTGAGCATGCCACTCTCCTAGGGCCTGATGTGTTCACCAACCAGGAAGCTCTTCAAATTCTTCAAACTCCCATGTAGAGTTTTGTGTTAAATCCCAGCCCTTTTCCCTTCTTGGAGGGCAGGTGTGTATGTGCTGGGGGTCAGGGTGGAGAAGCTGAAAATTCCTACCTTCCAATCATGATTGGTTCCTATGGCAACCAGTCCTTATCCTGAAGTTACTATAAACTTAGGTACAAGAGTTTTACAAGCTCTGTGTCAAGAGCTGGCAGCAAAGAGATTTACTTAAGATTTTTGTATGGCTTATTTTTAAGTATTAGCAGAATTGTTTATATAGTCCAAAAAAAGAAAAAGCAGTAGAAAACAGGAGGTAAAGATATTTTGTAAAATTTCTCAAGGTAAGCAGCTGCTCAGGCCCGAAGAAGGAAGTATATACGTAGGAGGAAGAAGAAGAAACAGGGTATTGAAAATACAACTGCCAAGGCCAACAAAGGGCAGTTAGCTGAACACCTCCCCTAGCTCATGTCTTCTCTATGCACTTCATAGACATCATCTCTATTCTTCCCTCACAGTTAGAAATCTTCCTAATTCAAAATGAGAAAATGGAGACTCGGGTAACTTTCCAAGATTATGAAGCCAGGAAGTGGATTGTCTCATACCCTTTGCTGATTCACATATTCCCATATATGCCCTGTTCCCCCAAATCCTTACTCATCTAATTGTTCTCATTTTTCTAATTAAGTGATGTAACACCATAAATATATACAGATTAAAAATTAGTCATTTTTTCTTAGTAATGCATGCATTCATTTACAATTGCTACTGCAACAAATGACCACAAACTTGGTGTCTTAAAACAATACAAAAATTTCCTTGCAGTTCTGCAAGTCAGAAGTCCAAAAATGATCCTCACGCAGCTAAAATCAAGGCATCATCCGGCGCCTAGGTTTTCTGTATAGACTGTAGGGGAGAACTTACTTCTACCTATTTTATGGTTTTGAGAGGCTGCCACAGTTTCCTTGGCTGTGGTTTTGGGTCACCTTGACCTTGTTTCCATCATAACATCTCCTTCCACAACTCTGACTCTCTTGCCTCCCTCTTTCTATTAAAGATCCTTGTGATTACACTGGGCCCACCCAGAACATGTAGAGTAATCTCCTGATCCTTAGTTACATCTGCAAAGTCCCTTTTGCCATATACAGTTGCATATTCACAGGGTCTGGCAATTAAAATATCTTTAGCTAAACCATTGCTTTGCTTACTGAAATGGTATGGAAACTTTTTTTTTTTAATTTTTTTAAATTATTTTATTGTTGGTTGTTCAAAACATTACATAGTTCTTAATATACCATATTTCACAGATTGATTCAAGTGGGTTATGAACTCCCATTTTTACCCCGTATACAGATTGCTGTGTCACATCAGTTACATTTCCATTGATTTACAAATTGCCTTTCTAGTGACTGATGTATTCTGCTGTCTATCCCATTCTCCACTGTCCCCCCTCCCCTCCCCTCCCCTCCCCTCCCCTTCTCTCTCTCCATCCCCTCTACTATAAATCGTTTCTTCCACTTATATAATTTTTCTCCTACTCCTCCTTTCCTCTTATATGTAGTTGTGTATAACCCTGAGGCTCACCTTCCAATTCCATGCAATTTCCCTTACCTCTCACTTTCCCTCCCACCTATCATCCCTGTTTAATGTTAATCTTCTTCTCAAGCTCTTCGTCCCTACCCTGACCTTGGTTACTCCCCTTATATCAAAGCAGTCATTTGGCATTTGTTTTTTAAGGATTGGCTAGCTTCACTTAGCATAATCTGCTCTAATGCCATCCATTTCCCTCCAAATTCTATGATTTTGTCATTTCTTATTGCAGAGTAATACTCCATTGTGTATAAATGCCACATTTTTTTAATGTATGGAAACTTTTAATACAGCAACAGTGGTTTCATAAGCCCCATTTCTTGAGAATATAGGTGTTATGCATATTGATGAAGCCTTTATTGTGGTTTAATATTGAGAAAGCAGGCAAAAATGATGTTTAAGAAATGTCTTATACTTTCATCTGTTTTTATAGTGAACTAAAAGTCCGCTTTTTATTTTATGTTCTTTCTTATTGATCTCTTTACAAAGTTTTTTTTTTTTTTCTGGTTATATTTACTCAAAAAATGCTGTAGCTTGAACGTACCATTTCAACCTGCCCCTCTGCTCTCCAAGATCCAATAGAGAAGGAAAAAAATATGGATTTTAGTGTCAGTAAAGCTGAAGAAGGACACAGCAGAGGTCTACTCATGCTCACTCTTCCCCAAGCTAGCCTAATTCACAGAAGGGGCTGCTAGACAAATGCAAACCTCCTCCAGTAAAAGCAGCTCCAGCTCCAATAGATGAACCTCGTGGTACAAGTGAGAGCAGCTCATTTAGTGCGATTACAGGCCAGTTGGTCCTGAGGGAAGCAATGAGTCTGGGCGACACATGCACATTTACACCAATTAAAAAAGAACAGAGATGAATAAGGGTACAATCTATCTCTCCCAATGTTCCCAAGAGGATATGAATACCAATTTAGGGGAAAATATGAGCCACGGAGAAGAAACACACAATCCCCCTGTAGATAGTATCTTTTCTAGGTCCTCTCACTCACATGAACTTCTACTCTAAAACTGTGATAACGAACAGAATACCAAAAATGAAAAGAATGTAAGGGGCCCACGACATCAACTTGAAAGCACTTGTTGTCTGTAATTATGGGACAGACTCTTCCAGGCACCATGAAGCATGCAAATATGTCATTAAAGGGTAAGATGCATGTGCCAAGGAGCGGGGCAGGCTGTCAGAGCACTCAGTCCCTTGGGGCTGATCTGTAAAGCAGGATAGATAGGTGAATTATATACAACAAGAATTTATTTCTCACAGTTCTGGACACTGGAAAGTCTGAGATCAGGGGGCCATGGGGTCAGGTTCTAGCGAGAATCCACTGCAGGTTACAGAATGCCTCCTCTCTTTGTGTGGGAGAAAGAGAAAAATGTGGTTTCTTCATAAGAAACTAATTCCATTCATAAGGACTCCACCCTCAGGACCTAATCACCTCCTAAAAGCCCCATCTCCTGATGCCATCACATTGGGAATTTGGATTTCAACAGAGCAGTCGGAGAGGAGGGGGGACAAGCTTTCAGTCCATTGCAAATATCAAGTCTATCTTGGCTATTTGGCATTTTTTGTACCTGGGAAGAGCCCTTAGGAATGTTGGGTAGTGATGTGAAGATGATGATGAGGACTGAATGATCTTGCCTCGAGGATGCAGAGACTCTGATGCAGGAGTATAAAGAGGAAGATTAAATTGGTGAATGAATGTAAATTAAGTTCATGAAGAAATTACATAAAAATCAGTTCCTTAGACATAATTTCCTTTAACTTGAGTTTTTAAAATGGATTCAAAATAGTTGATTTAAACTTATATTTTTAGCAAATTCAACACCTGGGCTTAATAAACAATTCCCATGGATTACTCTTTTTCAGTATCAAGGCCATTCTCTCTCTCTCTCTCTCTCTCTCTCTCTCTCTCTCTATATATATATATATATATATATATATATATATATATATACACACACACACACACACACACACACACACACAATTGCCTCCAAACTACTCATCAAATTTCCCCCAGGAAAAACACTTTTCCATAGCGGGCAAGATCCATGTCAGATTTTTAAAAAATCATATATGTGATTTTTTTTTGTATATATATATAATTTTTAATATTTATATATAAAATATATTTTTATATTTATATATTATACATATTTTTTTGCAGGTCTTTTCATTCTTGTTAAAAACTGAAAATCCTAGGTAGCATCACGTAATAACTAAAAGCCTGAATCCCTGTACCCCACCATTTTGTTACTTTTTCTCTGTGTGTTGGTTGTTACTTGCTAAGGGACTTTTGTGAGTCAATTCTCTTAAGTTTGCATGCTTTGTTGTGTGTGGTCACTGGTGCCTCTGCCTATTTAGCTCAGTGGTCATCTAATGATTGGACAGAGATTCCTTCAAATGTCTGCAACCAAGTTTTCTAATGCTGGTCAAGAGGCTCTGTGTGCACATTGGGGCACAGTTTCAGTACTGAGCCACTGGGTTGACAGCACCATCTTAACCTCCACTTTCTGCTTGCTCAGAACCTCAGGATTGGTGAAAGTTGAGGTCCTAGGGCCTTTTCGGGAGTTTCCTGAGTGTGCGCATCACTTTAACTTACGTACAGCCCATCTGTGAATGGGGCCTCCTGGATGCTTCGGAGCCTTTCCTTGCTTTAGACATCTCCTCGCCCAGCTTGGACACTTTGATTGGCCTCCTTCCATTTAACCTTATGTTAGCCTGTTCTTTGTCCTATTATGCAGCTCTTGCAAGAATGTGAAGATACACAGTTGCCTCTAAACTACTCATCAAATTTCCCCAGGAAAAACGCTTTTCACCGTGGGCAAGCTCGATGTCAGATTTAAAAAAAAAAAAAAAAATCCCAGTAAGTGGGGTCTTTAAGAGGAGTATCAGACACATCAAAGAATGACAGTTCTCTGAGACAGTCTTTGAAGGAGCTCTGTTCTCTCCAGTGGCTGTCAGGGTGATGATTTTCTCTGTGAAAAGTTGGCATATAAGGCCATGACAGAGTTGGAGAGGAAAGAGTGAGAAACAGGAAAATAAAAACACCCCACATCTCACTGCTCTTATTGAGATTCAACCATCTTTACTGAATACATACACTTAGACACCAGCAAAACTTTGACTAATTTCTAGAATTCAGAGGAAATTGATTCTGATAATTGTTTGTGCCAGTTTTTTCATCATTTTAATGGAGGAAAGACTTTTAAGAGAGCTCTCTTTTCCATTTTCACTATTGTCATACCAATATATAAAGATTAAAACATCAGATTTGGGATGAATTATTAAATAGGACTACCCGTGGATATTTTAAAGACAATTAGTTCATGTGCAAAGCAGTTTACACCAAAATGAGAAGGGCGGCAACTTGTATTAGGACAATGATGTCATAAAAAAGACAACTTAGCAGGTGATGGCCTAGGTCAGATAAGAAATGATGGCAGATATAATCAAGATATGATTGCTAATCATCTGACCTTAAACAAAGATATTATCTAGTATTAAGTGGTGACACTCAATGTATGCACATGTGTGGAAGAGGGAGATGTATGAAAAAGAAGACATCAAAGCAATTTGATGCATAAGAACTTGATATATGTCATTGTTGGCTCAAAAATAGAGAGGACCATACAGAAAAGTCATGAATTCTGTCATCATTCTGAGTTTGGAAGAAGCTTCCAAGACTCAGAAACAACCTTCAGGCCTGACTAATACCTTTACCTTAATCCAATGAGACCTTTAAGTTAGCCTGTTCAGCAGGGCATCTGGCCACATGTTACCAGACTGATGATCTATAGAACTGTGAGATCATAAATTTGATTTTACTTTTAGCCATTGAGTGTATGGTTCCATTGTGTTGTAGCAGCAACAGAAAACTAATTCAGACAGTGAAGAAGGAGAGAACAAGGATGCAGTCTTGTTCTGTGGCATGCACAGTTGAAGGGAAAATGGTGCACTGTTTTGAGATAGGAGCCTTGGAAGAAGAACGGATTCGGGTATAGCAAGTGCAAAGCAAGAAACAGAAGTTCAATTCTGGACATACTCTGTTTGGGATAACTTTTGAAGCCTATATAGATTTGGAGCTCAGAGAATGAATCAAGAGTAAAACTGTAAGTTTACTAGCATAGAGTTGTATCTCAGTGAATGAATAATATTGCCTAGGGATAAGATACAAATATGAAATGAGAAGAGACAAATGACCATATGAAGCTTTGTCTCAGATTGCTAGGTACAAGCTAAAACAAGATATGTTTGACTAAACCTATACACCTGCTTTTGCTCCCCAATCCACTCTAACATAGCGATTAGGAATTTGGAGTAAAGTCTTTCTCGAAGCATTTCAGGCAGTAAGAGTAGCCAACATATTCCAATATTATGACATTTTCCTAAACTATCCCCTACAGACCTCTAAACATTTAAAATATCGTCTCTACTAACAAATATCAAGGATTGCTTATTTTCCAGATGAGAATGATGAAACTTATGGTCTCCCATCCTCCCTTAGCTCATTAATTCTGGATTTTATGACCAATCATAGAAATATCCCACTTCTAAATATTTAATCCCTGCATATTTCAGGACTCCATTTGAAAGATATAGAAACGTAGCTTTAACCAGTTTAGGCTAAAAAAAAATATTGAATAGATTCATTCAATAAGCATGTCTTTATTTTTGTTAATTATATCTCATAGATATTGCTAAGGGCCAGATATTTAGAGATTAAACAATAAGTCCCTATTTTTCTGTGCTCCAAGATAAAGACTAGTACAGAACAAAGACACCTGCAATCTTTTGCATCGAAAGGAAAAGTTGAATAATCAGCTGGAAAAGATCAAGGATGCAGCTGACCTTTAGGAGCAGCTGACACACGATATTAAATCACTCTGGGTATAATAACAACTAAATGTCTGTATTATATTAGTCTCTTTTATATTCATCATCATATAATGCTCACAACAAATGTCTAATTTAAATACTATTAACTCTGTTTTCCCAATAAGGATGCTAAGGCTCGGAAAGAGTAACAAATTGTCCAAGGTAACCTAGACAGTAAAATCAAGAGCTAAAACTCAATCCCGAATGTGAACACCTCAACAGCCGTGCTCTTTGCTTTATACCCATTTGCCAAGCCAGAATTCAGAGAATGAGGAAATAACATTTATGTCCGCTTTTCTTAAGGAAATAAGAACTTGACAGCTTTTTGATCTGCTCGTGCCAGTGGCCATAGGATTCTGTGACCTCCACTTTTCTGTTTCTGACAATTTCTCTCCACAGTTGACTCTGTACCTTTGAGTCTTAATTAATCAATAGCATGGGAATAATGTACATTCAGTCTTAATAAATTGAAAATTAAGTCATCAGTGTTGCTTCATCAGTGAAGCTAAAAGAAGCTAGCTGTATATTTGGGTCTGAAAACAGCAAGAACATAGAAGCGATATTAATAGAATTTTTGAAAGAGTAAATTAAAATTAGGTTATTATTATATTCAGAGTTAATATACTATGAGGGCCAACAGAGTTTAAATAAGCATTATTGGGCAATAGCTTATTAAAATGAACCCAAACTGACAGATTTTGTATTTTTTTTTAAATAGCATTTCACTTACTGGCATTTCTGAAAGCAAAGCCATTTGAGATGGCTCAGCAGTGAAAAGTATTGACCTCCATCTGTTATGAACGCTGTTTCCAAATACTTCCCGAGAGAGTAGTGTCTCCAGAGATTACTTTTGAGGAAGGCTCAATAACAAAATTTTTAAAAATTGAAAAAGGATCAACTCTCTGAACACAAATAAGCTAGTGCCCATGTTGATCTATGTCTTTCATTTTCTTCTGACAGCAATGCCAGGCACTGAAATCCCCGAATCCGTCATGAATAATTCATAAGCAACACATGGGTTTTTATTTGTTGATCTTAAAAATCCTTGGCTTCAGGTTGACATTTCATCCATTATGGGGGAAGAAAGGAACCTTCATTTTATTACTTCAGAGGTCTGATTTCACTTTCTTTTCACCAAGACACAGTGCACACACCTTCCTAGGAACATATGCATGTACTTCCACTTACACACACAGGAACAGCAAACATAATTATTCCAAGTTATAAAATTTATATCCCGATTTGTGAGCTATTAGCAATAATGCTTGATGACTCACGGGGGATAATATTTATGTGACTTCAAAAAGAGCAAAATTAAGTAAAGATGTCATTGTTCATATGTTGCGTTAAGTATATTTTCCTGGCATGATTTGCATTGTTTGCTTATCTAAACATAACAAATAACTCCCTATCAGAAGTGAGACCTGAGTCTGAAAGATCTTATATACTGGAAGCACTAGAAATTAATTGTTATCTAAGGAACCTCAAAACTTTCAACCCTGGGTTCTTTCTTTCCTTTAAAATAAAGTGATTTAATTCCTTTTCATCTCAACTACTACCATAGTTTGGATGTGGTAGGTCCTCCCACAGTTCATGTGTTGAAAATCTGATCCCTATCATGGTGATGTTAGGAGGAGGTGGGACATTTAAATTGTAAGGTCTAGTGGAAGGTTTTTAGAATATTAATGTAGTTCTCTTGGGACCTCTGGGAGCTCTTATGAGAGGGTTGTTAGAAAAAGAGGAGGCCTGACCCCTCTCCTTGCTATTCTGTGTGACCATATGATCTACCCTCTCACATGCGTTGCTGCCATGAGTCATAAGGTAGAGCAGACAGGGGTACGCTCCAGAGCCAACACTGTGCTGTTTGGACTTTCACTGTGAACCAAATCAAACTATTTTTCTTTATAAATTATCCAGTTCTGGGAATTCATTATAGTAACAGAAAACAGACTAATACACTAGCTTTGGGAAATTTATTACTATCCTGTCCTGATTATTTCTAAAGTTCTTAAGAGGGGGTTCTTAAGTGTCCCTTGTCACTTGTATGTTCAGATTTAAATTCAGATTATTACTGAATGATTTGATCTCTGCTTGTGATCTTACCCTGAACAACTTCTTCTTCTTCTTCTTTTTTTTTTTTTTTTTGCTATCCTACAACTCTATGGGTGAAACTAATTCCTTATCCTTTCTCTCAAACCTCCATTCAAATCCTTTTTTGGGTCACCAACTTTTACTCAAGGCTTTGACAAGAAGGAAGAGCTTTAGCATAACACTTAAAAGAACAGTATTTTAGGACTTCACAGAAGATGGTCACTTCCCTGGAGGCTCCATGGCATGAAACCAAGAAGAGCAGACAGGCAGTTTTTCAGCAAGGTGGGCAAATGAACAAGAATTTGTGGAGTGGGGGGACTTTATAGGAATTTAATACTGAATGCTCAAAACACAGATCAGGGATTCAGAAGATTAAATATAATAAAATAAGGAAAAAAATCCCCAGCCCTACAGCTGCAGCTGGAGGCACAAGCCAGAAGGGTCCCTCCATGAACACAGTAAAGCAATAGTGAGATAGAATAAAAGACACAGAGACAGACCCACATAAATACAGTTATCTCATAATAGACAAAGGTGCCAAAAACATACACTGAAGAAGAGATAGGCTTTTCAACAAATGGTGCTGAGAAAACTGGAAATCCATATGTAGCAAAATGAAATTAAACCTCTATCTCTCACCATGCAAAAACCTCAACTCAAAGTGGACCAAGAAATTAGGTATTAGGCCAGAGACCCTGCACCTAATAGAAGAAAATGTAGGCCCACATCTACATCATATTGGCTTAGGAAATAACTTCCTTAAAAAGACTCCTAAGGCACAAGAAGTAAAATCAAGATTCAATAAATGGGATGGGATCAAACTAAAATCATCTTCTCAGAAAAGGAAACAATCAAAACCATGAAGAGAAAGCTTACAGAATGGTAAAAGTCTTTACCACATGCACATCAGATAGAGTACTAATCTCCAGGATATATAAAAACTCAAACACCTAACACCAAAACAAACAAACAAGCAAACAAAAAACCCCAAATAACCCAATCAGTAAATGGGCTAAGGAACTGAACGTACAATTCACAGAAGAAAAAAATACAATTGATCAACAAATATATGAAAAATATGTGAAAAATGTTCAATATCTCTAGCATTAGAGAGATCGGAATTATCAAGAATACAAGTAACAATAAATGTTGGCGAGGATGTGAGGGAAAAGGCACACTCCTACATTGCTGGTGGGATTGCAAATTGCTGCAACCATTATGGAAAGCAGGATGGAGATTCCTCAGAAAACTTGGAATGGAACCACTATTTGACCCAGCTATCCCACTCCTCGATATATACCCAAAGGACTTAAAATCAGCATACTATAGTTGTGTAGCCACACCAATGCTTATAGCAGCTCAATTCGCAACAGCTAAACTGTGGAATCAACCTAGATGAATGGATAAAGAAAATGTGGTACATATACACAATGGAATATTACTCAGCTTTAAAGAAGAATGAAATTATGGCATTTGCTGGTAAGTGGATGGAGCTGGAATATGCTAAGTGAAATAAACCAAACCAATAAACAAAGACAAAACAAAACAAAAAAGCAAAGGCCAAATGTTTTCTTTAGATGCTAATTCACAATAAGGTGGGGGTGGGGAGGATAGAAGCAATTTGGATTAGAGAGAGCAAAATGAAGGGAAGTTTGGGGGAATGGGAATAGGAATGAGAGTAGAATAAATTGACATTACTTTCTTATATGCATCTATGATTATATGATCAATGTAATTTTATATCATGTACAGCCAGAAAAATGTGAACTTATATGCCATATATGCATAATATGTCAAAATACATTCCTACTATCATGTATAACTTATTAGAATAAATTTTTAAAAAGAAATCTAACCCCCTGAAGAGAGAACAGTATTTTAAATTTGTCACCAGTTATCAGTGTTGTCAATGACATTAGGGATCACTTTCACAGTGACCTGACCCCAGCTTCCCTTCGTCCAGGTCTCTGTTTTCAAATGCTTGTGTTTTCATCTTTCCTAGCAGTTGCTCTCTCCCTCCCATCTTCTTCACATTGTGACCTCCCTCCCCTTCTTCACAATGTCCTGGAAGAGTGGTCTGGGGGAGGAGAGGTACCTTTTCATCAATTGTCACACAGTTCATGACTAAGTTTCTATGACAAAAGACAAGAGTTATTGAACATAGACACAGGACACAGCCTTCACAAGGAAAGAGTGAGTCAAGGAAGCAGGTCAACTTGAATACTTCCATGCTTAGGTTTGGCAACGCGTGGACAGTAGTGAAGAAATTGATTAGGGGGTGGAAGGGTAGGAGCTACTAGGGATAAACTGGGGAACTAGCAAGGCCTGTTCAGATCTTCTTGGAATCTCTTGGAATCTCTGTGTCTTCCTCTTTCTTTGTTATAGAAACAGCACCTCTCCAAGGAGGGTCTTTTGATCTACTTCTGGGAAGAAGGTCAAGGGGAAAGTAAGGGTGGACTTCCTGCTTCCATTTCCTGAAATGCCAAGGTACCATATTTTGGAGAGTTGTGTCCAAGATCCCATCAGCTTAAAACTCAGAATCAATACTATTTTATTAAGCAATTAAGCAAAACTTAGTTCCTCCAAATTCTTTGTCTTTCACACAAAAAGGATTACTGAAATGTTTTCCCAAACAAGACCTGTTGCCTGTCATCTCCAGCTTAAAACACATAACACTGACCAAAAATTGAAGCTGAACTTTTTTTTTTTTTTTTTAATGTAAGATGAAATCCTTGGGCAGCTGCACTCCATATCAGTCTATGAAAACACAAAGGAAGCTTTGGGAAATTGGTTTCCCACATGGGCTAAGAAAAATCTGAATCGTGATTGGTAACTTGATTATTTTAAAAAATTTTATATGAAATGAAGTTATATATATTCAGCCCTCTTAATTCCAGACAGGTCTCCCAGAAGAAGTCAACTGCAAAAATATTTTTGAAGTGGAGTTAGAACAAAAACAAAAGGAAGACACTGGGTTTGTTTAGAGAGGAATTCTGACTGCTTCTGCCTGGATGCCCTCAAAAGCCTGCTTTTCACACACACACACACACACACTCTTCTCATTTGGGGCTCAATATCAGGGATAATGACAAAGGGGTGTGCAAAATCAGTAAAAGATTCCTCCCAAAATCAATGAGGGTGTTGTACAGTCTCTTCCACCTGCGTGTCCCCAGTGTCTACTACCTCCAACGAGGTTCCACCTTCCACAGCCTCTGCCACCTCCTGGTGGTCAGTTCAGATTAACTCCTTGCATTAATCCACTGAAGAGATCAGGGTACACACCATCTAAACATGTGGCTGCATTACTTGTAGTATGCTGATTTTAAGTCCTTTGGGTATAAACTGAGGAGTGGGATAGCTGGGTCAAATGGTGGTTCCATTCCAAGTTTTCTGAGGAATCTCCATCCTGCTTTCCATAGAAGTTGCACCAATTTGCAGTCTTCCAGCAAGGTATGAGTGTGCCTTTTCTCCCCACATCCTTGCCAACACTTATTGTTGCTTGTATTCTTGATAATTGCCATTCTGACTGGAGTGAGATTAATTCTTAGAATAGTTTTGATTGCATTTCTCTAATTGCTAAAGATTATGAACATTTTTTTGATATGTTTGTTGGTCCACTGTATTTCTTCTTCTGTGAAGAGTCCATTTAGTTCCTTAGTCCATTTGTTGACTGGGTTATTTGCTTTATTGGTGTAAAGTTTTTGAGTTCTTGATTTATCCTGGAGATTAGTGCTCTATCTGATGTGTGTATGGTAAGTATTTTTCCCATTCTGTAGGTTTTCTCCTTACATTATTATTTCCATTGCTGAGAAGAAGCTTTTTAGTTTGAATCCCTCCATTTATTGATTCTTGATTTCACTTCTTGCGCTTTAGGAGTCTTGTTCAGGAAGTCAGTTCTTAAGCTGACATGATGAAAATTTGGGCCTCCTTTTCCCACAAGTCAATTCTTTTGCCTCCAAAATCTTACAATATGCCATGTTGTCCTCTATTCTATAGTGCATTTAATCACAGTAAGTAACAATTAATATTCTGTGCTACATTACTGATTCTATACTTATTTTCATTGTGTAAAACTGTTTAATTACAAATTTCCTGGGAGTAAAGTTTATGTCTGATTCTATGATTTCTCTAGAAAGTTATGCAGTGATAGTGCTGAGCACATTTTTGGCAAGCAGTTAATACGCGCTGTCAATAATATTCCTATATCCACTTTTTCTCCAGCGCCTTTGTGAATCTTCTTTGTGAGTTGAGTGAAACTAAGATCAAACTAATTTCAGGAGTAAATTATATGTCTTTTTCTGTTGCTACATTAATGGAAATGTGGGCAAACATTGCTAGATCAAATGAAATCTTTAGGGAGGAACTCTTATCTTCCCTCTACTGATGTTTCCATTGGAAGGAACTTCATTACAGTAACACCTGGGCTCCTTTTCAGTGGTGCTCTTCAGTCAAAATTCACATTTCCACAGAGAAAGTTAAGGGAGTATTTGCCTCAGGCAGGGACTGCTGTTCTCACAGCTCCATGGGCATACTATTCTCAAGGTAGTCTACTTGGTGACTGTTGTCTCTACAGAATCTGATTGCATAAAGGGTTTTGTTTTGTTTGTCACCCCCCCCCCCAATATGCCCTCAGCCATGTGGTGAGCACAGCAGGACAGATAGTTGGAGGGAATAAATTAACTATAGAGAGCAATATTAACAAACCCATTTACTTGCCTGCAAATCTAGCTGTTAATCAAACAGCTTTCACATTAATGAAGCTGATATGTATATATTTTTAATCCTGTGCCATTTCATTTCAAATGTAGGTGTTCAGAAAAGGGGGTGTTATTAACAGGGCCCCTTCAACATCAACAATACTTGGGTAAATTGCTTCATTAACACCAAAAGAAGACAGCAGATATTTCTTACCTATAGACTCTCTGAATATCTCAAGAGGCTTGACTGCCCACTGATCTTGAGAAGACCAATTTTAAGTTAACTGTCTTCTCTTTTTTTCATATAGCAAAAGAAATTAAACATAACTCCTAATTCCAGCATTTCTAGGACTGTTGCACAAAGCTATCCACTGATTCATTGTACCTAAGCTAACATTTTGACAGTATTAGAGGCTATAGGTTTTCACACACAGTCTCTGTATTGTTATATTTTCTCCTAGCACAAAGTCATAAAAAATACATTCTACTTGAGATATTGCTGAACTAAGATGATACAGTGTTACCTGCCACTATAATGTGTTGGAAAATCATTCAATTAATTAATTAGTAGACTTAACTAATTAGAAACACTCATCTATTAATTAATTAACATGGGGGTAAGAATAGAATGATGATAAGAATCACCCCAGAGAAAGTGAAAAAATGAGCCATTGCATTTAGTAAATTCATTACTGGTGTGTCAGGTAATTCTCAGTGACTGCCTCAATCCGGAACAGTTTTTCTAAAATTTCAACCTGGTATCCTAACAGCTTATATCTTCTCTACTTTTCTTCTCCTTGTTACTTAGCACTTATGAATATATTATTCATTGTATGTTTGATAAGTCTATCAAAATATTTATATATTTATCTTGTTTATTGCCTGTCTCCACCAAATACACACTCCATGAGGTAGGATCGCCTATTCCAGGCTCTCAATAAATATTTGCTAAATGAATGATTGTCAATGTTAGACTTCTGAAGAATTCCTTTCATTTTTCCTTCCTTGTAGTGAAAAACAAAAACAAAAAAAACCTTGCCTATGTCTACAGACAGGAAATCTGCCTTTCCCTGCCCAACCTCATCCCTGCAGAGACCCTTAACTCTTCCCCATCATGCTTCCCTACATCCTTTCCAATAAAAACAAAACCGACACTAGGAAAACATGGTGTTACCTAAATACATGTTCTATCTCTGCCACTTATGCACAGCTCAGTCTGAGACTGTTATCTCATTTGTGAAGTGGGAATACAAATAATGTTCATAAATGTGTAGAAAACATTAGATGAGCTTTGGAAAGTGCTTTGTAAACCTGCAAACCCTATATAAATATTTATAATTACAGACCAGCTGCCATCACTATAATAGTTTTTTTCTTCTTTTTTCTGCCAAGTAATAATTATCCCCAGTGGGGTATCTCTCTTCCTCTCCCCTCCCTCCCCCACCATTATAAATAAAACTATTCCAAGAACTCTCTTCCTGAATGAACAGGTTGTCAGCCCCAGTGGTTTCTATACCATGAGACGATCTCTTTCCAACATTTGTGACTGTAGTCACTTACTGACCCGCAGTAACCAGACTGGAGCCAATGAGCCAATAGAAAAGACAATGACTTATTTAAGTGTCCAGCTGCCAGAAAAAGAAATATCAGGCAAAGCAAACAAAGCCCACTCGTGGGAAGGAAGATCAGAAGTGAAGTAGGTAATATAATTAGAAAGGCTCTAGAAAGATCTTTTCTAATTTGCCAGGGGCTCTGAAATTATAAAATGAGATATTGATTTCTTTGTTTTGCACCATTTCTCTTCAGAAGCCTTCTATTAGAGAGCAAATTCCACCTTAGGAAAAAAAAAAACCCCACATAACAAACAGTATCCATCTTCAATACCTTAATATAAATTAGATTTCAGAGAGTTAGCTCTCCCATTGGAAGGCAGAGAACAAAAGCCCAATGGAATAGGACTTATATTGAATTGTGATACTGGGGAGATGAAAGTCCCAGAATAATTATTCAGAAGAATATATTAGCCTAGTACAAGATTCAGCAAACTTTTTCTATAAAGGATCAGATAACAACTATTTTAGGCTTTTCAGGATGTTCAGTCCCTTGCAATTACTCATCTCTAACTTTGTAGTGCAAAAGGAGCCTAGACAATCCATAATCAAATGGGAAAAGCTGTATTCCAGTAGAATTTTACTTATCAAAACAGCCACTCGGTTGAATTGGCTGGATGGCCATAGTTTACCAATTCTTGACCTAAAAGTCCCAAATGGGTGAGTTCCAGTCATTTATGTCCCAAAATATTGAAGGAAGGGCAATTGCACAATACAGACTTTTCTAAGGTGTCTTAATGTGGCCAAGAGTTTATTTTTTCATTAAATTTAAAATATGATACTAAATATTATATTACTCATTTTTCTTCAATCAGTGTTCAGATTATTTTTTTAAAAAAGATCTATTACTTAATAAAGATTATAATCAATTGTTCCTTTTCTTTTGACAGGACACATCACCAAGAACAGGATGGAATATCAGTTAGGAATATATATATTGAAGCCAGGTTTCCAGCAGTTAAATCCTCCTTTGTCATTTACCACACATGTGATGTTGGACTGATGACTTAATCTCAATTTCTTCATCTGTAAAACAGGATAGTGATTCAGCCTCCTTTGTAGGATTTTTATGGTTACATCAGAGATAGGTGAAGCCCTTAGAATAATATTTGAACTCTATTAATCATTGAGTGTTGGGTATTGCTTTTATTCCTCAGCACTGAGGAATGATTGTCCCTCATCATATTCTTGAGATCCAAGTAAACAAATGTCATATCTGGCTGATTGCTCATGCTGTACGATCCTTAAATTCTAGTTGGTCATGGGGAAGACAGTTCTGAGACCTCCATGACATGAACAGGCCTCCTTTCTCTCTATTCTCCATTCCAATTCAGAAACCGTGCATTTCTTGAATTTGTTGCTGGTGATGATGGTCCTAGGTGGGGTATGTGTCTGGATTTTGTAGCAAGGGTGGTGGAGAGAAGTGAGAGAAACTTTTTCATCTATGGCTTGGGCTTAGCTTCTAAGTCCAGAATGAAGTGGCTCTGGGTGAGAAAGCAGAAATTGATAGATCCAGGGAAAAACTTGGCCTGCAGAAAGCCATGAATCCCTTCGTGTGTGTGTGTGTGTGTGTGTGTGTGTGTGTGTGTGTGTGTGTGTCTGCTGGCTTTGTTCACAAAAAGGAGCCAAATATATAGATAGAACTCTTCCTACCCCCGAGCCATTGAAACACGGTTTCTTCCAGGACCAACCTTCTGCCTGTTTTGTGCTCCTCTCCATGATCAGGCCAATGAGATTGGAAAACACTATGTTATTTAAGGAACTGTTGTGTTTTCTTAAGTGCAGTATTTAAGTTAGGTTCAGTGTGGCCAGGTGCTGGATGGCAAGAGAACACAAGAGTAGGATGTTAGAAAGATTATTACTCACAGATCCCAGAAAGAAGGGGGCAGCACAACTTGCAGGGTCAAAATACGTATGCCTAGTTTTAACTTTACATTGTGTTTTACTTTTCCTCATTTGTTATTGCAAAATGTGACCAGGTTGTTAATTTGGAAATTTAAATGCATGATTTAATTCTGTAAATGGTTACCATTCATTTCCTTATTACCATGACAAGAAATACTATTATTTGGCAACAGGATGATGTCTTTCTACTCATGAAGATGCACTATTTGACACCCCACAAGACACTCTACCAGCCCCCCTGCTTAGCCCCTCTTTTGGTCTCATATTATTAGAATTCCCCTTAGCGCATCTATCACCTGTTTCAAAAGACTTACTTGGCACTCCTTTTAATATTGCCAGAATAAATTGACTGCAGTTATATTTTATTTCATAAATACCATGACCTAAAATATTTTATGTCCTTAAATATACTTCCTTGGCTCTAATAGGGAAAGTATTTGGGTGTATATGTGCCTCTTGATCCTAAACTTCTACTCCAAGAAATTGATAGATGCTATTTGGTTGTCTTCTAGTGCCCAGTGTCACAGATGGGAAGTCTGAGGTTCTGTCCTTCATAGGTAATGTTTGTTCTCAGTATGGAACTTTGTAATTCATTATCTTTTTGTTCAGGTATTTTACTCATCTACACAGAAATGTGTGTCATTTCTTATCAGTACCGGCTGGAGTTGGGTGAGAACTTTCAATCTCTTTTCTTTTTTAAATTCAAGGGGAAAGAAAGGGTATTTGGTAAAATTCAGCAAACTACTAAGATTGCATATTTTTAAATTTCCAAGGAGGATACTTTAAAAATATACTTATTATGTTCTGTTGCTGGGGATCAAGCCCAGAGCCTCACACATGCTTAGTAAGTGCTCTACCACGGAGCCACATCCCCAGTCTTTCAAATTTTATTATTAATTAAATGATTTGTGAAGGTAACTATGGAGAAGATAGACTTAAAAAACAAGTAGAATATTCTGGCCTAGCAACAAGCACCTGCAAAGGGAAAAGAAGAAAATCATTCTATTTAAAATAGTGACAATTCCTAAATATAATTTGGAATAAATTTAAGGCATAAGTCAAGTAAATTATAGAAGTATATTGAAGACATAAAACACCTGCCACTATGCTCAAATTATAATTCTACACATTATACACATAAAATGATGAAACAGAACAGAGAATCAAGAAATAAAATCAATATTATCTGAGAATTCAATATCTCACAAAGTGGTAAATCAAACCAGAGGGAAAATAATTTGTTAAGTAACAACATGAAAACTGTCCATCTAGATAAAAACAAAATTGGACATTTATAATATACTACAGAGAGTAAAATATTAAACACGAAAATAAAATCAAAAATGAATATTTTGAGAAAACCTAGAAGGCAGGCAGAGAATAGGAGTTCTTATTCCAGATGTAAACACAGAAGATTAAAAAATAAAAACTACCTATAATTTAAAACATTGAACAATCATGTTAAGATAACTACATATAGGTAGGTAATAGCTAACTAAAATGATAGCAAATAATACAAACAAAAAGTTAGCATCTGTATTACACTAAAAGGTTTACTGAAACATTGACAAGAAAAAGACTAGGAAACAGAAAACCAGAGAAAGTACACGAATAATCAGTTCATAACACAGCAATACAATGTCTAATTAGTGTGGAGAAACTCAATCCACTAGTAGTTATGGAAATTAAATAGGACTATAACAAGGAAATCAACTTACATTAATCAAGCAAGCAAAAATTAAAAGCTTTATAACACCTAACACTAATTAATGCCAACAAAATAATATTCTTATGTATTGCTACCAAAATATGCATTGCTGAGAATCTTCTGGAATGCAACCTGATATCATTTGAAATTCAATGAGATTCAAAATCCCAATAATGGAAGCTAAACCCAAATTCAAACTGGGAAACTATAAAACTTTAATAATAAAACATTTTAGTATGGATGTATGTTTGTGTGTGTGCGTGTTTATCTCAGAAGATGATCCAAAGAACATGGGAGTATATAGAGGGATAATATTAAATGGTTAACACAAATTATTTGCTTAGAAGGGATTGGAGAGGTTACTGATGAAGGCAAAAGGGTCAAGGACAAAAGAGAAGAAAGTCAACCAAACAGTGAAAGAAAAAACAAGAAACAAACACAACAACAACAACAACAACAAAATACGGCCCCCTGCCCAAAGAAGAGCATTGTGCAATTGTGCAAAATTATGTAGCAAGATATTCACAAGTCACTTTTTTCTTTTATGTATTATGTTTTTAAGAGAAAAGAGGTTGTGATTTATAGTTTAATCTGAATGCCCTAGAAAATTCAAGGAAAGCAAGTTTGCCAGTATCTTTTCATGAATCTCCCTGGGATATTTTATTTTAAGGCAAAAAACTTTGGTCTTTCATGTCAGCCTGGGCTTACTGTATCGAATATATTTCTGGATTAGGAAAGTTATACAATTCTTTCTTGTTTGCATTTTTTTGGATAATTCTGTGCTTTTAGATTGAGTATATAAGAATAGTCTTATAGCAATAAAAAAATTCTCTCTCTTGTTTCAGGGACAGTCGAACTATCACTTCTCTCCTCCCTCATACATGCACACAAAATAGTGTAAAACCCATCTCCAATGGCAACTAATAGTTGGCCACCCTACAGAGTGGTGAACTATAGCTCACTGGAACATACAGATACAATCCAAGGCCAGTAGCTCCCATCCTATTCAAATCCAGACATCTGTTGTTCCACAGGAAGTTAGCATTTTGTTCTCAGACATAAATTTCAAGAGAAGGCAGTAGTCTACATTTTTATGTATTCTTCTACTTTAAAGTATAGAATAGACTAATCAGATACCATTGTAGGCTGACTACTACTAATGGCCTAGCATTTCTACTTTTGATTTAGGTATGAAATATTTGCAATGTAATTTAGAAACAGGGAGGTTCTCCAAGATTCACTGTGGTTAGTGAGATATCTTTTAGGAAACCCCAGTTCTGTTAAGTTGCATATACATAAACTTGAGTAGTAGATTACATTTAAGGTAAATGACTTGACATAAAGAGTTTGCTTTAATTTGGATCTTTCTTTTAAAATGGAAACTTACACTGAACTATAATAAAAGAATTTATTGGAAGTTATATAAAGACTAGAAGTAGCATCATGGCAGTTGGCTTCAGAAAAGGGGGCATTTCTTTTGTATTATTTATATATGACAGCAGAATGCATTAAAATTCTTATTACACATATAGAGCACTATTTTCCAAATAAAAGGAGGCATTTCTATGAATTGGTTCATTTCTTTCTTTCTCTCTCTCCCCATCCAACTCCTTTTCCCTTCTCACAGTATTACTTCACAGTATTATTTCTCCAGAGACATTGCTCCAACTAGTGTATCTCTTCTGTTTCTTTTTGTATGCCTCAATAGTATATTTCTTCATAACTTGGGCTGGACAAAAATGAACTCTTCAGAGAATGTGTCCCTATTACTAATGGATCCAATTCCTTGGAAGTCTTGAGTTCAAATTATCTCAAAAGGGAACTTGGTACATTCAGATCATCTTTCTGTGTTTCATTGTATGACATATTTCAAAGGCTAATCTATGAGCATGGGAATGTTGGATCACAGAAACACTCCTGGTCCAATCACCTGGTAGATAGGGAGAGAGCACACATAAAACATGTGCCTGAAATCAAAACCACCCTAAGATACCATCTCACTCCAGTAAGATTGGCAGCCATTATGAAGTCAAACAACAACAAGTGTTGGCGGGGATGTGGGGAAAAAGGTACACTTGTACACTGCTGGTGGGGCTGCAAAATGGTGAGGCCAATTTGGAAAGCAGTATGGAGATTCCTGGGAAAGCTGGGAATGGAACCACCATTTGACCCAGCTATTGCACTTCTCGGACTATTCCCTGAGGACCTTAAAAGAGCGCACTATAGGGATACGGCTGCATCAATGATTATAGCGGCACAATTCACAATAGCTAGACTGTGGAACCAACCTAGATGCCCTTCAATAGATGAATGGATAAAGAAAATGTGGCATCTATACACAATGGAATATTATGCAGCACTAAGAAATGACAAAATCATAGAATTTGCAGGGAAATGGATGGCATTAGAGCAGATTATGCTAAGTGAAGCTAGCCAAGCCCTAAAAA
This sequence comes from Spermophilus citellus, assembly GCF_964194105.1. NCBI lineage: Eukaryota > Metazoa > Chordata > Mammalia > Rodentia > Sciuridae > Spermophilus > Spermophilus citellus. Next base: position 70,656,556 of record NC_138196.1, on the reverse strand, counting down.
ACAAATGCCAAATGTCTGCTTTGATATAAAGAGAACAACTAAGAACAGAACAGGAAGGAAGAGCATGTGGAAAAGACTACAGTAAACAAAGACGAATGGGGGGAGAGAAACGGAGAGAGAAGGGAAAGCATATGGAAATGGTAGGAGACCTTCAAGGATACATAAAATTATAAGAGGCTATGAGGGGCAAGGGGGAGGGAAAAAAAAGGGAGAGAATTGAACAACAGCAGGGGAGATAGAGAGGGAAGATGGGAGGGGAGGGGAGGGGAGGGGGGATAGTAGGGGTTAGGAAAGGTAGCAGAATACAACAGACACTAATATGGCATTATGTAAAAATGTGAATATGTAACAGATGTGATTCTGCAATCTATATTTGGGGTGAAAATGGGAGTTCAAAACACAATTTGAGTCTAATGTATGAAAGATGATATATCATGAGCTATGTAATGCTTTAAATAATCAATAAAAAATTAAAAAAAAAAAAAAAAAAAAAAAAAAAAAAAACATGTGCCTGCTAAAAGGTGAAGGAGACGCAGATTTTTTCAAAAGCAGTATTTATGCATGTGTGTGAATACGAGATAACAACCCTGATTTATAGGGACCATGATCCTTAGGAACTCAGAAGTTTTGACAGACTCATGGTGATGCCCTAGGAAAAGTCAATTGATTTTTATTTGAGTGTACATTATTTATGGGGTTATTCTATAAGATCTCATTGAGCCATTTTCTTACAAATGGACATGATAAAAATTCTTTAGGTGAGGTCCCAGGGGATTCTGCAACTACAGTCTGAAGAATGATTATTGTATAATGAAGCATAAGAGAGTTTTGAATAATGAAGAGTTTAGCAAAATCCAACAACTTTTTTCAAGGAATATAAGTAGAATGTACAATCTCTAAGGATGTGCTGGTCTTTGAAAGGCACTATTAAAAAGCATGTTCAAGTGATGCATATTACTTTATAGGATTTCCATAACAAAGTACCATAAATTGGTGGCTAAAAAGAGAAATTTCTTCTCTCCCAGTTCTGGAAGCTAACAGTCTGAAATCAAGGTGTTGGTAGGGTCAGACTCCCTCTGAAACTTCCAGTGCAACAACTTCCTGTGACCTTCAGTTTCTTGTAGCCCCAGGCCTTCCTGGCTGGTGGCAGTTTAATATCTGCCTCAGTATTCACAGGGTCCTCATCTTTCTGCATATCCCTCTCTGTCTATTTTCTTCTCATAAAGACACCTGTTGTACAGGGTTATCTATCCTGATGTCCTCATTTTAACTTGTTGACATCTGCAAAGACTAATTCCAAATAAGGTCACATTCATAAGAACCAAGAATTAGAACTTTAGCCTCTCTTTTTTGGAGACATGATTCAGTCCATAACATATGGCAAGCAATAAACTAATACCAATTTCAATCTGCTGCATTGAGTTTGGAAGGCACTATTTGACACCCGTCTTTTAGGCAATCACAGAAACCCTTAGATGATTCTGAGAATCACTTGAGGAGCTTTTCAGCATTCTAATCCTCAAGCCTGTATCATAGAACAATTAAATTTGCATCTTGGGAGGTGGGATCCAGGCATCAATATATCTGAAATCTCTCAGGTGATTCCAATATGTATCTAAGTATGAGAACTATAATAAATAATCACAGAGAAAAAACTAAAGATAAAAAATAATCTGGTTTATTATTGAGGAAAATAGTTTCACCAAGGAGATAAAACTAGTCTTCAATTTTTTTTTTTTGTTTATAAATTGAACTTAACTCCTCAGTCAAAAGCAGAGAAGCTGGACAATTGCAGGCTACTCCCTGCAGGGGGAAAGTTGGCCTGGTTGGCTTCTAGCATTTGGTTTGCCAGCTGTCAGGTCCTGTGAGCAACAGAAGAGCTACGCCAGCATATACAGAGTTTCCACAATCTCATCAATCAGATCACCTCCCATGAAGAATAGTGAGAGATGGAAAAAATAACAGAAAGTTGCTGCTACTTCCAACTATCAGCTATCCCTTTGTTTTTCTTCCCCAGGAGAAGAAAATATAATTTCCAGTTATAATTGCAAGAGTACAATGAATTGATTGCTTTCATTCCCACAAATTCTTGCTGACCTAAAACTGCTTTCTTCTTAAATTTACTGATGTTTTCCCCTTTTCTTATCCAATGGAAAAATCCTCTGTAATGATTCCTATACAATATGGAACATACTATTTATTTTTGCACTTTACTTAGGATCATCCATCTAAGATATGTCTTACAGGAAGGATTTCATTATTCATTCATATGTTCGCCGCCTATTTCTGAAGTGCTCTACTCTATGCCAACAGAATATTTTTCTAGTGCTTGTTTTAAACTTTATTAGTAAAGACAGGTATAACAAACAAGTAAATATTTTAGGTGGTGAGAAATGCTCTGGAGAAAAATTAAGCAGCGTGAAGATGAGATTGGAACAGGGTCCAGAGGATTATGTGCAGCCTGTTGGCACGCTGGACCCAGGTCCTTCCCCACCTATGTCCTCTAGTTACAAGAGAATTGGAAAAATGTTTCCCAGGCCTACCTTTGTGCTAGATCAGTAAGCATGGTTTAAGTACCACCAGTAAGGTGGTGCCCTTGCAAAACATGTGAAAGATTCAGGGCAATAAAGGGTCACTTTCCTGCACAGTGGAACCCTCTGGCAGAATTCAACAGATAAAAGCATGTGTCCACTAATATCTCCTTCATGGTTATGGGGTGACCGGGGCAGCAGCTGTGGAGGCAGCAGTACCATCAACAATTTCCTTAACTGTGCTGCAATGTGACCTGAAGCCTGGGGTTGAAGAATGATCCTTTGATTTTCTGTCTTCTAATGATTTTATAACCTCCTAATTTTTAAATCAAATTTCTCTCTACTCGGAACATCTACAGTTGTTTCTGTTTCCTGCCCAGAATCAGGACAGATACCCCAAAGAGGGCATCTTAGATGAGCTGACCTTTGAATGGAGAGAGAGATGAATAAATTTTGGGCTTTCTGCATGCAAGGCCAGGGGAAAAGAATTCTAGGCAGAGAGAACTACAACGATGAGAGTGAGTGCAATGTGTTCACAACTCAGCAAGAAGAATAAGCAGCAGCTGGGAAGAAAACTGAAGAGGAAGAGGGTTAGCATATAATTATGGAAAGACAAACAGGCAGGATAGCTTCTAGCCTTATAGGCCATGGCAAGATGCTTTGATTTGGAAGTGACAGGAATGTTGTAGCAGGGAGTGACACAAGCCCACCCTGTGCAGAGAATGGATTGAAGTGAAGCAATTACAGAAGCAGAACAAGCAGCCTGAAGACTATTGCTATGGTCCAAGAGAGAATAAAATGTGGACCCAGACAGTGTATGGGAAATGGGGAGAAGCAAGTGGATACTGGATATATTTTGAAGGTAGTGCCAATGAAGACTTTTGGTGCATTGTATAGAATACTCCATGGGGCAAGAATTGGATGAGCATATCATTTATTATCCAAGCCAAGACACCTTGAGAATGAATAAGAACTCTTTTAAAATTTATGCTGGGGAAAAAAAATAAACATAATCTTGGATATCCCAGGCAAACTGGATTTATGGGTCACCTAAGTATGAAGAAAAGAAAAATATCAAAAATGAACAAACACTTTCATCTTGAACCACTGAATGAATAAAGTAGCCATCTTGAGCGGTAAAGGACTGAGAGAAGTAGGTTGAGGTGACAAGATCAAGAACACTGACCAGGGATGGCACATGGGTATGTGATGAGGGCAAGAGCACAATGCACAGCAGGACGTGTTAACTGTGCTAGACGTCTACTAAACTCAGGCAAAGCAACAATTATGGGAGAAAGCAAGGGCTATGCACAAGATGCAGAGAACACCAAATCCAAATTACAATTTTCTGACAATCACTGTATAACCAGCAGCCAGAGTGGTTTGGCTGAGTCTTAGAGGTTGATCAGGAGATTCTCCTCTTGTCTGAATTCACAATTGGTCTTTGATATGGTGAGGCAGGGAAGCCCACAGGTGACAGTCAATTGTCTTCATTAGTGGAACAAGTAGGAAGGATGGCCTGGGAATGGCAAAGGTAATATGGGCATAAAGTGTATGCTAATATTAATATATTCTCTGCTATTAAACAGACACACAGACACAGACACAGAGAGAGAGCAATGCTGGAGAGGAAGGGCAAAGAAAATGAGTTGAGAACCCCCAATATACCTTAGATGGGGCAAGTTGCTAAATTTCATTTGAGTAAATGTAGATACAAGTTTCAATTCTGATATGAGAACCTGCAAATAATTGGTTTAAAAATTGACTAAATTTTTCAGGACCGCCCCCACCTACCTATGCAGGAGCCAAGGCCCAGGCTCAGGCCAACCCCTGCAGACCCATGCAGAAGCCCAACCCCAGGTCAGGCCCAGGACTACCTTGCCAACTCACACAGGAGCCCAGGCCAGACCCAAGACCACCCCCCCACAGAGTGGAGGACCACGCTGTGGATTCCCATTTACCAACACGTTGCTCCCCCATCCCACCTCTATCTTGGGACACTGCAGCCATAGCCATAGCCCTCCCCACGTTTTAGCCTCCGCCTTTGAACAACAGACAGAACCTGGAGGCAACTGCCCACTGCAGCGTGTCTCGACACAGCACTGCATCTCTGAACAGGCAGCCCAAAGCCATTGTAAGGCCTGTCCTTTCAGCCCCTTCTCTGAAAGTGGTTGCATCCATCTTGGGACACCCCCACTGGTATCTTGAATTACCTCTGTTACCACTGCCACCATCTTTAGCTGCAGTAGCATCCATCTTGGGACACCGACTGGGATCTGGAAGCCCAACTTCAAGAAGAGGCACAGGTAATCTGCAGGGACACTACAAGTTTATAGGGTAGACACTGTAATACCCCAGATCCTCACTGCAAGAAAGTAAGACACATACATAACATGAAAAAAACAAGGAAAGAAAGTGTCCCAAACAAATCAGGATACTACAGTAACAGAATCCATAGAAAGTGCAGTTGATGAAATGTTAGAGAAGGAGTTCAGAATATACATAATTAAAATGATCTGCAAATTAAAGAATGACATAAGAGAGCAAAAACAGGCAACCATTGATCATACCAACAAAGAGATAAGGGAGAAAATACAGGTAGCAAAAAGATTACTTCAAGAAAGAGATAGAGATTCTGAAAAAATGCCAATCAGAAGTCCTTGAAATGACGGAAACAATAAATCAAATAAAAAACTCAATAGAAAGCATCACCAACAGACAGATCACTTGGAAGACAGAATCTCAGATAATGAAGACAAAATATACAATCTTAAAAACAAAGTTTACCACACTGTGAAGATGATAAAAAAAACCACGAACAGAACATCCAAGATTTATAGGATAGCATCAAAAGACCAAATATAGGATTTATTGGGATAGAGGAAAGCACACAGATGCAAACCAAAGGAATGCACAATCTCTTCAATAAAATAACATCAGAAAATTTCCCAAACGTGAAGAATGAATCAAATACAAGAGGCTTACAGGACACCAAATGTACAAAATTACAACAGATCTACACCAAGGCACATTATACTGAAAATGCCTAGAATACAGAATAAGGATAGAATCCTAAAAGCTGAAAGAGAAGGGAATCAAATTTCATATAGGGGGAGACCAATCCATATCTCAAGAGATTTTTCAGACCAGACCCTCAAAGCCAGGAGATCGTGAAACAACATATACCAAGTTCTGAAAGAAAATGTACGCCAACCAAGAATCTTATATCCAGCAAAATTAAGCTTCAGATTTGATGATGAAATAAAAACCTTTCATGATAAACAAAAGTTAAAAGAACTTACAGCAAGAAAGTCTGCACTGTAGAGCATTCTCAGCAAAATATTCCAGGAGGAGGAAGTGAAAAACAGCAGAATGAAAATCAACAAAGGGAGAAACGACACTAAAGGAAAGTCCAATCAAAGGAGAAACCAAGTCAAGTTAAAAACCAAAAATAAACCAAAATATTCGGGAATACAAATAACATTTCAATAATAACCCCAAATGTGAATGCCCTAAGCTCTTCAATTAAAAGACAAAGACTGACAGATTGCATTTTTAAAAAGACCCAACAATATGCTGCCTTCAAGAGACTCATCTCACTAGAAAAGATATCCATAGACTGAAGGTGAAAGGGTGGGGGGAAACATACCACTCACATGTACCGTGTAAACAAGCAGGGGTTTCCATCCTCATATCAGATAAAGTGGACATCAAACCAAAGTTAGTGAAAAGGGATAAAGGAGGACATTTCCTACTTGTTAAGGGATTCTTACATCAACAAGACATAATAATCATAAATATCTATGCCCCAAACAACGGGGCATCTCTGTATATCAAACAAACCATTTCTATTCAACGTCATCCTTGAAACTCTAGCCAGAGTAATTAGAAATTAAAGGGAAATTAGAGGGAAACAAATAGAAAAAGAAGAACTCAAACTACCATTATTTGCTGACAACATGATTCTATACTTAGAGGATCCAAAAAAACTCCACCAGAAAACTTCTAGAATTAATAAATGAATTCAACAAAGTAGCAGGATATAAAATCAATACTCATAAATCAAATGCATTTCTATACATCGTTGATAAATCCTCTGAAAATGAAATTAGAAACACTACCCCATTCGCAATAGCCTCAAAAATTAAAATAAAATAGAATACTTGGGAATCAGTTTAACAAAAGAGGTGAAAGACCTCTATAAGGAAAACTATTTAACATTAAAGAAAGAAACTAAAGAAGACCTTAGAAGATGGAAAGGTCCCCCAAGCTCTTGGATAGGCAGAATTAATATTGTCAAAATGGCCATACTACAAAGCTCTATATGGATTCAGTATGATTCCAATTAAAATCCCAATGTAATTTCTTAGAAATAGAAAAAACAAACATGAAATTCATTCGGACAATTAGGAGACCCAGAGTAGCCAAAACAATCCTTAGCAAGAAGAGCAAAGCAGGAGGCATCACAATACCAGACCTTAAACTATACTACAAAGCTATAGTAACAAAAATGGCATGGTATTGGCATCAAAATAGATATGTAGACCAATGGTACAGAATAGAAGACACAGAGACAAACCCACATAAATATGGTTATCTCATACTAGACAAAGGTGCCAAAAACATACATTGGAGAAAAGATAGTGTCTTCAATAAATGGTGCTGGGAAAACTGGAAATCCATAAGTAGCAAAATAAAACTAAACCCTATCTCTCACCATGCACAAAACTCAAGTCAAAGTGGTTCAAGGATCTAGGAATTAGACCAGAGGCACTGTGCCTAGTAGAAGAAAAAGTAGACCCAAGTCTTCATCATGTTGGATTAAGCCCCGAATTTTTTTAACAGAGTCCTAAAGCATAGAAATAAAATGAAGATTCAATAAATTGGATGGATTCAAACTAAAAAGCTTCTTTTCAGCAAAAGAAACAATAAATGAGGTGAAGAGAGAGCCTACATTTGGGGAGAAAAAAATTTTGCTACATGCATGTCAAATAGAGCACTAATCTCCAGGATAAATAAAGAACTAAAAAACTTAACACCAAAAAACAAACAACCCAATCAATAAATGGACTAAGGAGCTAAACAGACATTTCTAAGAAGATGATAAATAATCGATCAACAAATATATGAAAAATTGCTCAACATCTCTATTAATTAAAGAAAAGCAAATCAAAATTGCTCTAAGATTTCATTTCACACCAGTCAGAATAGCAATTATCAAAAATACAGACAATAATTAGTGTTGGTGAGGATGTGGGAGAAAAGGCACACTCATACTCATACATTGCTGGTGGGACTGCAAATTGGTGCAACCAGTTTGGAAAGCAGTACGGAGATTCCTGAGAAAACTTGGAACAGAACCACCATTTGACCTACCCACTCCTTTGTCTATATCCAAAGGATTTAAAAACAGCATACTATAGTGACCCAGCCACTTCAATGTTTATACCTGCACAATTCATAATAGCTAAACTGTGAAACTAAATGCCCTTCAATAGATGAATGGATAAAGAAACTATGGTATACACACACAATGGAGTATCACTCAGAGAATAAAATTATGGCATTTGCAGGTAAATGGATGGAGTTGGAGAATATCACCCTAGGCAAAGTAAGCCAATTCCAAAAAACCAAAGGCTGAGTGTTTTCTGGGATAAGTGGATGCTGATCCATAATGGGATGTGGGGATGGAGGAACTTTGGGACAAGGGGAGGGAAGAAAGGGGAGGGGGCAGGGAGATAGGAAAAGCTGGTGGAATGAGACAAACATCATTACCCTTGGTACATGTATGATTGCACACATGGTGGGACTCTACATTGTGTACAAGAGAAATGAAACATTGTGTTCCATTTATGTACAATGAATCAAAAATCTTTCTGTTCATGTATAACTGATTAGAAATAATAAAAAAGTTTTAAAGTTATTATAATTAAAGTCATCATAATTAAATTTTTTATCTTTTTACTTTTTATTTTTTCTTTTTCCTTGCTTGCTCTCATTTGCCAATATAATGTGTTTTCTCTTCGTAAAACAGCATGTGACATTGTTATTAAAAAATAAATATAATCATTATTATTAAAAAGAATATGAAGGGCTGGGCTTTTGGCTCAGTCGTAGAGCATTCCCATAGCATTTGTGAGGCCCTGGGTTCGATTCTTAGCACCACATTAAAAAATAAATAAAATAAAGGGATTGTGTCCAATGACAACTAAAAAATAAATATTTAAAAAATATATGGAAACTAATTTTTACTTACGGCTTTTACTAGTTATTTTGTACAGACTAAGTGTAAATGAAATGTCAGGATCTGAGTATGAATACTAAACAGAAGAAAACTATAGTTGTTATATCAACAATTTATGTTTAAATAAATATTGCTTTACTATGACTTCAAGATTAATTTTAACAGAATAGATGTTAACTTGTTTGTTTCTCACATTATGTAAAATAACATGAAGTCTTCTTTATTCTTTCCCTATCTTGAGATTTTTGTCATTGAGACTATAATTTCATTATAGTTAATACATATAAACTATGAATTTACAACTAGCCAAGATGTTCAGAAATAAAAGATGTTACATTTCTTTGATTTATATAAATTAATTTTAATGAGTTCTGGCCCTCTTTGCTGCTAAATTGGTAATAAGAAGTTTGTTCTCAGTCTTTTTTTGGGAATCTTGTTCTTTCTCTGATGTCTTATAATGTCAAGGTGAACTGGACTCTTTAGTTTACCCGGGGCAAATCACAGGCCCCTTGAGAGTGGGAAATGCTGGTACTTGAGCTGGTACTATCACACTTGAGCACTGGTGTGTGTGTGTGTGTGTGTGTGTGTGTGTGCGCGCACGCGCGCACGCACACGCATATGTGTGAGAGAGGGGCACACCAATGAGGGACTTGACACTTGCACTACCACAAGCCCCATTTTAATACACAGCTCATAAATGAGCCAATTCACTTTGATATACAAGTCAGTCAGAACAACATCAGGACCTTTTGTAAAATGATGCTCATGCTCATGTCCAAATTTTTCAGTTGTTGAAAGAAAATGATGTTCTAAGTATCAAAAATCAATAAGCAGCTAAACTTCAAAAGAAGGCAGCAGCATAGAATGTAGTCCTGTAAACTCTGGGTCAGAGAAGCCTGAATTTATGAAAAACTGCCAGAGCTCGTGTTTTCTAAGGTCTAACTCAATCCACACACCACGAAGACTTCAGACGCCTCGCTGGAGCGCTTCATCTTCTGAGCATCGAGTGTCTTGTTAAATCCTCTTCAAATGATTCATGCTATCACAGAGCGCTGGCCACTTACAAGAGAAAAAGCATGGAGAGAAATGGCAGGAAAAAAATTAGCTTCTCGAGTGACATGGTGACAGTGCCTGTGATCACTCAAACATGCAGATGCCATCCCATGCCTCTAATGACTGGTGATTTATATGGCAGGTACGAAATGATACTTAGTAGGTTTTATTTCTGTTTAAAAAGAGGTGGTTTGGAGATTAAACTCAATATATTCCAAATTCCAACTGATGGTGAAAATTCAAACATCTCTGAGGTTATCTTTTGAATATTTTAATATGCTGGAAAAAAATCTGTAATTTTAGTGCCATAAAAAAGTCATAAAATGTCATAAAATGGAGTGGAGTTAGCACCATAAAAAGGAAAAATGGGAAATGGGGACAGTATTTAAGAATTTAAATGGTAAACAGCATCAATATTTGTTGAAGAAGCTAGTCAACTGAACAGAGAAACAGGGTGCAGGGGAGCCGTGGATATTTGGACGTATGAACTTGCGTGTTTGTCTGCTTGCTGGTTTGTTGTTTTAGCAGCATTTGGAAATTCCATTTCTCCCCTATCTCCTTTGGCAGAGGAACTTGCCAAAGGAACTTGCAGGGAACTTTCATTCCAAATCCCACTCCCAGGTCTGAGAGACACAGCTTTGCTTCCTTCCTAAAGGACCTCTCCCTGAAGACTTGCTTAAGTTGTCAGCACAGACGCCTGCCGTCCCCAGCTGAAGTCTGTCTTTCTTTTTATATATATATATTTTTTTTTAGTTTTTAGTTCTCGGCGGACACAACATCTTTGTCTGCATGTGGTGCTGAGGATCGAACCCGGGGCCGCACGCATGCCAGGCGAGCGAGCTACTGCTTGAGCCATATCCCCAGCCCTGTCTTTCTAAATTAGCTCCAGAAACTGCCACTAGAGTGTGTCTTGGACTTGAGCAATTTACAGCTGCAGTGTTTTTATTGACAGCACTTAAATCCTCTCTTTAATTAATGAATGTCTATGTCATCAGAGCAGATGAAACAAGATTGTATCAAAAGTCCTTTCTGCAGTGTTCAGCTATAACCCCAACTCAATGGAATAACTGTGGGAATGACTCAACCCGGTTTTCCTGTGAGAATTATTATGCACAGTTATGGTACCTGCCTTCCCACCCACTCTGCAGCATGTGGCTATGAGAGGAAGTGCCTTCTTAGGCACTCCTGATGCCTGCAGACAATCCCGGGCTATCTTCTCTGAAAAGCCCTGAATATTATGTCTTTCAAGCAATATAGAACTTAGATCAACAAAACATACCTTCAGAACAGTCACATCTTCTCTGTGTTTACATTGGGTTTTCTCGGAACGTCCAATCTGGAGCCGACCTCTCTGTGAAGCCCCTCCTCTCCACATAGGCTTCTCCATCCACAGAGTGAGCAGCATTAGCCTGTTTCTGTGGGCATCTTTTCATTCCCTTTGAATCCTGAATAGTTTCTGATGTGACTGGGTGAGCATCAGTGTCAGAGATTAGAGCCGTGTATTTGTTTCCAAGGACACTTGAAGCAAAACACCCCAAACTGGGTAGTTGAGAACAACAAAAGTGGACTGTCTCACAGTTCTTGAAGCCAAATGTCTGAGACCAAGTTGTCCCCTCTATGTAGCTCTGAGGAGTAGGTTTCCTTGCTTCTTCCAGCTTTTAGCAGCCATCAGCAAACCTTCATTCCTTGGCTTACCTATAGATGCATGACTCCAATGACCTGTGTCTTTACAGCATCTTCCCTTGGTATGTGTCTGTCTCCATGTCCAAAATCCATTTCTTAAAATAAAGAACACTAGTCTTATTGGTTCAGGACCTACCCTAGTAGGACCTAGTAGGACCTACCCTACCTCAGTCTGAAACCTCTGTAAAGAACTCAATTTCACATAAGTCTCATTCTGAAGTACTGAAGACTTCAGTGACCCTTAGGAGAGGGGACGTGATTCATGGCAAATGGGAAGGATTAATAGCCTCACATAGAAAAAGATAATAAGAGGTAAATGTCTTCTTTCTTTCTTACATTTCAGGATCTGTGGCCAGTGGAGGCAGAAGCTGGATTAGCTTCACCGAGGCTCCAGTTATAGCCCCCACTTTAATGAAGCTGCTGTGCTTGTGTTAGGAACATGAGTGTTCCCAGGACTGCTACTCCTGTTTTCCACCTGCTTAATGCGGTGAGTCACTTGTGGGCTACTACAGCTCTAGTGCAGTGGTTCTCAAACCTCTGTGTGCATCAGAATGACCTAGATGAAATTCTGGACCCCAACCACACAGTTTCTGATTCAGCAGGTCTAGGATAGGGCCCCAATTAAGTTCCTCATGCAACAGGTTCCCAGGGATCACACATTGAGAACCACACTGCTTTGGTGTAGCTTTAGGAATAGTGGTTAACAAAGTCAGGTTAACCATGAGCAAATATTCTCCAACTCTAGCCACTGGGGTGGAACTTTCCTAGGGCATTTCCCACAGTACTTTTATCGCTGACATACTGTCAAGCCTGCATCATTTTTAGTACAATGTGTTTCTAATAATGTATGAAGTCACAGTGTCAGAAACAAGTACATCAAAATCCCCAATAAACAAAAAATTCCATCTATTTTTACTCTCTGCATTTACCTCCTACAAATGCTGAGTTAACATTCTCAAGGTCTCAACTTTCCCTTCACAATACTAACACAAGGGGTGCCTCATAGTTAGCAAGACAAGTTTGAGCAATCCTGTTTTTAAAACTACAGCCTGATACTATCTCACCTCAAATTCAACAACTGGTCCCAGGCTGAAGTCCCCAACTTTTAACTGGTCCCTGCCCTTGATAATAATCTGGTAGCCACAGATCTGATTCTAGGAAGTTGCCTTCAACTCTCCCACTATGTGAGTTTCTTGTGGTCAATCACGTGCAAGGGCCCACTGTCCTTTCTCTTCTGGGTCCCAGCCCATTCCTTCCATTTCTGCTCTTACCCTCTTCATTCAGGCCCTCAGCCCCTTGTCATGGTCATTTAATGCTCTCACCTTCAGTGTCCCTCAACCTTTACCTAAGTCTATTTCTGCTCCTCCATCTGACTTCTTCTTTGGAAGCATGGCTCGGATGATGTCACTTCCTGCTAAAAACCCTTCCATGGTGCTTCAGGTTTAAGGTCCTCCACTAGCACTCAGAGTCCCTTGTATTCTGGCTTCTACCTACCTTTTAAATCCTATTTTATAATAATTTTCATGCTACCAAACATTCTAGAACTACCTCCAACACAGTCCATACTTCCTCCTCTCCACCTTGACCTCTGACAGGAATGACCTCATCTGTCTGAATTACATCTTCCTCTAATCTTCTCAAGCAATGTCCACTTCACAAGATAAACTCTGTCCTCGAAATATACATCCTTTCAGTATATTCTCTTGAGTCCCACTTCCTGTAATTATTGTGTATTTGAGTGAATTATAATTGTTATAATCATTAGCATATATCATTTTCATTATTTCAAAATTTCATTTAAATGATACACTGAGACCTCTTTGCTTTAGTATCCTCCAAAACACTTCTTTTTAATATAATTGGTGGGAAAGTGCTTTAGTAGAATTTTCACCAAAAATCCAAAGAACACCTTACTTTTCTGGTCAAAAACTGATGAATTCGTTTTGTAAGCAGTATATAAAGGTTGAAAACTCTAAGAATAAAGACTTTAGTAAGAAGGACTGTTTGAACAATATATTCTTTACTTTTTTCCACAGATGACAATAGATGATTATCAGATATCCTCTCTCCTCTTTTTCTTAGGCCTTTGAGCTGAATTATTTCACTTAATGGTCAAGTTTTCTACAGGGATGAGCAGAGATGCAGGAACTATTCCAGGAAGGGCAAGCAAAAGAGCATTGTCCATGACTAAGCCCATAGGAAAAAACCCAATGACAATTACTCTCCTTTGACTTAATCTTTTTCTTTTCTCTCTATTCAATATGATTGACAGTCATGATATAATAAAATCTTTCCTTTCTGATTTCTGGGCTTTGAAAATATACTCTCTTTGCTTGATAAAAGAGTTATTATGAAATAGCAAGCATGAAAAATATGTCACACAATAAATGATATGAAAAATTAAGGAGCATCTCATTCTTTTATGCTAATCCTTTGTTATTTTTAACTTAAATAAACTATGGGGATAAGATAAACAACTTTTCCTGCTATACCATGCCCTTTAACTGACAATTTTTTTTCCAATTATTTATCTTCACAGATGCAGAATTGGGCACATATGATACATTATGCTTTTTTATCATAATAAAAATGTGTAAAGTGCGAACACGGGTCACTTTGGAAATTCACCTCTAAGACTAAAGGCAAATTATTTTGCAGAATCACTGTACTTTAGTTGACAAAGATGTTTCCCACAGAGGAATGATTAGCAATTCTGACTATTACACATGTATACTGAAATTGAACAATTAAGTAAATGGATGGTGGGTGGTGAAAATCAGGTGGCCAAAGTGGTTATTTACCAATAAGCAAAGGAAGTAGGTTTAAATGGTACATTGTGCTAATGGATTTGAGCCATGTACATCAGTATGGATTCATGTCTAGCTTTACATAGATAGATGTTTACATATAAAAATAGTTATAGAGATATGTATGTATCTGGATTAGTGCACACACATATATTTCCTTGCTTTGGCAGCTGAGATACCCTAGAAACAATGATACCCCAGTGGCAATGAGCATACCCAATGCCAAGATCTTGGTTTCTAACACCATTATCCAGCAAAAGGAACCAGGGATTCTTGGGGAAAAGGCAGATCTTGGAATGAGGTTAGGAAATACACAAGATAAATCTAAGAAAATCTTGTAATTCAAAAAGTAAGTGCATTTAAAAAAAACCATAGGAGTCAAGTGAGACAGAGCTTAACATGGTCAAAGCTGACATACTTTTAGCCACAAAATGTATCACAAATTATTGGATTGTAACCCCAAGTATAAAACAAATATCCATGAGTAAACTTAGGTATAAGTAAATGATTGAATAAATTAAAAAAGGGAGGAGAAAAAAATTTCCCTAGCAGAGAAATTTTGAATAATTTATATATTTCACAGTGAAAGAAGAGGAGAATAACATCCCACTCATAAAGTATGAATTGCAAATGGTGACTTCTTTCCAAAAAATATAGAATGGAAGAGGAAAAAGAGAGTAACTGTAATCGAAGAAACCTAACACTATCTAAGCCAAGTGACCATAGTCAACAACAGTGATAAATCATGTTGATGTACAGCCTTGATATGATGTGATGAAAACGGCACTTTAAACCTGTAGTCTCCCTCCTAAAAACACATAACCTCAATCTAATCATGAGAAATACATCAGACATCTCAGTTGAGAGGCCTTCTACTAATATTTGGCCAAGACTCTTGGAAACTGTCACAATCATAAAAACAGTATGAAAAACTGTCACAGTCAAAAGAACCCTTAACAGATATGATGAAGTATAATGAAGAATTTTAAATGCCCTCCAAGAAATAAAACAGATGTTAGGTAAAAAACAAAGAGTATCTAATTAAAGTATGAACTTTTAGTTAGTGATAATTTATCAATATTGAATAGTAAATTGTAACAAATGAATTAAAAATACATAAAATACTACTAACAGAGGAAATTGGAAATGGGCTACAGTCACACGGAAACTGAACCATCTTCACAATTTTTCTGTAAACTGAAACTGTTTTAGAACAGATTTTAAAAAAATACTGTGGTCTTCTTTTGCAGGCTAACAATCTAAATGTTATTAACATGAATATAATTATTTTAAGGCCCCATAAATCTTTGTATTTTAAAGTCATCCAACAAAAAAATAAAGGAATAAAAACAGATAGATGCCCATGTGAATTAGTAAATCTTATACATCTAGTAGATACTAGTACAAATTATGAGAAAAAAATCTAAGGATTTTGGATTCGGATATTTCAAACCCAATGGCGTATAGACTCTTTCATAAGATGATTAAGTGTCAAATCCAGTGTATTCCATCATCTACAAACTCTCACCTGCATCAGCAAAGTCTATGTCCGATCTATCAATGAGAAGCACTGGTAAAGCAGGTGTAAGATTACATCCCCTTTGGACCTCACTTTCCATGTGTCTTCCATTGGTTTTACGTGCATTATGCAGCTTCCTGATATTTTGATTAGTGGCAGTGACCTCTGCTCCCTTGTCTTTCCAGAAATTCTATAGATATCCATTACTTGTATTGAACTATTTCCCTGTTGAAATACCTGGGGTTGTCTCTGTTGTACTAACCAAAATAACTGATTTAACTTTTTAGTACTCTGGTCATTGTACGTGAATATCTTGTGGTCAGTCATTTAACTTTCAAATACATGTGATCTGGTGGTTATACATACATGACAATCTGGTGGTAATTTATTGTATTGCCATGCCAGAAAAGGATTGTTTAGTCTGAGATGCAGAAACTGATATACACCATGAAATAGCTCTCAGTCCAACTTGTTCTTTGGTTCCAAGGATCATCATTCTGGACCACATAAATTGGCATACAATTTCTATATGATCATTATGAGATGAATTCTTTGGTAATTACTATGTCTAATATGCAAGAAAGGAGTAAGATCTCAAACCAATAATGGAATTTCTCAGCATTTTACCACTGACAGAGGTGGGCCCAATTTGGTGTTCACTGTCTAATGGAGAAAAACCAGGTCTTTAAATAAAATCTTCACTGAATATACTCCATTATTCTTGAATTAGATTAGAAAAAAGTCAATGTGGATAAAATGCAAATATTGAAAGAATGAAAATCAAATCAGTCCATAGCTAAGCTCTCTTTAAAACCACCTTTATGAGAAACTCGGGTGTGTTTATTTAGTTTTCCCCAGGCATCGATAGCAGGAAATAACACGTTTTAAAATTGCTATTGTAAAGAATAAAAATACAATAACATAGTGTTTTAGTAGGCTTTATCACTGCTGTGACTAAAAGGACCCAACCCGAATAATTGTAGAGGAGGAAAGTTTAAGGGCTTACAGTTTTAGAGGTCTTAGTCCATGGAAGACCAGCTCCATTCCCCAGGGCTCCGGGTAAAGCAGAACATCGTGGAGAAGAGTGCGGCAGAGGGAAGCAGCTCACAGGATGATCAGAGGCAGAGAGAGTGAGACTCCACTGTCCAGATACAAACTACATACTCCATAGCCACGTCCCCAAGGAACCACTTCCTCCAGCCACACTCCATCTGCCTCCAGTTACCACTCAGTTAAGCCCATCAGGGAGTAATTCACAGATAAGGTTGAGGTTATAGTCATTGGCTATAATCCTCCAAACCCTGCATTATCTCACACCATGTGCTTTTGGGGGACATCACATCTAAACCATAACACATAGCATGTCGGTCTTTAAACAATAATATCCATCATCTGAAGAAAGAGAGGGTGGGGAGAAGAAAGGAATAAAGAAGAAATAATGGAAAGAGATTAAAGTAAAAAAAGAGAGAGAGAGAGAGAGAGAGAGAGAGAGAAGAACTGGGGATGTGGCTCAGTGGTAGAGCATTTGCTTGACATGCATGAGGCCCTGGATTCAACCCTCAGCACCACAAAACAACAACAACAACAACAAAAATAAACAAAAAACAAGAGGAGTGAGAAAGAAATACAGGAGAAAGATATTTCTGTTTACTCCCATGGTAGTTATGAGACGTCACCATGATAAAGCACTCAGATGTTGACTCTGACATTGACCCCATCCCCTGGGCCCTTCCGTTTTGGAGTGGACCATATTTGAATCATGCCCCAAACAAGATAGAAACAACAGTTCCATCTCTATGTAAAAGAGAACAGAGCGTCTCTTCACGAAAGCAGAAGATTCTTTTAATTTGTCCATCTGTTCGTTAGATCCTTACCAAAATTAAGGAATAGTAATCTACAACCAAAAGGAGATAGGCGATCCCATGTAAATAGGGCAATGCTTGATTTTTGAATTTTCTTTTTGGACAAAAATCCAAGGTCTTACACTTCTATTGAAGGAACATAGAGGATAACTATGTAACAAATAGTCATTTTACTATACACAGCTGCTCCCTAAAAAAGTAATGCTAAGGAGTAGCAATTATAGAACTTGAACTTCTCTTAACAGTAGTGTTTTTTTCTTTACTTGAGCCAAGATTCTCTCTAGCTATGACAAATATCATTAACTTAACTTCTATAGCACTATATGAACTCCTTAGAAAGATTTGCCAGCATTTAAAATTGCAGCATTTAGAATTATTTACTATTCTCTGGAAGACAAATCATACATTATATATCAATTATAATTGATTGATATATAATGTATAATTGAGATCAGACTACTGAGAACAGCCCAGCTAACTTTTATAATACAAGTGCCTGCTACAAGTAGGTACTCAAATATTTCAACATTAATAAATACCCCTAATTATAATATTAATTAAAATACCTAAATTCATTGTTTTGTACATATCATATCTGAGATGTTTTAAAATCATTATCTTGTTTAGGTTTCACATTAAGCAAATTATATTGTTACTCCTATTATACAATTATGGAAATGGATACACAAGGAGTTCAATAACACACACAGTCTCCCCACTTCTTGACAGTCTTATTCTTTCTTGCTCTTTATTTTCTTAATGAAAAGCTCTAGATGAGATGTTTGAAGAAGTACAGAGACAAGACTTGTGGCCGGTCTATCCAGTCTTCAAAGATGGCATTAAAAAGAGCTGAAATTCCATTAACTATGTGAGAGTGCTAGTATACCATTCACATCCCTGCTCAGTGGAGAATTTGCTGCTGCAATTCCAACTCCCAGAAAAGTTTAATAGTAACACAGTTAACATAAAACTAAGGAACAATCTAACCTCCTCTATGTAGGAAAGTTTGATTTGATTACTCGTATTTTTTACTCTCAGTTTAAAATGGTGAAAGTAGACTTAATTTTCTGGAAGCAAACAAAGCCTTCTTCATGCTTTCTTCTCAGTTTTTCCTAAAAGAGATTTCTGACTGGTTTCCTGGGAGAATTAGAGATATGTCATATTTTTAGTATACTACTATACCTCAAAACATGCATATTTCTGAGATTTGGAATATAATCAGAAATGTGAATATAATTGTCATTTATCTAAAGGTATTTTTTATTTCTTACCTCTCCCATTTTCCTCATTTCCTCTTTTCTGGGAAATAACCATTCATCCCTGAGGCAACTCTTCTGTTTCTTGCTAATTGTTATCATCATACATATATGTGCATCTGCATCTGTGTACGTGTGTGTAACAAAGAGAGAATTAGGGTCCTAGATTTACTAGAGAGCAGACAATATCCTGAGATTTTCAATCCATCTGGTAACAGAATTAATGGTAATTTTCAGGGCATGATGACCCATACCTATAATTCCAGTGGCTCAGGAGGCTGAGGCAAGGAGGTTGGCGAGTTCAAAGCCAGCCTCAGCAAAGGTAAGGTATAAATAACTCAGTGAGACCTTGTCTCTAATAAAATACAAAATTGGGCTAGGGATGTGGCTCAGTGGTTGAGTGCCCCCAAGTTCAATCCCCAGTATCCCAAAAAAAAAAAAAAAAAATAGTGCACTATTCTGTAGATAGGCCTTCCTGAAATATTTTATCATCCCCCATTAAGTTTCTCTGTAGTTAAATATCTGGGTAAATAACAGGACTTCTACCGGCCTACCCTAACCTGCTTATAAGAGAATGTAGGTTATACTGGATGTCTATGTAAAGGATATGTGAACAGAAGTGCCTATAAGTACAGAAAATTTACAATTCTCTTCACCAAGTAGGGAAAAGAAATCTTGATGTCTTTATTCATCAGAAAGTCCCTAGCACAGAATTCCTGCTCCTTTATAAAGAGGTGGTCCCAGTGGATTTCAATAACTATTGAATGACTCAGAAAGCAAATGCTTACCAATGCTGGAGGCCACTGAGGAGGGAAGACATTTAGACAAGGCATGTAGTTTGGGGAATGCTTGAGAGGAACACATTCCATCTAATTTCATCCAAATGCTTAACTTACACTTCATTTTAGCAAAATAATAATAATAATAATAAAATTTTATATTTCATTCCCTCTTCTAGATATTTCTTTTTTCCATTTTCTCCCTCTTTTTTTCTCCTCTTTTTATAGACAGAGGAGTTAGTGTTGGCATTTTAGCTTTTTTTTAAAAAAAATGAATTGTTTATTATGGGGAGGCAGCCAGCACCTCATTAGGGTGTTCTTCCTCCAGAGAGGGTGGAAGCCACCTAAGAAATTAAAGTCTAGAATAATTAGTGAAGAACAAAAGGCAAAGTCAGAAAGACAGTTTCAGAAACGTGGAGCCCCTGATAGGTCCAGTCCACACAGGAGCTGGAGCCAGATCATTAGAAAATGGCTCCCATGGTTATTTAAGAGGGTATATCGAGGGCAGGAATGAGGTTTCCAGGGTGGAGTCTTGGTTTCTACATCTTGCAGTCAGAAGGTTGATTAGCATCTTGGCAGGTCACACACATCTGAGAGGGGTTGTGTGGCAACAGCAGGTCACCCCTTCTCTGGTGCTGGGTGGAACTTCTGGCAGATCAGAGAGGGCAATGCACCTGCATCAGGTGGTCTATCCCTTTGGGGATACCATGGGAAGTTCCAAATGCCAGACCTATCACCTCACTGGCTTCAATGCCCAGAGTTAACATACAGTCCACAGGTGGCTCTTGACACTTTATGTCAATAAAAATGTTTAATTATGTCAATGAAATATTTTTTAAAAGGAATTCTTTCTATTGGTTTTTAAAATGTAAGGCACTAAACTAATGGTGGCCTGGTAATAAACATATCTACTAATAATAAATCCTTTAGGTGCCCTCTGGAGAGCCATAGCTAATTTGGAAATCTTTTCATCTCTGACGTAAGACTTGGCTGCTTCACTTTCCCAGAGAACTTGGGTACTAAAAATGGCTGGGGAAAGAAAAGACAGCACCCAGCCACTGCTCCATGCTGTAAACGCACTTCTGATCCTCTCACGAGGTTACTTCTAAGAGGCTGGGTTTGACAGGAGCAATATTTTCTGAGCAGTTAAAAATAGGAAGTGAAGCATAGTGTGAATTATTTAGGTCTCGGCTAGCCATTTTCGTTTTAGGAGCTGTGAAGAGTGTCTCCCTTTTCA
This sequence comes from Spermophilus citellus, assembly GCF_964194105.1. NCBI lineage: Eukaryota > Metazoa > Chordata > Mammalia > Rodentia > Sciuridae > Spermophilus > Spermophilus citellus. The sequence goes on along the minus strand of NC_138196.1, from coordinate 70,635,585 downwards.
AGTGAGTTAGCAATTATGAAAATCAACATGTACTCCGTAGTGACGGAAAGTATCAGCACATCCAATTAATTAAAACTTGCTTTCCAGAGATGTTTCACTCGATTCCCATTGCATAGGAGTTTCATCCTGAGGGTTACTTTAATTCAAGAGTTAAAAAAAAAAAAAAGTCTTAGAAGGAAGAATCGTAAGGATATGTTAAGTTTTCAAAATTGGGAAGGAACTTTAAGGAGAAAACTTATTGAAAACCTCCATCCTAATGCTCACTCTGCACAATCTTAACAAGAGGGATGAGGCCCATCAGCCCAGTCCTGCTAGAGCATGAGCATGGCCAAGTCTGTAGTTCTCACTACTCCCCGCAAGAAGTTTGAAGTTTGTTTTTTGAATGTGTTTTTCTGTTTTTGAAAAGAAAAGAAAAAAAAAAACACTACAATTTTTTGCCTTTGTGTTGTTTAAAAATATTTTTAAGAGAAAACCAAATACTTATCCTATACATTTCCTTTGAAGAATAACAGAAATCAATAATGATCCTATAGACAACAGGTATTTTTGCCTCCACATCACCATTCATTTACAATAGATTTTATCTTTTCTATTACTCATAATTATTTTAAAAGTTGTATCTGCCTTGGTAAAAGTAATTTTGCAGACATTCTATTCTAGAAACCATTTTTAAACCAATTTAACGGCTGGTGGAACTAAAATAAAAAGAGGTTAAATGCCTTGTCCCCAAAGAATAGCAAATTAGTTACAGTCTCAGAAATAGAAACCAAGTCGCATGACCCTTTATCCAGTATTCCAGTTCACATCGAAAGTCTGAATTATTAAAACAGTTCTAGGGAGGAAGGTTCTTATGGGGAGTGTACAGTTTAAACAGGACAGTTGCCCCTGTGTTGATTTACACTTGAAAAGGAACTTGATTCTCATTCAAATTATACTATAACCAAGAAGTTAAAATATGCATTTTTTCCCAATAGAGGAGTACTATAAAGCTATTTAAACATTAAACTTCAGCAGGATGCAATAAAGCTCTTTTTTAAAAAATTGAAATAACAATCCTAGTCAAAGAAGTGATGAGTAATACCTGCAACAATGACGTGTCACCTGAGTGTGTCAAAACTTATAGCATGCACAGCCTGCTAACATGAGGCCATTCACCTTTTACAGATGGGGGAAATAATACTCAAAAGAAAAGATGAGGTTGAGTCATTAAAGTTAGGCTGCTGGAGAATGGCAAGCTTATTATGACTTGAGCCTGTTCTGATTTTACGTCTGTGCTGTTATTGAGTAGAAAGCTCATTTAAAATCATAAGATCAACAATAGCAACTAGTTATAAATCATATATACACCATTAGGGCAATTCAAATATAGAGATAACATTGGAATTGCCAATGTTTGTCTAATCAATAACAGGACAGAAAAATAAAACCTTCTTTATACAGCAATGCAAGGCTTGAAAGAAAATTATAGAAGCAATCACATTTCTAAAGAAAAAAAAATCAATTTTGAGTAAAGTCACTACCCAGCTGGAACATTTAGGAACATTTACTTCTACCAATATGTATTGACCCTGCTGTATGCGAGACCCTGGGAGAGCTCTGGCCTCATGTGGCTCTCCAGGCCTGTCTTCTTTGTGTTAGAGCATAGATCTGCTTCATGTGTGGTGACACGTGGGGTTACAGCTGCCTGTGGTCACGGTAAAGAATTCATCAGTAGGGAAACTGGTCCAAATGAAGAATCAAGTTTCAATGGGATAACAGATAACTCAGCCAAAAGTCTAAGGAAAGAGTCTCCATAGGCTGGCAAGGGAGCTTCTGCAGGTCTGGAAAGCACCACAAAGTTTTCTTACCAAATGAGAGAAACATGACGTGGATTGGTTCAAGTTACTTAAAATTGGCGTTCACAACAGAGACCGCACATATTCCAACTCATTTGTTTTACTTAACTATATATGTGTATTCATGTGTAAACTTCAGATTCTTGTGCCAAAGGCTTTCTTTAGGTAAATATTCATGCTCAAACTCTTGATGTGTCTTTCTCGCATAATCTACACCCATAATATATTATCTACGATTTCTGATTTGTGGTTCCTAAAAGTGGGGCAAAAACATAAAGCTCCCTATAGTCAACCTGACTGAAAAATCCCTCTGGATTTTAGATTTTTGTGACTTTCTATTATTTGAGAGTTGTTGAACATATATCTAATGGAATTTATTTATTAAGTTTTCCAAAATATTAAAATTAATTTTCCTGATTACAAAGTTTTTTTCCCAATTCCCATTTTACCATTTAGCATTATACCTAAATTACATGGTTGCAAGAGCAATTAATGGGCATAAGCAGATTTAATTGCTAATACCCTTGACCTGTGATAAGACTGATAGCAAGAGAAGCACTCAGGTGTGCAGAAGTCACAGGCTAGGGGCAAGTAATCAATTTGTTATGGCTATTGGTCAGTATTGCACAAAGGAAAAGGAAAACATTAATGAGTCCAAATGAAAGACTCAGCTTATTGTGTCCAGTATAAGACAAAACAAAGCCATTGTTTCCGTAGGAAACTCACCCAACTGCAGGTTTTAATCAAGGTTAATCCAGAAGGAGTTCACCTTTCTTGGGATGAAGGAGTTGGAGTTAGCTTAAAAGAACTTTAATTTTCTGAGACAGAAATGATTCTTTTCTCATAATGTAGGCTGAAAACTTTAATCTATAAAATAATGTCTGGGCATCTCAGAAATAGGCTTGGAAGCTTTCACAGTTATCTTTTATGTTTGCCCTCAAAAATATGTTCATTTCATAATTACTATACTCACACTTAGTTCATTTGTGATAACAATGTTGTGCCTGTATTTAGTGTAAGTTTGGGGAATACCAGAATAATAATATAAATATATTTGTAGAGATCTTTTCATAATATCTTTCTGGATAATAAAAGCTCTTCTTGTATTTTCTAGTTTAGTAAATTAAGTAGCAATAACCTTTTTCCACCTTCTTTCTGATTTTCAACATGACAAAAATTGTATATTGCAAAAGCTTTTAGGCAGCAAATTGTTAAACAAAATTTCTAGTATTTCATCATCTATGAAAGTCCCTAAGGAAATAGCAGTCACTATAAAAGTGTCCTAATAAAAATATATTTCTTTGATGATGTAGTTCACAAAAGGTTGTGACTCTCTATTTCCTAAAAGGCAATCCATCAAGCACATTATGAATATAATGTTCCAGTTTTTCTTTAGTGCTCGGAAAGAGTATATTTTATTGTTTTTACATCTAACAAATTAAAAGAGCACATACATATAATTTGTAACTCTGTTAACCAGCCATACATATTGTCATTGTAAATGGTCCTTTCAAGTTTTATCTATTAAGTGAAATAAGGTTATTTTTGAGTTGAAGTAAAAACTAAAAGATGTGTTTTGTCTGTTAAGCATTAAACTTCCTAAAAATATTTGAGTCTAATTTCTAACTTATCATTTTGATAAAGCATTATCTTATGCAATTAAAAGTAAACAGTAATTTTTTTGAGGTGTACAATAATGTTTTGGATTCTTGTTTTAACTCTACAAAATACTGAATAAATGAAAGGATTAAGCTTTTTGTATAGGTGCAGTGAAACGAAGACACTGATTCAACAAACATTAATTAAATAAGCATTAATTAAGTCCATTGGAAATGTTTTAACAAAGGGTGCCTTTTAGCAATGTCATCTAATTTCTATATTCACAGGTCTGTTTTCAGCATTTGTTCACCTGAACTTTTTTGTGATTCCTTTTATTCTTAATAACACCCTCCCTGAGATACTGCTATCCCTTTGTTTTCATTATGTAATATTCCCTTGATTCTTAAACTATACTCATTCTCATTCCAATCTGAATCCTTTTCCCAGCATACACCTTGATTGTTTCTGTTTTTGGGTTTATTTTTACTCTTGGTCTTCTCTTCTATAGTTTACCTGGATGGTATTAACAACTTCAACCACAAATCAAATCTGTAGCTCCAGTTTATTCTTCTCCAAAATATTATTCTCAACTCTACCAGATGCTTTAACTATCTCATTCTAAATAAGTCAATTTTTTTTCAGTTTTAACACTGCAAACCTAATCTATTACAAACATATATTTATTTCTTGTTCATCCAGGTCTGTGGATCATTTGTGGTGGTTCTGCTCCACATTATGTGAGGTATGAACCATTATGGGATGCCTAAAGAAGTAAATCCTGATTTCCAAAGTTCTCATGATAGAGGGCAGGATCATTCATGGGAAGCAATTTTCATAAGGCCTCTGCTCAGAACTGGCATGTTGAAACTCCTATCTTCATTGTGCTGGTCCAGGAAAATCACATAGCCAATCACAAATCAATGAGAGAGGGACATATAATTCTCTCACATTAAGGTATTGAACAGGATAGAAAAGAACAAAAATGGTAAGCAAATTAAATAATCTTCCATTTAAAATCCAGAAGAAATAAATCCCCGACATGAACAATCTGCCAAAATTGAATCATGAAGAAACAGAAAACCTAAACAGGCCAATAATGAGCACTGACATTGAATCGGAAATAAGAAGTCTTCCATCAAGGATTTGGGACTTGATGGCTTCACTGCTGAATTCTACCAAACATTTAACGAAGAACTAATACCAATTCTTCTCAAACTAGTTTAAAACACACACACACACACACACACACACACACACACACACACACACACACACACATCAAAGAAGGGGGAAGCCTTCCACTCATTCTAAGAGGCTGAAATTACCATGATCCAAAGCCAGATTAAGACACAACAAAACTACATGCCAATATCTCCTATAAACATAGATGCAAAAATCTAAAAGATTATTCACTACTATCAAATGAAATTCAAAGATGAGTCAACATACGTAGATCAATAAACATGATACACCAACATGGAGAGAATCAAGTAAAAAAAAAGTATGAGACCATTTCAATAGATGCATAAAATGCATTTGATAAAATTCAAGATCCCTCTGTGATAAAAAATTTCAAAAACTTGTAAATATATTAGATATAGAAGGATTCTATTTCAATATAATAAAATCCATATATCACTATGACAACATACAGCCAATATCTTACTGCATGAGGAATAATAGATTTTCCTCTAAAGATCTGGAAATAGACAAGGATGCCCACTTTTACCATTTTTACTCAATATAATACAAAAAGAGCAATTTGACTTATTTTGTAATTAGGATGCTCTTTTTTTTTTTTTAGTTGAAATGATATTGAAAACTCTACGGACTCCACCAAAAAAACTAACAAATGGAGTTGGAACTACTAAATTAAGTTGCAGGATACAAAACCGACACACAAAAATTAGTAGTATTTATATATGCTAATATTAACATATCTCAAAAAAATGTCAAGAAAACAATCCATTCACAATAGCTACATAAACTAAATACCTAGAAATAAGTTTAATCAAAAGGCAAAATATCTCTATAATAAAAATACAGAAAAAAGGTGAAGGAAAACAAAGAATATGCCAATAAATGGAAATATAGTCTATGTTCATGGGTTGGTAGAATTAATGTTGTTAAAATGTTCATACTGGGCTGGGGCTCAGTGGCAGAGCATTTGCCTCGCACATGTGAGGCACTTGGTTCAATCCTCAGCACCACATAAAAATAAAAATAAACAAAATAAAGATATTGTGTCCATGTATAACTAAAAAACTTTTTTAAAAAATGTTCATACTGGGGCTGGGGATGTGGCTCAAGCGGTAGCGCGCTCGCCTGGCATGCGTGAGGCCCGGGTTCGATCCTCAGCACCACATACAAACAAAGATGTTGTGTCCGCCAATAACTAAAAAATAAATATTAAAATTCTCTCTCTCTCTTTCTCTCTCTCTCTCTAAAAAAAAAAAATGTTCATACTACCCAAAGCAATCTGCAAAATCTATGCAATCTCCATCATAATACTAATGTAACTTTTCACAGAACTAGAACAGTCTTGAAATTCCTATGGATCTCCAAAGCCCTCAAATAACCAAAGTAAACTTCAGGGAAAAATAAATATCACACTACCAGACTTCAAAATATATCACCTGTAATAAGCATGAAAACAGAAAGACCAATAGAACCGAATAGAAATAACCCCACACAATTGGAGCCAACTGACTTTTGACAAAAGAGTCAAGAACACACAATGGGGAAGGAAAAATCTCTTCAACAAATGATGCTAGGAAAACTGGATATCCACATGCAAAAGGAAACTGGACCCCTATCTTTTCTCAATTAAAAGTATCAACTCAAAATGGATTAACAACTTATATGTAAAACCCAAGCTCAAAAACTATTAGAAGAAAATCTAGGGAAAATAATTCAGGACATTAGCCTATAAAGGTTTTTTGACATGGCCCCATTGCACAGGTACTGAAACAAAACTTAACAAATGGGATGACATAAAACTTAAAGTTTCTGCACAGCAAAAGAAGAAAAAAATCAACAAAGCAGAGATATCCCAAAGAATGAGAGAAAATATTTGCAAACTATACATCTGACATGGGGTTACTATTCAGAGTATAGAAGGAACTCAACTCAATCACTAAAAAAAAAAAAAAAAAAAAAATTAATGTGCTAAAGATCCAAATAGGCCTTTCTCAAAAAGACAAACAAGTAGGTAAAAGATAAGTGGAAAATGATTAGTATTATTAATAATTTGGGAAATGTAAATCACAAATAATAAAGATATAGCACTTTATCCCAGTTAGAAATGCTATTACCCAAAAGACAAAAAATAGCAATGCTGGTGGAAAAAGTACTATATGGAAAAAAGCATGTATGGAAAAAGAGAAACTCTTAAACACTATAGAAGGAAATGTAAATTAATGCAACCATTATGGAAAAAAAGTCTTGCAGTTCCTCAGAAAGCTAAAAATAAAACTTCCATATGACCCAGCAATCCCACCAATGGGTATAAATCCAAAGGAAATGAACTCAAATGTTGAAAAGAAAATGAACTCAACATGTTGTACCCCTGGATATTCACAATATCCAGGATATGAAATCAAGCTAAATGTCCATCAATGGACAAATGATAAAGAAAATATGGTAAATATACATAGTGGAATATTATTTCAGCCACAGAAAACATGAAATCCTGTCATCTACAACAACATGAAGAGACAGCATTATGGTAAGTGAAACATGTCAGACATAGCGAGACAAACACCACAGGATCTCATTCATCAGTGGAATATAAAGATGTTGATCCCACAGAATCTGAGAGTGGGAAGAGTGATCACCAGAGACTGAGAGGAGTAGGGGAATAGGAGATGAGAAGAGGTCAGTCAACAAGTACAGTGTTATAATTTGATAGGAGGAATAACTCCTGATGTTCTGTGGCACAGCAGGGTAAATATAATTAACAATAATTCATTGGATGTCTCAGAATGGTTAAAAGAGAGAATTTTGCATTCTTTACCATAAGGAAGTGATGAAACTTTAAGGTGATGTATATACTAATTACCCTGAGTTGATCACTCCTGAGATACATACCTGAACCAAATAATCACATTGCACTTCATAAATATGTACAAATAGGTGTCAAAGAAAATAAACTTTTAATAATAAGTCTTCCAATTATATTGAAGGTAGTAGTTTCAAATTAATTACAATTATCTTTCTAAAAATACCTATTTTCCCTTGAGGATTCTTATATTACTATTATTACCATCCTCCCAGTTGCCCAACTAAAAAACTAAAAGTCATTCCCTATTCCTTAATTTATTTCACATTAAACCAGCCAACAATCCTCACTACTTCTATTTCCCAAAGTCTATTGTAAAAGTCCCATTTCTTTCTAGCCTTATAACTGCACTATTTCAGAATCTTTTCATCCTTTGCCAAACCATAATGGCAATCTATTTCATTTAAAAGAATCTGCTGATTGACCTCAAAATCTCAGTGACTTAACAGTACCATTTTTTTTTATTCCTCACAAAATGTCCAAATAGGTATTCTAATTTCATGGATGGTTCACCTTCAGATAACGTCTTAGAGATCCAGGCAACTTCTCTATTCCTAAATCACTTCCTAAGGGCAAAGAATATGCAGGGTTGCAGGTTGATGGGTCTTGGGCGGCCCGCCTCGAACTGACACACGTCACTTTTGTTCACTTCCCTTTGGCTAGAACTCAGTCTTATGGCTTCACGGACCTGAAGAGAAGTTGGAATACATCTGATGTGTGCTCAGGAGGAGGGGAAAATGGATTTTGTGCCTAACTGTCTCTATCTTCTTCTTCTAGCTAATCTCTTTACTATCGGGAATGGCACTATTGTCAAAAAATTTCTAAACCAGAAATTTAAGCATGTTATTCTTCTTTCTGTAACTTGACAATCACTGAAAATAAAACTAAACCTCTAGGCAAGATGGATGAGGCACTGCAGTGAAGATAGCCTACTGTTGAGTCACAATTTATCATCTTCAGTTCTGCAAAAAGAAGCTGCTGAATCCTCTGTTGTGCTGCTTTCTGGAGCCAACCTCACACTGTCATCTACTCCTTCAATATTTAAGCAGATTTTCTATGAGGTTCTTTGTCACAGCTTCAGCACTCACCTGGAAATGACCACTTTACCATTTATTTCATGTATCCTAAACCCTTTTTTGACAAGAAAATTACAACACCTATAAGCTTAGTACCTGTCCGACACTATAACTTGCTTCTAATTAGGAAGAAACATTGGGTACAAATATGCCTTCACATGAATACTTAAGATGATTATTGGCCAGCCCAGGAACAGTGAATATAACCAGGTAGACACGGTAATACTGCAGTGACAGAACCCAGCCAACCTTCTAGATGGAACTAAGCAATAGCAACCATCACAAGACCACATGTAATCAACAACTTTACCAGACTATTCAGAAAGATGTAGGCTACTCAACTGTCTAAATCCTCATTCCCTGTTCATGAAAGGATGGAGCTACCTGTTCAATAATTCTAGCCCCAAATTGAACACTTCATTTCAATAATGAAAATCATTGCTATAGACTAAATATTTATGTTGCTGCTAAAATTCATATGTACAAACTAATCCCCAGTGTGGTGGTATTAGGGAGGGCATTTAGGAGAGGATTAGGTTATGAGAGTGGAGCTCTCCGGAAAGAAATTGGCACCCTTACAGGAGTCTGAAGAGAACAAAGTCCCCCATATTCTGCCATGTCTACAGACAGCCAATTCTACTGCTTTGGGCCCAAGGTAAAGTGAAACATCACGGTGGAAGAGTATGGCAGAGGAAAGCAGCTCAGGAAATGGCAAACAAGAAGCAGAGAGAGAGAGAGAGCTTCACTCACCAAGAACAAAATATATACCCAAAGGCATGTCCCCCAAGACCCACCTTCTCTGTCCATACCCTACCTACCTACCGTTACCACCTAGTTAATCCCTATTAGGGGATTAATGCACTGATTAGATTAGATTTTTCATAACCCAAATATCTCACCTCTAAACATTCTTGCATTGTCTCACACATGAGATTTTGGGGGGACATTTCTTATCTAAACCATAACACTTTTTTTTCTGCATATGTAAGAAATTTAGCTTCCAGGCGGGATATGAAAAGACAATAATAGGAGAAACCTGTACAAAATAAGAGTCATAATTTTCTATGGAGCTAGTGAAAAGCAAGGGACACAGAAAACATTGAAAATTTGGGATTCTTGAAAGAAGTCAGTTTGTCAAACACGACTGGAGAGCTGCAACACTTTCCCTGTCTCTACTTGCCTCCCGTGAGTACAGTTGGAGGGGTGGGGCACCATAGGTGGAGACTTCAGGGGACAAAGGAAACCGTCCTACTTCAGACAAGAGCACTTCGGACAAGAGACTAAATCTGAAAGACTTCCAGCAAATTCCTATCATTTGGGTTGACAGTTATAAACTCCAAAGCATCACTGAATTTTATATTCTGAAATAATCTTCATTTGATGTAGTATTTAATTGATTTCTTTGGTTTAAGAAGATTGTTCAAACAAAAAAATGCAATTTATGTTAAAAGCAAAACAAAATCCACCCTTTAAACTTAAAAAGGGTACAACAGGTTTTACATGACTAACATATCTTTAACCGTGGTGACTGTCAGTATACTTCTTTTAAAAATTTGATCCTTTTAGTTATTGTCAGTATATTTTGAAAGACAAAATAATAAGGACCGAGAACTGTATAACCCAATATTTTCTTATAAATCAAAACTGTTCAATGTTATATCTAGAAATGCACTTTTAACATCATCAGTTTGTTGCTTTCTTAACAGATTGAAAAGAGCTTCACGTTAGAATGTATCCTATGACTTTCTCTGGACTCTATCACATAATCAAGAATGGGAGTCAGTGTGTTGTTTTAATGGACCACCAAGGAAATCAAGCACAATTTGTGAAAAGAAAAACAAAATTCACTGAAAGAGCTCCCAGATGCCATCGGCAGCAGTGAAGCGTGTAACTCAGCACTTTATCATAGATTCTGACCCTTGAGGGTTGTGAATGTTGGAGGATCTAAAAAGAGTTGTGGACCAAATGAGAACTAGGAAATGGAAGTTTGTAAGGCCACTTCTAGCTCCAAGAGTCTTAGTGCATGAGTTCCCATGTCATTCCTTGATTTTTAAATAACATATTTGCTGCTGAGATAATCTGAAGGATATTCCCTGTAACGTGGTCTGGAATTTTTGCTGACCCATCTTAAGTAGTTGAGTCTACATTTCTTGCCCAGTTAGAACTTTTATTCATTCTCCATAACATCAATATACACTATAACATATTTTGTTACTTAAATAAAATAACTCTTAGCAGCTTCTTTCTTACCATTAAGTTACAGACATTTAAAAAAAAAAGAAAGAAAGGAAGGAAGGAAAGACGGAAGGAAGGAAAGGCTAAATTGTGGCAGCATTGTGTCATGAGAGGACAAGCATTTGATGCCTTCATGGCACTTTCTAAGTAAACTGTGGAATTTGATTCTGAGAGCACTCACTAATAGGTTGCAGCACTGGGTCACATCAAGATTCAGGAGGAACTTCATGAGGCCTGTTTTTGAAGCAATCCCAGAATTTAACCTGGGATGTGCCAAAAAGCTGCAGTTCAGGTGAACAGCTCAGGTAAAACACGGGATTCCTCAAAAGGTAGCCCTAAACTTGAAGGAGAACCAAGATTCTAAAGATTTTGTTTGTGTGTGTAAAATGCTCACCTTTGAGATGAACTTTGCCCACAGTACTCCTTTTATTTTTATTTAGATCAAAAGATGTAATATACCCTGATTTGCAAAAATCATAGCATATATTCTTAGTACTTGTTTTTTGGATAAGTAGTATAAAATACATACCATCGGCAGCATTATACACAGTATAAATCTTACATAAAATGTACATTTTTAGAAGCCTTCAACACAGGTAATTCATATTTAAAATTTTAATTACTAATGTCATAAAATATTTGTTTCCACTGGCATTATATTACTGTTATTATGTTAAATTATGGCAATGTGGTTGAATAACCTTCCTTATCTTTTTAATATTGATTTAATATTTTATGATGCAGGAATATTCAGTTTCCTAAGATCAGTTTGCATGCTGGATTTTCATGGCTTTCATGGCTGAAAATACATCTCAAAAAAATTCACAAGAGGTAAGAGACAAGCCATTGGATGTCTACATTATAATTTCCAAAAATAAACTACAAGATTAAGTCATGCTTTTATGAAAAAGTATTATTAACAAGGATTTCATTGCAAAAATAAAGTGCTTTATGTTTATAAAAACAAAAAAAATTGTAAAATATTTTTTCTTTCATAATTGATCTAAAATTTGGGGGTATTTTAATGTAGATACTTTATTAATAATTGTCAATATCAATATATAGATTGTATAAATTATAAAAAATATACGAATATCCCCCAAGCCCCAAAGAATGATATTGTGAGGTGGAGCCTTGGGAACAGATTAGGCTGAGAGGGAAGCACCTTCAGGAATAGGGTTAGTGCCCTTATAAAGTGGGCCCTGGCAGGCTGCTTATTCCTTCCTGGATGCAAAGATGCAGCAAGAAGGCACCACGGTGGGAGAGCAGCCCGCACCGACACCAAATCTGCTGGAAACTTGATCTTTGACTTCTCAGTTTCTAGAACTATGAAAAAATGAAATTCTGTTTTTTAGAAGCTACTCAGATTGTGTTTTTGTTCTTACAGTACTCAAAGCAGACCAAGACAGGGCTCATATTGAAAAATCTTAGTGTGTAAGTTATCTGTTGCTATATAATAGTTTTCATAGACCCAGTGGCTTTCATAGACCCTGTGAGTGGGTCCGGGATTTAGACATAGCTTAGGTGTCCAAACATTGTCACAAGGCTGCAGCCAAGGTGTCACCCAGGTTGTTTTCATCTGGAGCTCAACTGTGAAAGAATCTACTTCCTGGTTTACCCAGGTTGCTGGCAGAATTTGCTTCCTGTTTTAGTCAGCTTTTTTGCTGCTATGACTGAAAGACCCAACAGAGCAACTGTAAAGGAGGAAGGTTTATTTACAAGCTCATAGTTTCAGAGGTCTCAATCCATAGACGGCAGGCTCCATTCCTCAGGGCTTGCGGTGAAGCGGGACATTGTGGCATAAGAGTGTGGCAGCTCACAGGATGATCCGGAAGCAGAGAGAGAGACTCCACTCTCCAAAACAAAATATATACCCCACACCATACCCCCAGTGAACCATTTCTTCCAGCCACACCCCACGGGCCTCTAATCACCACTCAGTTAATCCCATCAGAGAGTAATTCACTGATTAGGCTAAGACTACAACCCGATCACTTGTCCTCCAAATCATCTTACATTGTCTCACATGTGAGCTTTTTGACACCTCACATCCAAACTATAACATTTCCTAAGGAAAATGAATATAGTCATAGTAATAAAAAAAAGTAATAGATAAGGAAAGCTGGTACTTTGCTGGCTATTTATTGGAGGCTGCCCTCAGTTCATAGAAGTCACCCTCACTTTTTGCAACATGGGGCCACCCAACCAGGCCACTTGTTCAAAGCTATCTGGGGAAAACACATCTCTAGCAAGAAAGAAGCTACAGTCTTATGCAGTCGTAGATGTGGCACCCCATCTCTGTATTCTGTTGATTGGAAGCAAGACTCACAGGCCCTACCCACATTTAAGTGGGGCAGATTATGTAAGGGTATGGACAATCAGGAGGCAGGGATTATTGGGGGTCATCTTGAAATCTGTCCTTCAGAGTTGGATTGTTTGAAAAATGTACATTAAAAAGGCAAGGAGATCACTAATTTATAGACAGTGTGGGGTGGCATGCGTTCAACCCCAGGGCTGCAAACACCCCACACATACTATTTACTGGTCCCAAAGAAAGAAAAATTTGAAGGACTCAATGAAGACATTTTGGACATTTTATTACTCATTCATTCCTTCAACCAGGAAACCATAAAGGGTCCTGCTGTGCCCACAAGCAGAGGGAGTATAGGGGACAGACTGCATTCCCACTGCAACGCTGGATTTCTTCTGATGTTTTACGAGTACATTCTCTTACTGTACCACCAAAGTCACTCTACTTTCATCCTCAACTGAAGATTGGAGACAAGGGAAGTGGCCAGTTTCCCCTCTCCATTTCCTTCATTATTACATTCTTTAGAGTCCTTCTTGTCTCACTGCCCAGAACAACAAGCTTCCCTATTCACTGACTAGTGTTCTCCCCAACAGTGTAGAAATGCCTACTGAAAGTGCACCAGGAGGTCAGAATGCATACTGCCCTACCTCCCCAACTTCAAAAAGTAAGCTCTAAAGGAGGAAAGAGAAAGGAAGGTCTGATTTGATCCTTCAGTTTCCTAAAGTGGTGATCAATAGCCCTTTGGAGGGATGTGGGTAGGGGTCTGGAACACTAGGAATGAGAAGCCCCACTGGAGCTCACCACCTTGCAGGACCCAGTGGGAATAAGGCTGGATCTCCCTGTGCTCCTGAAGGAAAGTCCAGATGCTATTAAGAAATTGAATAGAAGTAGAACCAAAAGGGTGTCTCAGGTTGCAAAGAAAGAGTTTCAGTAGTGGGAATTAGCATGGAACACATAGCCAAATACAGAAGAGAACAAAGAATGTCTAATCAATTAACAGTATGGACATTGACTATGTCTGATGATATTGTCTGTTTCAGGCAAGGCCAGCATGGACAGTTATTAAATAATGACCAGTCACTTCACTAAAGCTACCATACCACTTAAACTCCCAGTTCCTAGAACTCCAGTGGTTCTCTGGAGAGAGCCTGAGGGACGTATCCCAAATTAAACGAGTTTAACCTGAAACAATTATTGTTCACTTGTAAGCTTCCATCAGATAGAAGGGAAGCTCAGAGGAGACATTTTGTTTTGGAAAAAATGTAGAGAATTATATTTCTCATGCATCTCAGTGTATAACCTTGCCATTGTTTAACCAAGTAATTGCCCAAGATAAAAAAAAAATTCAGAACTGTGGAACCTTTGTGAGAAGGCATAGTGCTTATTTGTTCAACTCTGAAGTGTTGATTTATGTCATGTTTGACTTTAAAGGATGGAATTAAAAGGATAATCATAGGAGTATAATGGGCAAATAGTTTCAGTCATCGACATCACTAGGAAGAGTAGGTCTCATATGTAGACTTTGTGAAACACACAAGCATACACGCATGCACGCTCACACACACACACACACACACACACACACACACACACACCCCTTATTATGGTTTGAATAGGAGGTGCCCCCAAAAGTTCTTCTAAGACAATGCAAAAATATTCAGAAGTGAGATGATTCAATCATGAAAGCTCTGATACAGTCAGCAAATTGCTTTATTTGGTAGATCAGTATCTTACAGAACTACTGTACTAGGTGCTAGCTGTAGGCAAGTGGGGCAAGACTGATGGAAGTAGATCACTAGGGATGACACATAGGGATTATATTTTTGTACCTGGCAGGCTTCCCCACACACACACTTCTTGGAAGCCATGAGCTGAGCAGCATTCCTCTACCAGGCCTTCCCACCATCATGGTCTACTTTATCTTGAACCCAGAGCAATGGAATCAGTTGACCATGGACGGAATCTCCAAAAAGAACTTTCCTTCTCTAAGTTGTTCTTATGGGTATTTTATTCATAGTGATAAAAAGCTGACTAACACACCCAAGAAACTTTGATGTAGTGGGTCTGGGATGGAGAATAGCAATCTGTAATTGTACTACTCTAATACTTTAATCGAAATTGATGATAAGTTCAGAGATGCCTACTCACCCATGGTCCTTTCTTTCCATAAAATTCTAGAGGCCAATGGCATCCCATGAAACACTTCTCCTGAGATCTTCTCAGGCAATGTCTCTAAGCTTGCCTTCCTTTTGCGTCTTTGTAAGTACATTTTGCTTTGGTTCCCAAGCTCTATGGCTTCATGTTTGACTATGTTTTTAAAAACATTGCCTCATTTGGATTGGAAATGCTTTTTGGAGTGTTGATCTTGGTTCTGCCCGAACAACCTGTAAGATGCTGCTTCTAAAATTGCTTCCAAGCTCTACATAGGGCAAAAGATCTTACAATACAGGTTTTCCTCTTGTACTTTCGCTCCATTCCAGGAAGGAAGACCAGAAAAAGATACTTCTCTCTAAGGCATTTGAAAATAATTTGTAGATACTAGGGGGTATTTCTTACTGATTTATGCTTTAGACATTCTGACAAAATATGTTCTTCAGTGGCCAAATGCCTTCCAGGCAATAACCTAGTTTTTTAACATGCAGGCACTGAGTTAAACTCTCCTAGAGTTTTCTAGTGAGAAAGAAAAAATCGGATTTCTTTGAAATCATTGACAACTGAGAAAAATAAAACTTTGTCAATGATGTAGCACATTTATTTTCCTTAATTATTCACTTAGTTAAGGAACTTATTTAATATATATTTCTTTAGTATTTATTAAATGCCAAGCATAAATAACCCAACATAAAACAGAGGAAGAAAGTCAGATAAATAATAATAATGCAACATACCAGCAAGTGTATTAAGGAAACAAACTGTGATATATGTTCTTTTTCTTAAGTTGGTTATGTATCTCTAAAATATCATTAAGAGAAGATTTCAAAGAGATGGTAGTTATTATTCATATTATTTGCCTCTGTTTCTGATGGATTTTGTGATTATGTCGTTTACTATCTATCAACTTTATTGTATTTTAGCATCACATCCGTGTGTTTAGTGGGTAATTAATTCCTGTTCTGCTGTATTGATACAAAGCAATGTGGAGCTTTTTAGTCTTTTCCCTAGGGCTTTTTCTTTCTTTCTTTCTTTCTTTTTTTTTTTTAGGATTTCAGATTCCCTAAATAATTCATGTATTATTCCTCACTTCAGTTTTGCTCTTCAAACTGCCATCCACCATGATCTATGTATTTCTTTTCTTTTTTTTTCTCCCTCCTTGTACAGCATGGAGTCATTTATGTTGCTAAGAAAAGACATTTTATTTGGAATAAAGTCTCATATCCACTTACTTGTTCTGTTTAACCATAAATGGTAGCATACTGGTGACTTTCTGGAACTGAGAACTAACACAGGCATTTTCAATTTTTTCCCCAAGTTAAAAAGAGCTTCAGCATTTGCATTGAATAGGCTTTAAAAACACACTTATTTCATTTAAAGAAGAGATCATCAGGGAAGTCAATTCTACAAATCATAAGACCAAAGTGATTGACTGGTTGCTAAAAGCTTTTCCATTGTCACTAGAAAATGCTTAAGTTCCTATTTCTTATAGTCTAGATAAGAAAATGTGATGCAGATATAATTGACATTGAAGAATAAGCCAATGGAAGGAAAAAACTTCCCACAATTTGACTGACATATGCATCTACACTTGAAGAATTACAAAAGAGATAAGTAGCTTGCATTATTTTCTGAAAATTGGTCACTAGATTTCACTGTTGTCTAAAAAGAATGGAAGGAGCAAAATCATCCACAGGAATTCTGTTTTCAATGTCAAGCAGATGATAGAAGCAGTTTTGTGTAAATGCTGGCAGGGAACCTCTTATCATAGTTATGAAGGATATCACTGATATGGATACAGAAGATGTAATTCCTAAAGTCACTTCTCTTCCAAATTGCTATGCCAATACAAAGAGTGGAATCTTAGTGAAAAAAAATCAAGATAAACAAGAGTATTACAAATATGGATCTTTGATCCCACAGAATTGTAATAAATCACTTAAAGTTATTTTTAAACCTAGTAAGACATTACCAAGCATTTACATCAATCACCTCATTTGATACGGAAAAAAAGCCTAAGTGAAGACCTAGAGAAGTTATGTTTTGATCTAGACACACCTAACAATGACATAATTATAAATTTTGAACCTGGTCTCCATCTTTTTATTCTCCACCTCCAGTAATTTTTCTCATGTTCCACACTGTAGTAAATTGAGTTACTTATACTACCCATGTACTTAGAATAGTTTCTTTAGCTCATAGTGTTTCTATGAACCAAAATTATCAAAGAATGATTTATTTAGAAAGCAAAGAACTAGAAAAACAGTCCATTCTAAATTCATTTGGAAGAATAAAAGACACGGAAGAGCCAAAGTAATTCTAAGCCAAAAAAAAAAAAAAAAAAAAAAACCCAGCAATGCTGGAGGCATCAAATACCTGACTTCAAATTATACTGCAGAGCTACAGTAACAAGAACTGCATGGTCCTGGCAATCAAAACAGACACATAGACCAATGGTACAGAAGAGAGGACACAGAGACAGACCCACACAGATACAGTTTCAGTCAGCTTTTTCACTGAGGTGACTAAAGGACCTGACCAAAACAAGTATAGAGGAGGGAAGTTTATTTGAGGGCTCACGATTTCAGAGGTCTAGTCCATAGTAGGCCAGCTTCATTCCTTGGGGCTTGAAGTGAGGCTGAACATCATGGCAGGAATATGAAAAAAAAAAAAGTGTCAAGAAATGCAGATGGTTACTTTTAAGCAAAACAATATGGTATTATCAAGTATAAACAAAAGGAATATTAAAGAAATAAAAGTTGGTTTATATCAAATAAATAAACTAGTTGAAGATCTGTGAAGGCAAAATGACTGCCTAAGGAACATAAAAAAATGTAGTTCTAAATCTTGAGGTGTATATACAACTCAGAGAGTTACCTAAGCATCTTGCCTCACCTCTGAACTCGTTTACCTGCTCAGTGAAACTGAGCTCCAAGAACTTCATATTTAACTTCAACTTCCCCTTGTTTTCTGCTCTGGGCAGCTACTCTCTCTAGCTTGTTAAATGCAAGAAATTGCATGCAGGGGCCGGGGATGTGGCTCAAGCGGTAGCGCGCTCGCCTGGCATGCGTGCGGCCCGGGTTCGATCCTCAGCACCACATACAAACAAAGATGTTGTGTCTGCCAAAAACTAAAAAATAAATATTAAAATTCTCTCTCCCTCTCTCTCACTCTCTCTTTAAAAAAAAAAAAAAAGAAATTGCATGCAGGCAAACTAATCAATAAACAAAACAATCAGTACATTTTTTTTTTTCAGATTTATAGGACCGTGTGCATCACATGGCTGTCAACCAGACCTTCACCTCTGTAAGAAGGCACCACTGGTCTGTGGCACGCATCATCTCTCTATATAAACCTTAGCTCCTAAATCAGCTTCCTGGCAGGATGGACGTTGGACAAGAGTCCTCCATCTTTTCAGTCAGCCAGTTTTTTCCAGGGAAGTCATCTCTCTTGCCTCAATAAGTTGTCTCCTGTTTTAATTGGCCTGTCATGCAGTGAGCAGCCAGACTTGGGTCTGGTAAGGCCAAGTTTCCAAAATCTTTAGTATTATTTTTTTACCTAATTTTTTTTTTTATCAATTCTTCATTCCCCACAGAGCAAAATCTACATTCATTATCCTAAATAGCAAATGGGAAGAGTGACCTTGCCTTACCTCTCGACTCCCACCCTCTAACCCTCTGCAGTCACTTTCAGCCTCTTCTAAAAACTTTTTCTAGTGGCCATCTCCAAAATTCTAAGTGCCTCCCCTGTTTCTTCATTTATAAACTTTCAACTTTGCAAATTAGCTTCCTACTGTGGAAGACTTTTCCCCCCAACGTCATTAGTTTTAGATTCAGTTCCAATTTATATGGGTAACAGAGCATCTGTGTTCCTGGCCTTCTCCCTGCTCTCATGTTTCTTGTATTATAGTCTTTCATGTCAGAAGGTGAGGACTTGGAATCTACAACTTAGAAAATAAATTCTGGAGACTTTGCATTCTCATTATCCTAGCACATAAAATCACACATAATCTTAACTTGTACTACCAACACTTTTCAATATGTAAGAGGTTGCAAACTCCACTTTATTTCTACTTCCAATCAAGTCTAACCACTTTATTGGTGGTGCAGGAAAGAAATATAACAACTCCTGTTTTCATAATCCCTCATATTCCTATGGCTGAGTTGTTTCATTCATTGGGACCACCGTCATTCTCATCAACCATGACAACACTATGTCCTTCCACAAATACTTTGTTTCTAGGAAATGCCACCTAACATTGTTGCTGAATGATATTAATAATGTTTTTGATAATATTGTCATTTTAACCATCATATATACCTATCCTGCTAGATACCACAACTGTTTAGGGCCAGAACTATATTCTACTCAATATCTCAGAGGAATAAATTAATATTTTTGGTTATCAATTCTACAATTCAAATCCAGAATTTATTTTCTGAGCTGTACATTCCAAGTCCTCACCTCCCATCATGATGATTATAATACAAAAAACATTAGACCAGGGAGAAGACAAGGAACACAGATGCCCTGTTATCCATATAAATTGGACCTGACTCTAAAACTTAAAGACACTGGGGGTGGGGGGGGATTTTCTGTACCTTACTTCTATTTAATCCAGAGAAGATAGGTAAAGTGTAAGATAATGGCAATTACTGAAACAAAAAAAAGGTAAGAAGACACAAATGCACAGATAATCTACAGTAATTTATTTACATCTCTACAAATTGTTCTTGATAGGAAAATTTCCTTCCTTATGATCTGCAGATATCAAACTATTAAGAGTTTTTCATATAAAAATATGAATTCAGTTTTTAAAAATCAAAGCAAAATAAGCAAACATTTAAAAGCAGTAAATAACAAATGGGAAGAGTCACCTGGCCTTACCTCTCAACTCCCACCCTTTACTCCTGAGAAGTCATTTTCAGCCTCTTTTAAAAACTTTTTCTAGTGGCCATCTCCAAATTTCTAAGTGCCTCCCCTTGTTTCTTCATTTATAAACTTTCAACTTTTCAAATGAGCTTCCTACTGTGGTAAATGAGGATGTATTTTTTTTTTTCACTTAGAAAACGTTCCACCTCCAATGTAACTTCTTCAAATACAATGATACTGAACAATCTTTAGATCGATTTATTCTGTATTTGTTCTTCTGTTGGTATAGACATTTATCTTAACTTTGTGAGATAAGAACACCAGCCTTACCTTGTTTTTAAATGTGCTTAAAATGAGTTATCAACCAATAAAAAAAAAAAAAGAAAATTTAAAAAAATGTGCTTAAAATGAGAAACTCAAAATGACCTGTGGGAAGATGTCTTAGAACAAAGTAAGGATCAAAAACTAAGTCACAGGTATCTTGTGCTTTCCGCAAATCAAATAGATTTTTGCATCTAATTTTAGAGAAAAACTGGCTTTTAAAATAGCGCAATGAAGAAAATGTGTTTATTTTACCTTGTATCTTGGTATCTGCTAAAAATATAATTTTCTAGGACAATCAGAGTCAAAAGACAAAAATAGTAAAAGAACTCATTTCTTCTTGATATTTTATTATTTTTAATAGGAAGAAAACATTGTGTTGATTTTCTGTTTGCCTTGAACACTTTCATGTGTTCATACACAATTCATATTAGTATAGTACTTTTTATTATCCTGTCTTTTTTCAACTCTAGCTACTCTGGAATTCAAGAGGAAACACATATAAAATGATAGAAAAATATTTAAGCAATGTGTGAATATAGATTTGTTTTGTGAGGGAGAATGTGATACCGGATCGATAGGTAAGGGAAAATTACATTACAAATATTTAAAAAAAAAATAAAAGAAAGAAAACAGGGAGGGAATGAACTACATTTTAATTTCATCAGTCACTGATAACAACTTGTTATAAAACTGGCATGAAAAGTTACTAACTAAGCAATTTCCAAGATTCTAAAAGTGGAAGACCTACTATTATGTAAGTCATCACCTGATTTCACAGTTTAATGTGTAAATGTGAGCTTTCTTTTACTAGTTTTTGAGGAGACTGTGCTAAACCTATCTTTGGGGGAATGGAACACGACAGAAATATGACTTTATTTGATATGGGATCTATTTTAAAATGCAAATGGAGGAGACCAGGGAAGAAAATAAAAAGTGTGTTATGAAATTTTATGATTATAATAAAAGCAAGCAGAGTAGTAGAGAAGGAATATACAACTGTCACAGGTCGGTTCCCTGAAGCAAACTCTGAGCTGCATGAAAACTTATGTTGTACCCTTAAAATCTCTTATTGGAATGGGAAGGGAAGAAAGCAGATTTTGAAAAGGGAGACTTCCAGAGAATTGCAGAGATGGGTGCATCCCTAATAAGGGACCCTGAAGTTCAAAACTGGGGTAGTTTTTCAGAATTTAAACAAATGTCAAACTTCTAAATCCTCTTCAAATCCATAACAAATACAGGGTAAAAATGCAGGGTGCCCCAGGAAAGGGGTGTTATTGTAATGAGTTGATAAGAGAAGGCAAAGAACAGAATGCTATTGGCAGGTATCATTCCTAGCAGCTGGGAGAGCCAGTCCTTCTGTGCTGGGATGAGAGCTGGATGGTGCACCACAGTAGCCAGTACTGTTTAGCTTTCAGCCACTTAGCTCCTCTAGGAATCTGATGATCTTTTTTCTGGGGGCGAAACATAGAAGGGCAAGGTTTGCGTGATGATCTACAACTCACACTTAGGCAGCTATCTCTAGACTAATATTGTTCATGTCCTTCCCCTGCGATCCATGCTAGATCCCACTTACCTTTGGCTGGTATTGCTGCTAGACTAGGTGGCTTACCTGATGGGCATGATCTAGATTCTCATCCTTAAGGTCTGTCAACCAAGGGCCACCAGTCCTTCCTCAAGTAATGGCTGTTACACCAGTCTGTTTATTTACCATGAAAATTTTGCAAGGGAGCACCAAAAGGCACCTGAGTGGACAGTGGGGTGCCAAAGGTATTGCCCCTTGTCCCTGCTGTAAATGACACCACAACTAATAATAATAATAATAATAATAATGATAATAATAATAATCTAATAATTACAATGATAAGCTAATACTAGTAATTTGGGCTAATTATTTTTATCAGAGTGCTATTTTCCTTTCCCCTGATGGGTGACTTGACAAGAGCCAAAGGGATCAGATGAGCCAAAGATTAATGTTCATTGTGATCATTCTCCTCTCGATCCCATAAAAGTTGGGAACATTTCATGTACCCCTGAATCTTTTATCACTCTTCAAACTAAGATCCCTAGATCTGCAGAAGACCTTACAGAGGTGGAAGTACAAATAATGGTCATCAGGCCAATGCCTCCTTCTACCACTTGGTTCCCAGACCCATATATTCTGCCTATTGAAAACACAGCACCAAGTAATAGTCCTTAATTAGCATGTATGCTGCATACTGGAGGATGGTGCTTTACCCTTTCAATGCTTCATATCTGAGTTTGTGCCTCCCGTTGATCATTGTTTGTTGTATATATTGGCCTGTCTGGGATGGGTTAGTATGTAATAGAACCTGTAGATCTTTGGGTCATGTTCATTGCTGTACATCTTTTGCTGTAAAGTAAGCTTTTTGATAGGATGTTATGTGGGATACCATGCATGTCAATGAACCAAACTCATAGCTAGAATACATGATAGTTTCCATCAAAATAAATTAATGCTCTTTGGAGTAGAAGAAGATCAGTGATGTTAACTTGCCAGAAACTGGCTGCTTGCTCTTCTGAAGATCAAGTATTTCAGCATCAGTTGCCACTGTAGGCAAGTGGACTTTGGGCAGTGACAGTAGCTAGATCAAACAGTAGGAACCCATGCTGCTGGATATATGATCACCTTCATCTCTATCACTATTGTTAATCTGTTCTTATGCTTATTAGGTCAATAGTTTTGCCAATAACTCAACTGGCTGGGGTTAACTGGATGAGTCTTTCTGCCTACTTAATTGTGTACTTGATCTAGCATGGACACTCTGTAATCCAATAGGTGTTAGCATACAAAACACAGATCTTGGCCACTCAAGCTTACTACCATAGGTCATCTACATACTCTACCATAAGAAGTCCTTGTATCCAGTCTTCAAATTTTATTCGCTTTCAACAAACAACTGTTCAAGTAATTTCCTACCATCCTTGACTCTTTGTATAAACCTTTGGTTTCTCCTTACTGACCAAGTGAATGATCAAATACACAGATAATTTCTCTAAATTCAATTTTTCCCTCTCTACTAGCTTTTAAAGGCAACTCTAAGTGAAACTGAAGTGTATGTGCTAAAAACTTGTGCCTGATACCCACAAACCAAATCAGTTCATGTTTAAATCATACCACACTTAGACATTTTTCTTTTATCATCTGGCTATCTGAGAACTTATTTCTCTCCTGCTTCATTGTCATAGATATGAGTTAAGAGGTGGTCACTGTTACAACCATGGCAGGTAACATTAAAGTCTGATCTACTTATTCGTGCAGTCTATTTGTGGATTAAAATTCTGTCTATCTTTGGCCCAAAATGTACCACTTCTATATCACAATGGGCTATTGCTGGACCCATTTAGCCTTAGAAGTTGGTGATGAGAAAGAATCCAGCTCATTCTGGAAAGTTCTGGACACATGATCAAGTGATGGCCCATAGATCAGGCTCACCATTTATTTCAGTGCTAGTAAAATTTCAGTTGTCTTGAGAAGATATGTAAAATTGATACAAGAGACACTGCCTTCTTCCATAATCCACGAGTCTGTCTTATAATTTTTGCATTGAGAGTCCCATAAACTACACACATCTTAGTTTCCTACCTATAATTACAAAACTATAATCCCATAGGCTCTTCCAGGCTGTATAACCCAAATATCAGGTTCCTTGGTATTTCTGCCTGGACTTAATGCAAAATTTTCCTGCTGTAAATCTCACTGAAAGTTGGAAACATTCCACACAACTTGAATCAGAGTGAGATTCCCAAGGGTGGAATATATTACTTCCAGAATTCAAAAAAGCCTAGTAGAAATTGTACTTTATTATGATGAAAGGTATAAAACGAAAAGATTTGTTCTTTGAAAATATGTCCCAACACATTAATGACACTGAATACCTGCATTTAGTACATCAGTGGCTGCTGTCATGTATGTTAGGCTCTGTTGATCTGCTCTAGCAAAATCACCACATCAGGCACAGAAGCTAGAATCAGAGCTACCGCTTGTTTGGAATCATTCGGGTCATTCTTCAGAATTCATCTGTACCATATGTAGAAGAGTGCAACTAGGTTCAATGTCCAGTACCACAATACAAAACAAAATAAAATAAAAATAAAACCTCTCCAACCTCATTCCAATAAAGCCCTCTACTGCACACCCTAAACATTCACTCAAACCAGAATGGTCTATGCTGTCTCCCAGAGGGCTCAGTTTTAATTGTCCCTTTTATGCTCTGTCATGCCACTCTACCCTTTTGAAATGCCTTTTATTCTATTCATATTTCAAGATAACCCAGATCAAAATTCAATGGTAATTTATGATACTGCAGGGACCCCTTTCTCCTCTGTATTTCATCACTTGCTCTATATAACACCCTATTAAAAATTCTTTACATATAACCTCTCAACAGCTCTCGGATCATTGTTCTGCTTTGTAATTTGCATTCTTACAAAATTAAGGCAGTAATCTAGAATGTGAGTGAGGGAAGGTAGTATGTTGATGCTGTGTGCATTATAGTTGATGCTAGAGATACTGCTTTCTTCCATAATCCACCACATTGAGATTCACATAAACTACACACATCTTAGTTTCCTACCTATAATTACAAAACTATAAAGCCATAGGCTCTGCCAAGTTGTACAACCCAAATATCAGGTCCCTTGGTATTTCAGCCTGGACTTAATGCAAAAAACTTTATTTACTGATCGTAGGATGGATAAATCCTGAATCAATGAATTTGGAAAAATCCATGCTGCAGTGTAAGTATCTGTGCCACTTTCTCATTGGGAAAGAAGCTCTCCTAAATTTAGGATTTGTCCTGTCCTAGAAATGATAGGACTTGACACAATGCCAAATTATGTTCCATCCCAACTACGTTTATTTATACCCACAGCAGGTGTTGGTAAATTTACTGTGTGAAAGGAGAAGATCATTCTTACATCTTGGGATTCATGTGGATCTTCTTTTTGAAAGAAAAAAGAAAAAGGGGAAAAACTAGTATGTTACACATAGAAGAACCATGAAAGCCTTTTATAGCACATTATGAGTTAGAAGATTCAGCTAAAACATGCCAAGTAAGTAATTATCCAATGAATAAAAGATGACTGCTAAAAAATGAAGGCAGCAGGAGAATGGAGTTTTTTAAATTGACAGATAAAATTGTATGTGTTTATTACATACGGTATGAAGCTTTGAAGTGTATATACATCGTGGATTATAGCTGCTATTCCCGTGGAATACCAAATGCTTCTGGCTTGCCTGATTCATGGGGAAGCATTTTCCCCTTTATGATTGCCAATAAACTTATGAATTTTAATTTAAATAAAAACATTATCTTTCTAAATTTCCAAAGGTTGAAGCTATGGGGCTGATAGAAATCTGCATTTCACATCACAGCAGCATTTTTTTTAGTGGTACTAATCCCTTTAGAATTTCAGAATAGAAGGTTATGTGAACTAGATTTCATATGAACCTAAAAAAGAATGACACAGGACCAAAATCTAGAGTGATGATTTTCCATAGTGAGTGATTTTGCCCTCTTGAGGACATCTGGCAACACCAAGAGACATTATGATTGTCACAAGGGTTGGGGAGATGTTCCTGGCATCCAGAGTGTAAAGGCTGAGATGCTGCTAAATATCCTACAGTGTATTGGTTAGTCCCCCGCTGCAAAGAATTACCCAGCCTAAATATCAACAGTGCTGGGGCACAGGAACCCTAATATAGAATGAAGTGCTTTTTCAACAAGTTCATTGCAGTAACATACTAAACAAAAGGCAGTATATCCCTTCTCTGGGAAGGAGAGTGTATGGTTGAAAATCAGTCTATAATACATGAAGGCAAGAACAGACTTTCTCTAGAAGTGTGTTATTGTAGGAAGGCCAATCATGCCACCAAACAGTGTGGAATTAATCCACGGTAGAGTTTGCTTTCCTTCCTATTTAATACTTTCCTTTCTATTATTTCCTTTCTAAGGACTTTAATATTTCAAAATGATATTTGTTATCTCAGTTGAAAATACATGACAAATACTTTGAAGTTCTTTGCCTAACCTTCCCAGGTTGGATATTTTGCAAGACATTGTTTGGATCCTTCAAAAGCATTCCAACCAAATGGTTTCGAGAACCTGCTGCACTATAATTCCTGCTGTATTTACGGAGTTTTCATCTACTTGCATCTTTCATTCAGCAATAAGAGCTCTTAGTCTGGCTTGATGCTTTCAGTGTGTCTGAAGTACACAAATGTAGACTGAGCATCTGCTATATCCGGCAACCAGAAGTATTCTCCGCGGAAATGACAACTCGACCATCACTTAGCTTTCTAGCCATCAATCACTTGGGCCCTTTCAATAAAAAGAGTTACATATTGTTCTCACAATAAGAAGTTATATTTCTCCTGATAGCCGAACAAAAAAGGATAAATGGAGTCATCTGTTTCCATTAGATGCTTCATTAGTAGCCAATTTCCTCAATATTTATATCAATAAAATGTTTAAAGAGGAAAACAAAAAAAAAATCATATTATGTGCCTCACTATGCACACAATGCCCATTATTATTACAGGAAAAGCATTTCATGATGTGGGGAAATAATTTTATTTTACTTATACATAAGAAATTTTTAAATAATTAGAAAAATAAGTGAGTTCTTAGCATTTCTCATCTGGTGAAAACAAACATAAAATAATAGTTGAATGAATAATGTCAATTTTTACCCAGCTTCTTCATGATCTCTTATTTCATCTTTAAGAGAAGGGCAGAAGAGTATAACATGCTGGATTTGGCTATGAAGCTTTAAAGGATGTATATTGTATGAAAACGATAAGAAAAATGTCTCATCAAGGAGCTACAGAATAGTTTTATTTCAACATACCAAAAAAAATCAGGTAAAGAAAAAAAAAAAGAAAGAGATAATTTTCAACAAATAAAAGTAAGACCAGCTTCTGATTGTATCTTTTGATTAATTCCTGGATTTGGATGACAATTAAAACGCAAATGGGATTTTTTAGCAGACCACCACCTGAACTTGGTTAAAGGTGTGCCCACGAATATAAACAATTTTTTTTATTGGTGCTTTCTTCTGTTATAATGATTCAAATTTCTAAAGGAACTTCAGAGATTTTGAAATTCCCTGTGGAATTGTGTCCTAGTGTCCTAACTGTACTGTAAGTTTCAGATGGCCACATAAAATACCTTGGAATTTCATCTATAATGGAAATAGATTGTTTTAAGACAACAAGTTTATAATCCTTAATCCATTACTAGTTAGATAAATTACCTTGAGGAACTCTAATAATCTGTCTTGTTTCCAGTTTCTTCACATGTAAAATTTAACTATATTTAACAAATACTTATTGGGCCTCTCAACTAATGAACATCAACAATGCAAGCAGGAAAAGGAATAGTTTGTCTTTCAAATGATGAGAAAATATATTTTTCTTTTGAGATTTGTGAGGTGATGTAGTTGATTACAGAATCATCCTAAAAGTATCAAAGGAAAAGACAAGAATTGAAGCAAAGAGCATGTCCTGCTGTCACAGAATGGACCACTATGGAATCAGTTATCACTTTGGACATTCCCATTGGTTTTATTGGTCAGATTCTAAGTATCCTGCCATGAATGTTGTTGACTATCACCTGCAGTACAAGCCTCACTCATGTACAAGACCAAGCAACTAGGAAGGGAAAGTAGAACGGATACTGTTCACTGACGCTGTTATGAATTAATCTTTATGATTCAATGGGAGAAAGGATAAAGAGCAAATAAAGGATGTGGGGGAAACCCAAGGTTACTGATTCCTTTCCCTCACAGTGATCCTTAAAATTGATTGCTGTGGAACACAAATCAAACGCTGGCTTGAGACATTTAATTAATATCTGAGAAAGTCTGAGCAGTTTCCTAGACTCTCAATTAACATTATTCCAGCTTCTGTAAATTTATCTAGACAAATCACCAGAAAGTAAACATTAAATGGTCTTATCTTTGCCTCCATAGGAGTTCCACTGATAAGTTAAAAATGCTATGTTCTCTCTACACACATACATAATACATGCTGATATCAAAGCGGTCATTTGGAAGCTTTTCTATAACTTTGGCAAGTATTCATGAATTAATCTCTTTTCAACCCATAAACTTTGGATTCTTGCTAACTTCAAATACTTAACTTGGTATCAGAAAATTCCAAAATTTAATGCCAAAAAAAAAAAAATCCCATTCTTCCTCACGTTCCCCAAGATTCTGCAATCTTTTGAAAACACTGTGAACCACTTACTCATGGCTTTACTTCTAAGTCATAGATTTAGAAGAAGGATGTTATATCAAAAGCCCAGTGTTTTCCCTGAAGAAATTTTCTCATGGATCAGAGTAAAAAAAATCACTCTACATTTCTTTTTTTTTATTGTTGGTTGTTCAAAACATTACATAGTTCTTGATATATCATATTTCACACTTTGATTCAAGTGGGTTATGAGAGAGAAGGGAAACTCTACATTTCTTTCACAGTAGAATAACAATAGCTTTCATGTAAGGCATAGATGTCTATAAGGTGTATGAGGAGTGGAAAGGCTCCTGCTGCAGCCTTTATGTCTCCTCCTTTTATGAATGGTAATTACAAGCAGTGGCAGGATTCTCCGGTCTTGGTTTAGATGTGCGAGCAAAAGGTTGGGAGAGACCCAGCTGGTATTCCGGTTTGATCTGACTTCTTTTGGTGGGAGCAGCAAGTTCCATCCAGTAATGATATTATAATTACATCCTGATTGATGATCATGGACCAGCCTTCAAAATATACTCAGGCAAGAGACTTTTATGACAGCCGGTGCTCTTTCGGCATCAGAAAGAAAAGTGAAGGCAGCAGCTCTTCTCCTTTGGATCTGCATGATTTGATGCCAGAAATCCCCTGAATTGTCTAACTCAAGTGTTCCCACGTGCAGTTTTTAACTGTGAAGCTTTTTCTGAATGAACTGAGTGTCCCTAACTCTTCATGGGTTGACCACTTAACAGACCTCCCATAAAACCTGAGGATTTGCCATCACTATTGGTTTCCACAGGAATGCAGTAGGCTAGATTCTAT
The DNA here is from genome assembly GCF_964194105.1 of Spermophilus citellus. NCBI lineage: Eukaryota > Metazoa > Chordata > Mammalia > Rodentia > Sciuridae > Spermophilus > Spermophilus citellus. Next base: position 70,606,055 of record NC_138196.1, on the reverse strand, counting down.
CTCATTCTTTTTGACTCTGTGTTTTAATATTATCTTGGATGAGCTATGAAAGAATGTTCTCTTTCCACTTTCTATAGAAAAGAGAAAGCTAAACATTATTATCATAAAATAGGAATGCCATTAGCCTAGCCCTGTGATGCAATTAATCACTACCCCAAGGAATGGCTCAAGACAAATTATTACAAAGCTCACGTAAATATTTTTAGCAGAAAACCTATAACATTTTATTGCCTTAAAGCTTATAGGACAGAGCATATTATTGTCTAGTTATTCTAGATTATATTCTTGGTTTGAGACATAGCTTGAATAAAACCTACCTGACAAAAATGTTAGTAACCATAGACAACAACACTGTAGATCGGGAAATTAACATATTTATTGACAGATTTGGTCCATTTGTGTTTATACCCACTTTGGGATAGAGGACACATCATTTAAGGTCATTAATATTTTCCAGCTATATACATAGTGGACTTTCAAAACTTTGAAATAAAAAGGAATATAAATAAATGAACAAAAAATAACTGATATTGAGGAGTTATATCAAACTTAGCATGGATCTGGGAAGTATAAAGAGGAGAAAAAATTGCAACACCCAAAACCAAATACTAATAACCAATATTATTAGTCATTATAAATAAAAATAATCATTTTCTTTGTATTAGTCAACTCCAAGCAACCTCTCTATAGTTGTCATTTAGACAAAGTAAAAATACTTTTAGAGAGGGGGTGAATTATTTACTATCACTTTAAAAATAAAATATCTTTATGTTCATATCCTAAGTACATAGAGATATTTTCTTATCACATAAAACTTATTCAGACAAGAAAATTACTGTCAATAGCAGAGAACTCCATTCAAAGATTGCCATAGAGGAATTAAGGAGTAATCTTGAACAGTGCTTGTCACCTTCTCTCCAAAGGAAATCTTTATGTTCTTTAGCCTCTTTATTGGCCTGTGCATATGTATAAAAGGAAAATAATCAAATTTTCTTTTCATGAGCTCAGCTCTGTATAAGCCTATTATTTTCTGTTTTGGTTTTTTTTTTTTTTTTTTTTTGGTGGAACTGTTGGGTCTTTATCTAAAATTGTGAAGATGTTTGACAGAATATCAAAATTTTCAGTACATTGTTCAGGAAAGTTTAAGCCAAAAAAATGGTGAAATATGAAAGATGTCTCACCATTTTCCCCTTTTAAAATTCATCTCGAGACAACAAGAAATAGGAAAAAAAATCCATCTTTGATGGAATGAAAATGTATTTGTAGTCAAAACTCATTCAGTATGGATGACTGGGAACATGGAAACTTTCATGGTGAGAAAACACAAAGAGAAGACTCTGGCAACTACAAATGTCAGGCAGGGAGGTTCCCAGGGGCTTAAGAGTAGTATGTCAGGAAACAGAGGAAGAACAAGTTTATATTTCATAATATCACAGACATCAACACTGCCAATACCTTGATCTTGGACACTGCCTCTGAGATTCTCAGAAACCAAATTTCTGTTGTTTAAGCCCCCTAGTTTGGGGTACTTTGTTGTGGAAGCCCTAGACATACTTGTTGACACCATATTCTACACGGCATTGAACTTCTTAAGATAGTACAGTGATAGATGATTGATAGGTAGATAAAAAAGCAAGAAAGTTCAGAAAGTAAGAAAATTGTCATCACTTGATACTTTTAGTATCATATACATAAAATTTCAAAGGAACGTTATTACTACCTTATAAAATTACCAAAACAATTAGAAAATTTGCAGATCACAAAATGAGTGTATAAAATTTGATCTTTTCTACAGATGCATGAATAATTAGAAAGAGTGCCTTTGATAAGCATATCATTTATATAACAAAAGACACTCAGAACAAATCTTTTAAAAAATGTGAGACCATTTTAGAGAGAAAATTGTTTTCAAAGTATTAAATGACATAAAAAAATCAAATTACAGGTGGAAATTGTACTGTGTTCAGAACTAGGAAGATTCAATATTATAAAGATTTTCATTCTCCCAGAGTAAGATAAAGAATCAACATGATTATAAATCATTGTTGTGGAACTTGATAAGTGCAAATGACCAATGTACCAAAACACTTCAGAAGAATAAAAGCACCGTGGAGTGGGAGGGAGATACCTTTCACCATATCAACATTTTGTTAAATGGCTACAATAACTCAGCAAAGGAAGCATTCGTGCAAATACAAATCGAGAGGTCAGTGAAGGGGAACGGCAAGCTTGCAGGCACACCAGTACAGCTGCAGAGATTGAGTAGAGGATGCAGCAGGAGTTCCAGGTCAGTGAGGAAAAAGTAAACCAGTAGGTATACATTGTTAAACCAACTAGTTATCCCATGAGGAAAAGAAAGAAGAAGAAATTTGACCACCTTCTCTCCATATGTGGAAAAAGCAGAGGCATTGGAAAAATAGGCCAATTTATGATAGTAGATAGTCCTCAACTTATTATGGTTCAATTTATGATTTTTAAACTATATTATAGTGTGAAAGCAATATGCATTCAAGAGAAATCATACTTTGAATTCCAATCTCTTTTCAGGCTAGTAACATGCAGCATGATCCTCTTGCTATGCTGGCCAACTGCAGCCCACCCACAGCTCCCAGTCAGCCACTCAGTCTGAAGCTTAAATAGCCAACACTCTTCCGTGTATTGTATTCAATAGACTCTATGACATATTTGAATGTTATTATGAACTGGTTTTGAGTTAGATGAATATGCCAATTATAGGCGAGGGTAAGTGTTCCCAGCAGATTTGACGCAGGTTAGGATAACCTGTGATGTCATGTGTGCCAGATGCATTTTCAACTCATGATAGTTTCAATCCTGTGATGAGTTTATCTGGAGTCAACCACATCCTAAGTCTAAAAGCATCTATAGTACCATGTCAGCATGACCCTCCTATAAGTCACAAAGAACAACAAAACCAAAAGTCCTCATTCCCCAGTCTACACTGGTTTCATAACAATGGAAAATATCCAAAGGTAAAGCAGATATTAGGGCATTTTGAGATTTCTGCTTGACTCCTGAAAATTCGCAAGGACATTGCGGTAGGCAAAATTCTAAAATGACCTCCAGTGGTTTCCCTTGTAAGATCCCTCCCCATAAGGGCTGATGGTTCCATGAATATGATGAGGCATCTCCCCAGTGAGTATATTAAATTATATAACAAAATATAATGGGTATCATCTAGTCAAATAGCCCCGTAAGGAGTAAAGACTATTCTAGGTTTAGGCAGAAGAGGAAGAGATTCTAAGTACCCCCAAGAACTTCCACACTTACTTGTTTGAAGATGGTGACAAAATTCTGAGATGCAAGGACGTGCACACAACCTGAAAACTGCTTCTGAGAGCTGAGAGCAGTCCTCTAACAATAGCTAGGAAGAAGAAAGGAAATTCAATCTTACAATTAATTACATTAACCAATACTCCTAAGTTACCGAACATCATAGCTTAGCCTAGCCTACATTGGACATGCTCAGAACACTTATATTAGCCTATAATTGGACAAAAGCATTCAGTACAAAACTGGTTTTATAGTAAAGTGTTGAATACATCAGGTAATATTTTGACAACAACACACTGTAAAGCATTAAACTTCAGTCTTATAATTAATTCTGCCAAAACTGTGAATGAGCTTGAAAGGACATTGTTTCTAAGACCCTGCAGGTTCAAAAACAGTCCAGCCTGTGCTTCGATTTTGGCTTTGAGAAATTGTCAGCAGGAAAGCCGGTGGGTGCACCAACCAGAATTAGACCTGCAGAACTGTGAACTGCCCACTCACAATTGGTTGTGTTGGTTTATGCCTCAGTAACTGAGTACAGATCAATACAAAATGAATGCACAATTATGTGGCCAAATAATGCCTCTTTAAAAAGTAGCGATTTGCGTTTAAAATGTGATGCTATCTGTCCCCACTTTCTAAGGTTATGCTTTTTGAGATCTTTGAAAGTGTGTCTTCAAGTGCCTTCATCATTAGTACAGTGATACAGGTGAGAAGATGAAAACCTAAAATCTTTTAAAATAATTGGTTTATATAGCAAGCAATGACTTTAAGGAAACAGAGGGAAACTCCTGCTCCCCGAGAGAATATGGACTGCTTTTGCCCACTTCGGTACACGAATGTTTGATGAGTAGGACTGCACTGCCCTATGGAAAGGGTAAGGCAGGGCATTGATGATGAGAAATGAAAGAGCTGATGATGAGCCTGAAAGAGCCGCCATGACAACACTGAGGAGTCTCTGGGTAGACATGGGATCAAGCACCATGTCCTCTTGCGTTTTAGGAGCAACATGCTAGAAACTAGTGGATCAAGGCAGTCTGCTAGTAGGAAAGGCCATAAACGGCTCCCCCAGTGGTAGTTCATCACGAGCAGTGGGGGAACTGGAGGAGGGTCCAGGCTCTAAGTCTGGTTGTTCCCAAGGAGAGATTTTTCTTGTAGAGATTGCTGTGGCTGCATAATGCTCTGGAGATTCTGCTGTATAAGGGCGTTCTGTTACCTTCTGGTTGCTGGGGCAAAAGACCTAAGAAAACAATTTAAAGAAGGAAAGATTTGTTTTGGTTCACAATTTCAGAGATTGCAGCCCAGAGTTGGCTGCTCCATTGCTTTCAGGCCTGTGCTAAGGCAGAAGCATCAGGGTAGAAGGGAGTGGTAAAGCACAGCTGCTCACCTCATGGCAGCTGGGAAGAGAAAAAGGTGGGGCGGGGAGAAGGTAATAATAGTGCTGGGGACAAGGAATATTGCCCAAGTGCATGTGCCCAAGGACCTACTGCCTTCAACTAGATTCCCACCTCCGACAGTTTCCACAACTGTCCAACAGTCCATTAAATTTAAGAAGCCATCAGTGGACTAATATGTAGATGAGGTTATAGCCCTTATGATCCAATCACTTTCTAAAATCTCTGCCTCTGAACATTGCTGCAGTACGGACCAAGCTTTCAACATATGAGACTTTGGGGAACATCACAGATCTAAACTATCATGGGCATAAACTAAGAAAACCTGTAAATCAGGAGCTCTTGATCAGGATTTAGATCAGTAAAGTTATCATGAAAACAGCATAAAACTGTTAAACTGTGAGGTATTTCTCAGTCGAGACATATCTTACAGTGAGAGCAGAGACAAAAGTAGCCTAAAAATATATAGAGAGATGCCTAAAACCACACAAACTGCATCAATTCAGGATGGATAGGTGGAACAGGAAGGCATTAGGTGGAAAATCAGAAAACTGAAAAAACATAAGAGGCAAGACTACATTAGTACTCCTGAGCCTTTTATATTTGCCAAGAAAAGCACTCAGGTAAAATTGATGCTCACATCAGTTGCTAACAAATATCTACTCTTTTTTCCCACATTTTTTGGGTGCATTATAATTGTACATACTGATAGGATTTGTTGTTACATATTCATACACGAACACAATGCACACAACATAACACTATAATTTGGCCAATATCACTTGCCAGTACTTTCCCCATCCCACTCACCTCCCACCTCTTGGTCCCTAAATTCACCTGATCTCCTTTTGATTTTCATGAGATCCATCCCCCATCTTTCTTTTCCTTTTTCCTCTCTAGCTTCTGCATGAGAGAAAACATACAAACCTAACCTTCTGAGTTTGACTTATTTTGTTTAACATAATGGTCTCTAATTTCATCCATTTTCCTGCAAATGACATAATTTTATTGTTCATTATGGCTGGATAACAACCCATTGTGTATCCTTCTGAATTGTGCTGCTATAAGCATGAGTATGCATATATCACTGTAGAATGATGAGTTTAATTCTTCAGGGTAACTACTGAGGACTACTCTTAAGTCTCAGTCTTCAAGGTTCAAGGTTACATAGATGTTGATTAGAAGGCTATTAATTTGCAACTCATCATCAAAATCCATGTGTGCACGTGAGTGTGTGTGTGTGTGTGTGTGTGTGTGTGTGTGTGTTCATGTTTCTAGAGCTTCTGCTTTTGCCTCCAGTTGGTTGGTTCTTTCCCAGGAAGATGGTGGGTGGGGCTGTTAGTCCTCTGGCTGCTCAGTTTCCTGCTGAAGGACTCCCCACAGACTTCAATTTCCCTTTCCTCCAGAGAAACACAACAGGAAAAAGACACAGAGTGCTTTTATCTTTAGAAGTCAAAATTCCCTTTTACTGTTTTCACTAATCCAAAGAAATCAACTTTCTATTTACTGCTTAAGGACTTTAAAGTCCCTTTCAAACCTGCGGTTCCATCATTTTTTTTTCAGTAAACACTTTTATCAGTTTTTTAGCAAGAGGTTAAGTTTATATAATCTAAGATACTATGTTATAAGTATGTTTTTAAATCATCTAAAGAATATCCTGAAATTTGTTCTCAGAGACCATCATGAATAGATTGGGGAATGAATGAATGAATGAGTGAACTGTCTACGTGAGGAAAGACTGTATAACATGATGGCTGGACATGAATAAACACAATATGCTCCTAGTTTGTATATAAAATTCCCCTATAGCACAAATATTTAGGTTCTGCGCCTTCTAACCCCAGTGCCTACAGTTATTTATTTATTTATTTATTTTTTTATTGGTTGTTCAAAACATTACAGAGCTCATGATATATCATCTTTCATACATTTGACTCAATTGGGTTATGAACTCCCATTTTTACCCCAAATACAAATTGCAGAATCACATCGGTTACACACTCACATTTTTACATAATGGCATATTAGTGACTGTTGTATTCTGCTACCTTTCCTATCCCCTACTATCCCCCCTCCCCTCCCCTCCCATCTTCTCTCTCTACCTCATCTGCTGTTGTTCAATTCTCTCCCTTGTTTCCCCCTCCTTTCCCCTCACAACCTCTTCTATGTAATTTTGTGTAACATTGAGGGTCTCCTACCAGTTCCATATGCTTTCCCTTCTCTTTCCCTTTCTCTCCCCCCACTCGTCTTTGTTTAATGTTAATCTTTTCCTCATGCTCTTCCTCCCTGTTCTGTTCTTAGTTGCTCTCTTTATATCAAAGAAGACATTTGGCATTTGTTTTTTAAGGATTGGCTAGCTTCGCTTAGCATAATCTGCTCTAATGCCATCCATTTCCCTGCAAATTCTATGATTTTGTCATTTTTTAGTGCTGTGTAGTACTCCATTGTGTATAGATGCCACATTTTTTTAATCCATTCATCTATTGAAGGGCATCTAGGTTGGTTCCACAGTCTAGCTATTGTGAATTGTGCCGCTATGATCACTGATGTGGCAGTATCCCTATAGTACGCTCTTTTAATCCTCAGGGAATAGTCCGAGAAGGGCAATAGCAGGGTCAAATGGTGGATCCATTCCCAGCTTTCCCAGGAATCTCCATACTGCTTTCCAAATTGGCCTTACCAATTTGCAGTCCCACCAGCAGTGTACAAGTGTACCCTTTTCTCCACATCCTCGACAACACTTTTTATTGTTTGGCTTCATAATGGCTGCCAATCTTACTGGAGTGAGATGGTATCTTAGGGTGGTTTTGATTTGCATTTCTCTGACTGCTAGCGATGGTGAGCATTTTTTCATGTACTTGTTGATTGATTGTATGTCCTCCTCTGTGAAGTGTCTGTTCAGGTCCTTGGCCCATTTGTTGATTGGCTGATTTGTTATCTTATTGTTTAATTTTTTGAGTTCTTTTTATATTCTGGATATTAGGGCTCTATCTGAAGTGTGAGGGGTAAAAATTTGTTCCCAGGATGTAGGCTCTCTATTTACCTCTCTTATTGTTTCTCTTGCTGAGAAAAAAACTTTTTAGTTTGAGTAAGTCCCATTTATTTATTCTTGTTATTAACTCTTGGGCTATGGGCGTCCTATTAAGGAATTTGGAGCCCGACCCCACAGTATGTAGATCATAGCCAACTTTTTCTTCTATCAGACGCAGAGTCTCTGATTTGATATCTAGCTCCTTGATCCATTTTGAGTTAACTTTTGTGCATGGCGAGAGAAAGGGATTCAGTTTCATTTTGTTGCATATGGATTTCCAATTTTCCCAGCACCATTTGTTGAAGATGCTATCCTTCCTCCATTGCATGCTTTTAGCCCCTTTATCAAATATAAGATAGTTGTAACTTTGTGGATTAGTCTCTGTGTCCTCTATCCTGTACCATTGGTCCACCTGCCTGTTTTGGTACCAGTACCATGCTGTTTTTGTTACTATTGCTTTGTAGTACAGTTTGAACTCTGGTATCGCTATACCTCCAGATTCACACTTCCTGCTTAGAATTGCTTTTGCTATTCTGGGTCTTTTGTTTTTCCATATGAATTTCATGATTGCTTTATCTATTTCTACAAGAAATAACGTTGGGATTTTGATTGGCATCGCATTAAACCTATAGAGAACTTTTGGTAATATCGCCATTTTGATGATGTTAGTTCTGCCTATCCATGAACAGGGTACATTTTTCCATCTTCTAAGATCTTTTTCTATCTCTCTCTTTAGGGTTCTGTAGTTTTCATTGTATAAATCTTTCACCTCTTTTGTTAGGTTGATTTCCAAGTATTTTATTTTCTTTGAGGATATTGTGAATGAAGTGGTTTTCCTCATTTCCATTTCAGAAGTTTTGTTGCTGATATACAGGAATGCCTTTGATTTATGCATGTTGATTTTATATCCTGCCACTTTTCTGAATTCATTTATTAACTCTAGCAGTTTCTTTGTAGACCCTTTTGGGTCTGTTAAATATATTATCATGTCATCCGCAAATAGCAATAATTTAAGTTCTTTTTTCCTATTTTTATGCCTTTAATTTCTTTTGTCTGTCTAATTGCTCTGGCTAGCATTTCAAGAACTAAATTGAATAGAAGTGGTGAGAGGGGGCATCTCTGTCTTGTTCCAGATTTTAGAGGGAATGCCTTCAGTTTTTCTCCATTTAGGATGATGCTAGCCTGAGGTTTAGCATATATAGCTTTTACAATGTTGAGGTAAGTTCCTGTTATCCCTAGTTTTTCTAGTGTTTTGAACATAAAGGGATGCGCCTACAGTTATTTACACAAAAGTCACATCAGTCCTGGTTCCCTGCTATCTTCAGTCATCCCCTCCTTCATCCACTGCATTGGACCCAGAGATGCACCACTCATACCTCCACCTTTCAGAGCCGAAGCTCTCCTCCCCCAGGTGGTAGAGTATTGATGGTTTTCAGATCACAGGGTCCCCCTACCAGGTGATTGCTCTCAGCTGCAGGAAATTTCTTTCCAGGGCAACTCTCAATGCATGATTAGTTGATGGATACAGAGGAAGACATATAAAGATCCAGCCTCCTCCTCAACTTCTGGTAAATGAAATTTTTTCTTATCCCTGGACATTGCTGTAGGAGTGGTTAATTGGCTCTATTGTGATTCCCTCTGCCCAAATCTGTTTTCTTCCCTCCAGATACATTCTGATCCTAAGAGCATTCCCTAAAGAACTCCAAGCATGCCAATCACTGTCTTAACAGTCAGCTTCCCAGGGAACCTTGTCTGTAACAATAGCAGTTTCTTAACATGGAAGAGACATATAGTCCTAAGGCCTACTCACCTTTAAGGCTCTTAGTTTTATACAGCAGTCAGTTCCAAAGGTGAGCAATCGGAAAATTAGTATACGATATATTGCATAGAAATGCATTTTTACCCTAATCAATTCTAAGATATTATACATTTTTAAAGACAAGTTATGGGTTCTTTTTACTATGCTTTCCACAAAATCTGGGGGTAGAGAAAGAAGGGAGAAACTGTATGTGATTAACTTCCCAGTGATAAAAGCATAAGTCTCCAAGTCAAATATCTTTTTGAAATCTTTTTTGTTTGATTGTTCATTTCTTTCTACCAAGACAACACAATTTTGTTCATGCATTAAAAAAAAACTCTTTATGCCATAAAGAAACATTGCCAGCAGGAAAGAGAACTAATAGATTCCATCTATGAAGTTGTTTTGATATTTTTGAGCAGGCTTTGGCCATATTCATTTGTCTTTGATGGCTCTTGCAAATTATGAGTCAAAAATAGACTATTTTCAATTTTATGAAGCAGGTAAATTACAAAAAAGGAATAATCTTCCCTAGTCCTCATTAGTTGATAAATCCTCAGGGAAGTTTTGAGCACAAAATAAATACTTTGTGGTATTTATTAAATAAATGACCAAGTGACTGATGAGCCTCTGTGTTTTTAAAACTCAAAAGATATAACTCCAGGGGTCAGGGTTGTGGCTCAGTGATAGAGCGCTTGCCTAGCACGTGCGAGGCCTTGGGTTCGATCCTCAGCACCACATAAAAGTAAATATATAAAATAAAGGTATTGTGTCCAAATACAACTAAAAGATAAATATTAAAAAAAGATATAATGTGGGAAGCCGGTGGTGGCAGTTGGGCTCTGAGGGTTTTTTCCTGAGGAGGGTTTTTTCCTGGTGTTTGTAGTTCTAAAAATAAAGTTCGTTTCTTTTGACAAGTGGCTCCTCAATTGTGCCCAGCCAGACTGCAGCACCCCACATCAAGACTATGAGTTGGAAAGATCTTCTCTAGCTACCATGGATGAATGCCACTATGAGCTGAGCTGCTTTCCTGTGTCATATTCTTCCACCATGATGTTCTGCATCAGCTTGGACCCCAGAGCTATGAGGACCATTGACCATGGATCGAGCCTCTGAAACTGCAATGCTAAGCTGACGTGGATCTGGGGCGAACAGTCTGGGCCTCTCAGAACACACACTGAGCTCGGATCGACTGAATTCAAGCTCCAGATCACCTGCTTCCCGCAGACAAACAGCTGTGACTCAGCACTAATCCATCCGGCTGAAACAACTGGTCAGCCCTTCTCATCCTACAGAGGTAAATGCCTACGGAGCCTTCATAAGTAGTGGCCACAGGTTTGAAACGGGGCTTGGGAGAGACAGTAAGGACCCACCCGTTGCATTGGTCGCCCGGCAAAGGGAAACGAACTGTCGCCATTTGCAAAAGACACCACCATGGCAGAGAACTGACGTCATCAGACTGCGGCGGAGGAAATAACTTCATTGAAACCTGTGGCAACAGGTGTGTAATCCCCTAGCCTTCCCTCTCCACACATCAGGGAAAACTTAAGGGCCCCTCCCAGCTCTCCCTTAAGGGCCCCTCCCAGCTCTCCCGTGAGTGCGACAGCCAGCCCGAGGGAATCAGAGGTTGCCCGGGACCCGCGACGTGGAACTACGATCCCACCAGGGCTGACAGCTGAGGTCTCTTGCACCAGCTACCGGGGGAGTGGCTGCCGGAGGGCAAGTAAAATTCGCTGAGGATTCTCAGCCGCAAGCTCTACAAACTTAGGGTCTGAGGGAATGGCAAACTGGGAGAATGTGCCCAGTGGTTCATGAAAACAGGGTTCCCGGGAGCAGCAGACCTGGCGTGTAGCCAGTATTGTGGTGAGCGGCACCCGTGAGAGGGGCCTGGCTAGAGGAAAAGTGGGAAGTGACTAGACACAAGAGGAGGCCCTAGACACTCAGGATTGGAGACTCGCCCAGTCTGGGAGGAGCTGCTGCACAGTGATTGGTTCCCGCGTATTGACAGGAGAAACTTGACCTGATGGGCACAGCGCCACCTACTGAAAGAGAAGTTAATCAAACTCTAAGACGGCATTTATTAGTTTTTTTTTCTTTTATCCTTTTTTTCTTTTCTCTTTTTTTTTTTTTGATTTGGGTTTTTCTTTCATTTTCATTTTTCTTTCTTGTTGTTATTTTAATTTTTTTTACAATTTTTTTAAAATTTTTTTTCTTCTAATTTTAATTTTAATTTTTTTATTATTATTTTTTAAATTTTTTTTCTTTTTTTATTTCTTATTTTTTTCTTCTTTTCTCTTTTCATTTTTCTTATCCCCCCTTCCTTGAATTCTACCTGCTTACTCTCATTCTCTTTAGTGACTTCTTCCCTTCGCTTCTAATACCTTTACTCCCAAGCATCAAATAAATTTATAGGAGTAAACAGTAACTCAGCAGTCAAACAGAACAAGAAGTAACATGAGCAGCTTCAAAAAGCAAGGAAGAAAAGGAGTACAAACAATGCAGGACAGCCTAAATATTCAGGAGGACCTAGAGTCATCAGAAAAATGGTCATATAAAGAACTCAAGGAACACCTTAGACAGATGGAATGGAACCTTAAAGAGGATACAAGACAGCAAATTCAAGCAGCGAAAGAACACATTGAGAATGAATTGCATAAACAGATAAAAGAAGAAGTTAAGCATCTTTATCAGGAGATAGAGATTATAACAAATAATCAAACAATAATTCTAGAAATGAAGGAAACGATAAACCAAATTAAAAACTCAATTGAGAGTATCACTAACAGAGTGGAGCAAGTAGAAGCCAGAACGTCAGATAATAAAGACAAAATATATCATCTTGAAAAGAGTCTAGCCAACTCAGAAAGGCTGGTAAAAAATCACGAGAAAAACATCCAAGAGTTATGGGATAACATAAAAAAACCAAAATTACGAGTCATCGGGATAGAAGAAGGTGCAGAGATTCAAACCAAGGGAATGAGTAACCTGCTGAATGAAATAATTACAGAAAACTTTCCAGAAATAAAAAAGGAAACAGACATACAAATTGAAGATGCATACAGGACACCGAGCACACAAAATCACAGTAGACCAACGCCAAGACACATTGTTATGAAGATATCCAATATACAGAACAAAGAGAAAATATTAAAAGCTACAAGAGAAAGGAGACAGATTACATTCAGGTGTAAACCAATAAGGTTAACAACGGATTTTTAATCACAGACACTGAAAGCAAGAAGGTCATGGAACAATGTATTTCAAACACTGAAAGACAATGGATGCCAACCAAGAATTCTGTATCCAGCAAAATTAAGCTTCAGGTATGACAACGAAATAAAAATCTTTCATGATAAACAAAAGTTAAAAGAATTTGCAGCCAGAAAACCAGCATTGCAAAGCATTTTGAGCAAAACACTACACGAGGAAGAAATGAAAAACAATAACCAAAACCATCAGTGGGAAGTGCCTCAGTAAAGACAGAGGGTGAGGGGAAAGATAATCATGGAGAGGGCGAGGGGAAAGATAATCATGGAGAAACAAACTAAATTTTTTTAAAAAAAGGATAAACATTCAAACATGGATGGAAGGACAAACCATATATCAATAGTAACTCTGAATGCTAATGGCTTAAACTCTCCAATAAAGCGACATAGGCTGCTATCATGGATTAAAAAAACAAATCCAACAATATGCTGCCTCCAGGAGACACATCTGATTGGAAAAGACATACACAGGCTGAAAGGTGAAAGGATGGGAAAAAAATACCACGCACACGGTCCTCGTAAGCAAGCAGGGGTGGCCATCCTCATATCGAATAAAATCGACTTCAAGACTAAGTTAATCAAAAGGGATAAGGAAGGACATTATATACTGTTAAAAGGAACCATTCACCAACAAGACATAACAATTATCAATATTTATGCACCAAATAATGGTGCTGCGACATTCATAAAACAAATTCTCCTCAAGTTCAAGAATCAAATAGACCACAACACAATAATTATGGGTGACTTCAACACACCTCTCTCACCATTGGACAGATCCTCCAAACAAAAGTTGAATAAAGAAACTATAGAACTCAATATCACAATCAATAACCTAGACTTAACTGACATATATAGAATATATCAACCATCATCAAATGGATATACTTTTTTCTCAGCAGCACATGGATCCTTCTCAAAAATAGACCATATATTATGCCATAGGGCAACCCTCAGTAAATATAAAGGGGTGGAGATAATACCATGCATTTTATCTGATCATAATGGAATGAAACTGGAAATCAATGATAAAAGAAGGAAGGAAAAATCCTACATCACATGGAAAATGAACAATATGTTACTGAATGATCAATGGGTTACAGCAGACATAAAGAAGGAAATCAAAAAATTCTTAGAGATAAATGAAAATACAGACACAACATATTGGAATCTATAGGACACAATGAAAGCAGTTTTAAGAGGAAAATTCATCGCCTGGTGGTCATTCCTCAAAAAAAGAAAAAACCAACAAATAAATGAGCTCACACTTCATCTCAAAGCCCTAGAAAAGGAAGAGCAAAACAACAGCAAATGTAGCAGAAGGCAAGAAATAATTAAAATCAGAGCGGAAATCAATGAAATTGAAACAAAAGAAACTATCGAAAAATTAACAAAACTAAAAGTTGGTTCTTCGAAAAAATAAATAAGATCGACAGACCTTTAGCCATGCTAACGAAGAGAAGAAGAGAGAGAACTCAAACTACTAACATACGGGATGAAAAAGGCAATATCACAACAGATGCTACAGAAATACAGAAGACAATTAGAAATTATTTTGAAAACCTATATTCCAATAAAATAGAAGATAGTGAAGACATCGATAAATTTCTTAAGTCATATGATTTCCCCAGACTGAGTCAGGAGGATACACACAATTTGAACAGACCAATATCAATGGATGAATTTGAAGAAGCCATCAAAAGACTACCAACCAAGAAAAGCCCAGGACCGGATGGGTATACAGCGGAGTTTAACAAAACCTTTAAAGAAGAATTAATACCAATACTTTTCAAGTTATTTCAGGAAATAGAAAAAGAGGGAGCTCTTCCAAATTCATTCTATGAGGCCAACATCACCCTGATTCCGAAACCAGACAAAGACACCTCAAAGAAAGAAAACTACAGACCAATATCTCTAATGAACCTAGATGCAAAAATCCTCAATAAAATCCTGGCGAATCGAATACAAAAACACATCAAAAAAATTGTGCACCATGATCAAGTAGGATTCATCCCTGGGATGCAAGGATGGTTCAATATACGGAAATCAATAAATGTTATTCACCACATCAATAGACTTAAAGATAAGAACCATATGATCATCTCGATAGATGCAGAGAAAGCATTTGACAAAGTACAGCATCCCTTTATGTTCAAAACATTAGAAAAACTAGGGATAACAGGAACTTACCTTGACATTGTAAAAGCTATCTATGCTAAGCCTCAGGGTAGCATCATTCGAATGGACAAAAGTTGAAGGCATTCCCTCTAAAATCCGGAACAAGACAGGGATGCCCTCCATCACCACTTCTATTCAATTTAGTTCTCAAAGTACTAGCCAGAGCAATTAGACAGACGAAAGAAATTAAAGGCATAAAAATTGGAAAAGAAGAACTTAAATTATCACTATTTGCAGATGACATGATTCTATACCTAGAAGACCCAAAAGGGTCTACAAAGAAACTACTAGAACTAATAAATGAATTCAGCAAAGTGGCAGGATATAAAATCAACACGCATAAATCAAAGGCATTTCTGTATATCAGCGACAAAACTTCTGAAACGGAAATGAGGAAAAACACTCCATTCATGATATCCTCAAAAAAAATAAAATACTTGGGAATCAACCTAACAAAAGAGGTGATAGACCTATACAATGAAAACTACAGAACCCTAAAGAGAGAAGTAGAAGAAGATCTTAGAAGATGGAAAAATATACCCTGTTCATGGATAGGCAGAACTAACATCATCAAAATGGCGATATAACCAAAAGTTCTCTATAGGTTTAATGCAATGCCAATCAAAATCCCAACGGCATTTCTTGTAGAAATAGATAAAGCAATCATGAAATTCATATGGAAAAATAAAAGACCCAGAATAGCAAAAGCAATTCTAAGCAGGAAGTGTGAATCTGGAGGTATAGCGATACCAGAGTTCAAACTGTACTACAAAGCAATAGTAACAAAAACAGCATGGTACTGGTACCAAAACAGGCAGGTGGACCAATGGTATAGAATAGAAGACACAGAGACTAATCCACAAAGTTACAACTATCTTATATTTGATAAAGGGGCTAAAAGCATGCAATGGAGGAAGGATAGCATCTTCAACAAATGGTGTTGGGAAGACTGGAAATCCATATGCAACAAAATGAAACTGAATCCCTTTCTCTCGCCATGCACAAAAGTTAACTCAAAATGGATCAAGAAGCTTGATATCAAATCAGAGACTCTGCGTCTGATAGAAGAAAAAGTTGGCTCTGATCTACATATTGTGGGGTCGGGCTCCAAATTCCTTAATAGGACACCCATAGCACAAGAGTTAATAACAAGAATCAACAAATGGGACTTATTTAAACTAAAAAGTTTTTTCTCAGCAAGAGAAACAATAAGAGAGGTAAATAGGGAGCCTACATTCTGGGAACAAATTTTTACACCTCACACTTCAGATAGAGCCCTAATATCCAGAGTATACAAAGAACTCAAAAAATTAGACAATAAGATAACAAATCAGCCAATCAACAAATGGGCCAAGGACCTGAACAGACACTTCTCAGAGGAGGACATACAATCAATCAATAAGTACATGAAAAAATGCTCACCATCGCTAGCAGTCAGAGAAATGCAAATCAAAACCACCCTAAGATACCATCTCACTCCAGTAAGATTGGCAGCCACTATGAAGTCAAACAACAACAAGTGCTGGCGAGGATGTGGAGAAAAGGGTACACTTGTACATTGCTGGTGGGACTGCAAATTGGTGCGGCCAATTTGGAAAGCAGTTTGGAGATTCCTGGGAAAGATGGGAATGGAACCACCATTTGACCCTGCTATTGCCCTTCTCGGACTATTCCCTGAAGATCTTAAAAGAGCATGCTACAGGGATACTGCCACATCGATGTTCATAGCAGCACAATTCACAATAGCTAGACTGTGGAACCAACCCAGATGCCCTTCAATAGATGAATGGATAAAAAAAAATGTGGCATCTATACACAATGGAGTACTATGCAGCAATAAAAAATGACAAAATCATAGAATTTGCAGGGAAATGGATGGCACTAGAGCAGATTATGCTTAGTGAAGCTAGCCAATCCCTAAAAAACAAATACCAAATGTCTTCTTTGATATAATGAGAGCAACTATGAACAGAGCAGGGAGGAAGAGCAGGAAGAAAAGAGTAACATTAAACAGAGACATGAGATGGGAGGGAAAGGGAGAGAAAAGGGAAATTGCATGGAAATGAAGGGAGACCCTCATTGCTATACAAAATTACATATAAGAGGTTGTGAGGGGAATGGGAAAATAAATAAGGAGAAAAATGAATTACAGTAGATGGGGTAGAGAGAGAAGATGGGAGGGGAGGGAGGGGGGATAGTAGGGGATAGGAAAGGTAGCAGAATACAACAATTACTCATAGGGCATTATGTAAAATTGTGGATGTGTAACCGACGTGATTCTGCAATCTGCATTTGGGGTAAAATTGGGGGTTCATAACCCACTTCAATCTAATGTATGAAATATGATATGTCAAGAGCTTTGTAATGTTGTGAACAACCAATAAAAAATAATAAAAAAAATTTAAAAAAATTAAAAAAAAGATATAACTCCATTGACCCTTATTTGGGTATATTTACATAATCTGTAACAAAATTGATATTATTTTCCCCTTATTTTTTCCTTTCACTTTCTACATGATTGGTAATAGTTGACAAAGCCATAATCAACTTGAAAAGTACATATTCTTTCCTTTATATTAGAAGCAAAGCCAAGAAAAGGAATCAAATCTAGAATGAAATCCTGTAGTTATTAAATAAATGTTATTTAATATCTTCAAAGGAAATATAAGACAGTTTTTGAGATAATTAATTTTCTTTGCACTAATTTCTATCACAATTTCTCATCCATTATTTCATTAATAACAGAAAAATAACACAAATGAAGAGATTAAAAATGTGTTTCTTGTATTCTTACATTATTAAAAATACATTTAATGCACTTTCGTTGTGAGTCATTGAAGTAAATTGAAGATCCAAAAAAGAAAAAAAAAAAAAAGAAGCTCAAAGAGTTTGTAATCTCGACAGGAAAAATATGAGGCCTGCATAAACAATAACAGTGCTACCATAAAGAGCTACAAGGTATAGTAGAAGAGGCCAAGTGCCTTGCAGAGGGAGTTAGGCTTCCCAGATGAAGGGCCTCCGCAGCTGAGCTGATCTTAAAGAATGAGTCAGTATTCACCAGGTTTGGAGTCCAAGAAACTGTTCCATACAATAAAGAGTTATGAAAGCAAGGATGGTAGGGATCTGTCAGAAAAGAGTAGATAGGTGAGATAGTAATAGGCTCCCCATGGTATCTGGATTGGTTGGAAATGGATGAGGAGTGAATGAGAAGTGTTGGGGATTAGTGCGGATCCTCTGGGGGAATAGGGAGGCACCGGGGATTAGGGTGGATCCTGCTGGGATTAGGGCAGATCCTGCTGCCTCGGTGCCCATGGGGTTCCGGGAGAATTGGCGCTTGGAGCCTGGTGGAGGGTGTGTGTTCCTGGGAAGTGTGTGTAGAGTGCCAGTGAGAGTTCGGGAATAAAGAGTTGCTGTTTGAACCTACAAGGCTTTGAGGCGGCTCGGTTATTTTGTGCCCAGAGAAACTGCGGCAATGAGAGAAGAAAATTACTGTGAGAGAGAATGGGGAATAATGAATATGACAAAATTCTAAGTCAGATGTAAACAGGAAAACTACATAATCCAGATTTTAAAAAAAATCAAGGAAGAAATAAACAAACAGGGAGATATGCCATGTTCATGGAGAGGCAGACTCAATAATATCAAGATGTCAATTCTTACCAGCTTGATCAATAGATTTAAGGCAATATAAGTCAAAATCTCAGCAAATTATTTTGTGTACATTGCCAAACTGATTCTAAGGTTTGTAAGGAAATTCAAAAGACCCTGATTAGCCAATTCAATATTGAAGAAGAACAATGTCAAAAGTCTGAAGATACCCAACAACAAGATTTACCATAAAGCTATAGTAATGATAGCAGTATGTATAGTGAAAGAACAGACAAGCCAATCAATAGATCTGAGAGCCCAGAAATAGACCATATATAATTGCTGACATAAGAACAAAAGTAATAAAATGAAGGAAGAACAGTGTTTTAAATAAATGGTTATGAAAAAAAACTAAACATTCCCATGCTAAAAAAAAAAAAGAATCTTGCCCCATCTTTATATCACTTACAAAAATTAGCTCAACATGAGGAAAAGACTACAGTAAACAAAGACGAATGGGGGGAGAGAAACGGAGAGAGAACGGAAAGCATATGGAAATGGTAGGAGACCTTCAAGGATACATAAAATTATAAGAGGTTATGAGGGGCAAGGGGGAGGGAAAAAAAAAAAGGGACAGAATTGAACAACAGCAGGGGAGGTAGAGAGGGAAGATGGGAGGGGAGGGGAGGGGAGGGGGGATAGTAGGGGATAGGAAAGGTAGCAGAATACAACAGTCACTAATATGCCATTATGTAAAAATGCGAATATGTAACAGATGTGATTCTGCAATCTGTATTTGGGGTGAAAATGGGAGTTCAAAGCACAATTTGAGTCTAATGTATGAAAGATGATATATCATGAACTATGTAATGCGATAAATAATCAATAAAAAAAAAAATAAGGCAATCACATGGAAAAAAAAAAATTAGCTCAAAATACATCATAAACCTTAATGTAAAACATAAAACCATAAAGCTTTAGAAGATAACATTGGAGAAAGTCTCCATAACTTTGGATGGCAATGGCTTCTTAGATACAAAGGAATAATTCATTGAAAAAAAAACTTCTCCTTAACAGAAAACTACCAAACCACAAAGATCAATAATAAGAGAGATAAAAAGGAAAAAAGGAACATATTAAATGAACAGTAAACAATCAATAAAAGGACTGACGTAAGTTTTTAACTGTCAATAATAACCTTGACTGTAAATACATGGAATTCTCCAGAACCATGATAAAGACTGGATAAATGGATTTAAAATTCAAGACCCAACTGTTTGCTGCCACAAGAAACTCACTTAACTAGCAAAGATACACATACACTGAAAATGAAGGGCTGGAAAAAATATTCCATGAAAATAGAAAGCTGCAAATGCCATGATTTTATTCTCTTTTATTGCTGAGTAAAATGTATATATGTTGCATTTTTTTTTATCCATTCATCCACTGAAGGGCATCTAGTTTGGCTCCACAGTTTACCTATTTTGAATTGTGCTGCTACAAACATTGATGTGGCTGAGGGCATTTGCAGGTAAATGGATGGCATTGGAGAAGATAATGCTAAGTGAAGTTAGCCAATCCCAAAAAACCAAATGCCAAATGTTGTCTCTGATATAAGAAGGCTGACTCATAGTGGGGTGGGGCCGTGAGAGGGGGGGAGCATGGGGGTACAGCATGGGAGGAATAGATGAATTCTAGATAGGGAAGAGGGATGGGAGGGGAAGGGAGGGGCGGGAGATTAGCAAGGGTGGTGGAATGTGATGGTTGGACATCATTATCCAAAGTACACGTATGAAGACTTGAATTGGTTGTCAACATACTTTATATATAAACAGAGACATGAAAAATCGTGGTATATATGTGTAAAAAGAATTGTAATGCAAAAAAAAAAGTACATGGTTGAAGGCATGAATTGGTGTGAACATACTTTATATACAAAGATATGAAAAAGTATGCTCTATATGTGTAATAAGAATTGTAATGCATTCCACTGTCATGTATTTAAAGAAATAAAATCAATTTTAAAAAAAAAGAAAATAGAAAGCTGTTTTAGTCAGCTTTTTCGTGACTGTGACTAAAGGGCCCAACCAGAACAACTGTAAAGGAAGAACGGGGCTCACTGTTACAGAGGTTTTACTCCATAGAAAGCTGGCTCCATTCCTCGGGGATCACTAAAGATGAGGCAGAACATCATGGTGGAAGAGTGTAGCAGAGGGAAGCAGCTCACATGATGATCAGAGAGCAGAAAGAGTGAGACTCCACTGTCCAGATACAAAACATATACCCCACAGCCACGCCCCAGTGAACCACTTTCTCCAGCCACACCCCACCTGCCTCTAGCTACCACCCAGTTAATCCCATCAGGAAGTAATTCACTGATTAGGTTAAGGCTACAACACAATCATTTCTCCTCCAAACCTTCTTGCATTGTCTCACATGTGAGCTTCTGGGGGACACCTCACATCCAAACCATAACAAAAGCAAAAGTGAGTAGGAATGACAGTACTCACATCAGACAACACAGACTTTAAATTTCAAAAATTTGTAAAAATAGATAAAGTCAATAAACATTTATTTAAAGACCAACTCATCAAGAAGATATAACAATTTCAAACATATATGTAGCCCACATTAAAATACTCAAAAATATAAAGCAAATATTATTATTTTTAAAGGGACAGATAGACTTTAATACAGTAATAGTTTGGAACTTTAAAATCTCACTTTCCTCAATGGACCAATTATCCATAGAAAAAATCAACAAAGATACTTAAGGGTTAAACAAATGGCCCCAACACTTAATCCAACAGCTGCAGTATACATATTCTTCTCATTGGCACATAGATACAACACATATTAGGGCACAAAGAAAGTCTCAATAAGTGTAAAAAAATTAAAACCATATTATACATCTTCTTTGAACACAGTGGAATAAAACTAGAAATCAACAATAAGAACAACAAAAATATAAATATATGGAATTTGACCAACATGCTCCTCAATAAACAATGAATTATTGAACAAATTAAAAGGGAAATTAAAAGATTTTTTGAAACAAATGAAAATAAAAACACAACACACTAAAACCTATATATACAGTTAGTACTGTAAGCTTCTCCCTAATGCAAAAGCAGCACTAAGTGAGAAGCTTACAGTAATAACTGTATACATAAAAATAGAAACATTTCAAATAAACACATAATCATGCTCCTCAAGGACTTAAATAAGCAAGAACAATCCCAGAATTAGTAGAAAGAAATAAACAAACAACATCAGGAAATTGAATCTAAAAGAAAATATTTAAAAAATCAAAAAAGAAGAGAGTTGGGTTTAATTAAAAAAAAAAAAAGATAAACAAAATAGACAAAATTTTAGCCATGCTAACAAAGACAAAAAGAGTGTAAATTCATTGTTGGGCAGTGCTGGGGATTGAACCCAGGGCTTTGTACTTGCTGAGCAAGCACTGTTCTACTGAGCTACAAAAGAAAAAAAAATTAAATAAATAAAATTAAAGGTAGAAAAAGAAGGCATTACAACTGATACCACAGAAATTCAAAACATCATAAGAAACTTCTATAAACAATCATACTAACAAACTAGAAAACATAGAACAAAAGAATAAATTTCTGGATACATAGTACCTGTTGAGATTGAATTTAAAAGAAACAAAAAATATAAACAGACCAATAATAAGTAGCAAGATTTTAAACAGTAACCTAAAGTTTTCATTAAAGAAAAATCCTGGCCCTGATAGTTTTATAGCTAAATTTTATAAAACTATTTAAAGAAAAGTGAATTCCAATTTTTGAAAACTATTCCAAAACACTGAAAAGAAAGGAACTCTGCCAAATTCTTTTTACAAGACCAGCATTACCTTAATATCAAAAATAGACAAAGATCAAGAAAGAAAAGACAGGAAGAAAGAAAGGGAGGGAAGGGGGGAGGGGAAAACTATAGACCAATAATCTTAATGAACTTAGATGCAAATATTTTCAGCAAAATACTAGCAAACCAAATCCAACAGCAAACCACAAAGATTATACATGATGACCAAGTGGAATTCATCCCAGGATGCAAGGATGATTCAACACTTGCAAATCAATAAGCAAAGTACATCACATAAATGAAATAAATAACAGAAACCATATAATCAGTAGATTCAGATGATTATTATTAGCCAAAGTACATGTATGAGGATACGAATGGGTGTGAGTATTCTATGTATACAACCAGAGATATGAAAATCTGAGATCTATATATGTAATAAGAGTTGTAAAGCATTCTGGTGTTATATATAAATAAAAAATAAAAATAATAGTAAAAAAAAATCATTGTTCTTCCATGGTAAAAACTCTCAAGGAATTAGGCATAGAGTGAACATACCTCTCTATGACAAATATCACACTAAGAGGACAAACTGAATATGTTTCCTCTAAGACCTGGAATAAAACAAGATGACTATCTTCACCACTCTCATTCAACATAGTATTGGATGTCTTCAGAGCAATGAAGCAAGGGAAATAAATAAAGGATATCCAAATCAGAAAAGAGGAAGACAAATTATCCATGTTTGCAGATGACGTGATTTTGTAAATAGAAGAACCTAAAGAAGCCCATCAGAAAGCTATTAGAACTGATAAAGTAATTTGGTAAAGTCAGAGGATACAAAATAAACATTCAAAAAATAGTCACATTTCTAAGTGCCAATAATGAACCTGCTTAAAAAGAAAATCAATAAAGTAACCCCACTTGTAATAACTCTGAATAATAAAATACCTGTGAATAAATACAATCAAAGAAATGAATGATATTTGCAATGGAAATCATAAAATACTGATGAAAAAAAGTCAAGAGGGCACAAAAAAATGGAAAGGCACACATGCTCATGGACTGGAAAAATTAATATTATTAAAACATCCATACTACTCAGAGTGATCTACAGAGTCGAGGCATCCCCATCAAAATACTAATTAATTACTTTCTTTACAGAAATAGAAAAAACATCTTAAAATTAAAATAAAATCACAAAAAATACAGAATAGCCAAAATAATGCTGCGGAAAAAAGGAGAAAGCGGGAAGCCCCATAATACCTACCTTCAAAATATACTACAGAGTTATACAGTAAAATACCAGCATGGTCCTCGCATAAACACTGACATATAGACCAATGGAACACAATAGAAACCTCAGAAATTAACCCAAGTGTATCCGCCAACTGATTTCTACAAATGTGTCAAGAAGATACACTGGAGAAAGGACAGTTTCTTCAATAAATGTTGCCTAGAAAGCATGATATCTATAAGCAGAAGAAAAGAAACTAGAACCTTACCTCTCACCACACACACAAACACACACACACACAATCACTCAAATCATATTAAAGACCTAACTATCAAGCTGGGTGCCCTGGTACATGCCTGTAATCCCAGAGGCTGAGGAGGCTGAGGCAGGAGGATGGTGAGTCCAAAGCCAGCCTCAGCAAAAGCAAGGCATTAAGCAACTCAGTGAGACCCTGTCTCAAAATAAAACATAAAATAGGGCTGGGGATGTGGCTCAGTGCTCTAGTGACTCTGAGTTCAATACCCAGTACAAAAAAAAAAAAAAAAGACCTAAATGTCAGACCTGGATCTATGAAATTACTAGAAGAAAACACAGTAGAAACACTTTAAGATATTAGTATTAGACAAAGATTTTTTTGGATAAGATCCCAAAAGCACAAAAGTAAAAATAGACAAATGGGATTATAACAAACTTGATCTTCTGAACAGCAAAGAAAACAATCAGCAGAACAAAGAGACAACCATAGGAGAAAATATTTGCAAACTATTAATTTGTCAAAAGATAAATACAAAGAACAAAGGTAGGATGATCTTAAAATGTGCAAATGATTTAAGTAGATAAGTCTCAAAAGAAGATATACAAATGAAAAAAAATGATGCACATTCCAAATTATCAGGGAAGTGCAAATCAAAACTACAATGAGATATCATCTCACCCCAGTTAGAATAGCTATTATCAAAAGATAAAAAATAACATTCTGGCAAGAATGCAGAGAAAGGGGAACTCTAATACACTGTTGAAAGGAATACACACACACACACACACACACACACACACACGCACACTATAAAAAGTAGTTTGGAAATTCCTTTAAAGTCAAAAGACTAAAATTAGAACTGTCATATAACCCAGCAATCCCACAACTGGGTATATAACCAAAGGAAATGAAAGCATTCTATAAAGAGATACCTGAACTGTCCAGCTTATTACAGCAGTATACACATAATCCAGTGAAATTAACGAAGGTGCCCATTAATTGATAAATAGGTAGTATATATACAAAATGGAATATTACTCATCCATAAAAAGAAATGAATTGCTATCATTTGTGTCAAAGTAGATGGAGATGAAAGTCATCATGTTAAGTGAAATAACCCCAGCACAGAAAGACAAGTACCACATGGACTCACACACATGTGATAAATAAAAGCATTGATCTAAAAAAAAAAAAAAAAGACTAGATTAGTGGTCACTAGAGACTGGGAAGTGAAGGGGTAGAGGAGATACAAAGATGTTAGATAAGGATCATCAAAACAGATTAGATAAGAAGAATTAGTTCAGGTGTTCTGCTGAGAGCCATTGCCAAGTAGGAATGATGCATGGCATGACCCAGGTCATTTGCAGTGACATTGCATGTAAGGTGACCTTGCTCAAGGACCAGGGCGGATGCGGGTTTAGGGCGGATCAGGGTTTAGGGCGCTCCTTGGGTTTAGGGCGGTTCCAGGTTTAAGGTGTATCCTGCTGGGAATAGGGCATATCCTGCTGCCTCCAGGCACCCGCTCCTTGAGTTCCCATTGAGTTCTCGCGGGATTCAGAGAGTATTTGGGATTCAGAGCCCAGTGGAGAGCATGGATTTTGGCCAGAACATGGGTTTCCCCAGAACGTGTGTAAAGTGCCGGTGACAGTTCGAGAATAAAGAGTTGCTGTTTGAATCTACTAGGTGTGTGGTGGCTTGTGATTTTGTGCCCAGCCAGACTGCAGCATTTGGTGGCCTGTACTCAGAACGTCTGAAACTTGGAGGTAAGTGAAATTGCTTGCCCCTGAGGGAAGGCGAGAGAATGGGTGACCATTTCAAAAAACAATGTGTTCTTGTTTTGATTTATTTTGTTTTTGTTTCAAGCTGCCTATCCCTAGAAATTTCTCAGGCAAACTGGGAAAAATGGTTGGCTCAAGGTTTGAAGTTTGTCGGCCCTGAGGATGAGAAAATTGATACAACTATTTTTTATTCCGTTTTTGTTTCATTCAGTTTCGGTTTTGTTTTGTGTTATCTTATTGGGTTGAGTTATCTTTATAGTAGATTAGAAATTAGTAAAAAACAAACCGAAAAAGTGTTAAGTAAATTGTTAGAGGTTCAGACCATGGAGAAAGACATTTTAGATCAAGCAAAAGAGAAGGTCTCTCGAGCTAGTCAGACAGAGGAAGAAAATTTAAAGGAAAAGGGGTTATTAGGAAAAAGGCTACAACAGGAGGCTGTTACTAACTCTGTTTTATCACCAGAGGGCGTAATTCAACCAACAGCCCCACCTATGGAGACAGCTGAGTGGCCCTCAAACCCCGTAGTTGATAAATGGGATCCTGAGACAGGACCTCAAAGATTAGCATGCCCTGTATTTGAACAGGTAGGAGGGCAGCGAATTCACTGTGCTTCAGATTTTAAAACAGTGAAGCAGTTAAAGGAGGCTGTAACAACCTATGGTCCACAAGCACCCTTCACGGTAAGCATGGTTGAGTCCATTACTAACTTGGACATGACGCCAGAAGACTGGCCTAGCATGTGTAAATCTGTGCTAAATGGAGGACAATATTTGTTATGGAAGGTTGCCAATGAGGAATTTTGCACAGAGGCAGCTAGGCGAAATGCAGCAGCCGGTTACCCTCAAAGAAATCTAGATATGTTATTAGGAAAAGGACCTTATGAGGGTCAACGGCAACAAATTGAATATGATCCTGCTATATATGCACAAATTGCTGCAGACGCAGTTAGGGCATGGAAGACTTTACAAGGACATGGAGATTTACAAGGTCAATTATCTAAGGTAATACAGAGAACTAATGAACCTTACGCTGAATTTGTAGATAGGCTTATTCAAACAGCTTCCAGAATTTTGGGGCATACAGAACAGGCAATGCCATTAATAAAACAACTGGCTTATGACCAAGCAAATCCTTGCTGCAGAGAGGTCATTAGACCATGGAGACATGAAGATTTAAACACATATATTAAATTATGTAGAGACATTAATGAACAAGGGCAAGTCTTGGCAGCTGCAGTACAACAGGCTTTAGATGCCAGGCCAAAAACATGCTATAATTGTGAACAAACAGGACATTTTAAAAGGAATTGCCCCATAGGAGGAGGGTTTAACAAAACTAGGTATCAAAGGAGTAGAATACTGGGTATTTGCCCACGATGCCGTAGAGGGAGACATTGGGCTAATGAATGCCGTTCTCAAACCACCATAGAGGGTACTCCCTTATCAAAAAACGGACAAGGACCAGGTATTTACCCACGATATCATGGAGAAAGGCATCAGGCTCCATTGCCAAAAAACGGACTGGGGGCCCAATGCTCCGGGGCCCACAACCACAAATTTACGGGGCAGTGGAGGAACCCAGCAACACCATCAGGGTAGTGCCCAGGACACATTGTCCATTAAATCCCTCATCAGACAAACTAGAGGGAGTGCAGGGTTGGACATCTGCGCCTCTGCCAGAGCAGTACTAACTCCAGAGATGGGAGTTCAAATCATTCCCACAGGAGTAAAAGGACCTCTTCCCCAAGGAACAGTAGGTTTATTATTGGGACGTAGTTCATCTACACTAAAAGGACTTATGATAAGTCCTGGGGTAATTGATCCCGATTATGTAGGTGAAATAAAAATTATAGCTAGTTCTCCAAGAGGTAAATCAGTAATTTCACCAGGAGATAGAATAGCACAGTTGTTAATAATACCCAGCCTACATGATAAATTCTCCAGCCGTAGTGTAGAAAGAGGTTCCAGGGGATTAGGCTCCACAGGTGTAGATTGGGCTATGCTGTCTTTAAATTTAGATTCTCGTCCAATGCTAAAACTAAATATTCAAGGACATGAGTTTAATGGGCTACTGGACACAGGTGCTGACCTTAGCATCATATCTCGTCAAGAATGGCCAAAACTTTGGCCATTACAACAAGCTACTCAAACACTTAGAGGCCTAGGAGTGGCGGCTAATCCCCATAGAAGTGCAATGATATTAGATTGGAAGGATCCTGAAGGATGTGAAGGAACTATACAGCCATATGTATTGGATCATCTTCCCATAAATTTATGGGGATGAGATGTCCTAGATCAATTAGGTTTGACGTTAACAAATAACATCAATCCTAATGCGCCCACTACCAGGGCTAGACAAGGTTTTAGGAAAGAAAAAAGATTAGGAGAACAAGAACAAGGTATAGCAGCACCAATTCACATAGATCAAGGAACAGACAGACATGGGTCAGATTTTCAGAAAGGGCCACTGAGACAATCAAAATTACTTGGAAATCAGAAAGACCAGTGTGGGTTCCTCAGTGGCCCCTGACTAAAGAAAAGATACAAGCAGCCCATGATCTGGTCAAACAACAATTAGCGGAGGGACATATACAACCTTCTGTATCTCCCCATAATACTCCCATTTTTGTCATTAAAAAGAAATCTGGTAAATGGAGATTATTGCAAGATTTAAGAGCCATTAATAATGAGATGGTTATTGTGGGACCTGCTCAATCAGGGATTCCTCAATTGTCTGCTTTGCCAAAAACCTGGCATGTTTTAGCTATAGATATTAAAGATTGTTTTTTTTTCGATTCCAATTCATCCCAAGGATAGTCCACGTTTTGCATTTACTAACCCTGCATTAAATCATGAAGGTCCTGATCAGAGATATGAATGGAAAGTACTCCCTCAAGGGATGGCTAACAGTCCAACTATGTGTCAAATCTATGTTAACAAAGCAATCCAGCCACTTAGAAATCAAAATCCTGAACTACAAATATTTCACTGTATGGATGATGCACATAAAGATAGCACATAAAGATAAAAACATATTGCTGGAATGTTATGCCACACTTACAAACTTATTAAAAATTATAATCTAGAGATAGGAATAGATAAAGTACAATTAAATTTTCCAATTAATTATTTAGGAGTTCTATTATCCTCAACCATGGTCCATCCACCAAAAATTCAAATACGAGTAGATCAACTCAAATCACTTAACGACTTTCAAAAGTTATTAGGAGACATAAATTGGATAAGGCCTTATCTAGGCATACCAACAGGAGATTTGGGACCTTTATTTGATATTCTAAAAGGTCCATCAGATCCAAATTCACCCCGTATGTTAACTCCTAAAGCAAGAAAGGCATTAAAAATTATTGAAACATATATGGAAAATATGCATTTGGATAGAATTGATATAAGTTTGCCTTTACTATTTATTGTACTTCCAACAAAAAATATTCCTACAGGAGTATTTTGGCAAGAAGGTCCATTATTGTGGATACATTTATCTTATTCTCCTAACACTATTCTTACTAGGTATCCTGAGGCTGTAGGACAATTAATACTCAAAGGAATAAAAGCAGCAAAGGGAGTGTTTGGAATTTCTCCCAATAAAATTATTACTCCATATACTATGGATCAAATTGATGAGTTAGCTAATGAGTTAAATACTTGGGCAATAATCATGTGCAAATCTAATGTTTCATTTGATAACCACTTACCATCTAATCCTTTATTGTCTTTTTGGTCATTGCATCCTGTAATTTTTCCAAAAATGACAAGAAAAACACCTATCATGAATGCTCCATATATATTCACTAATGGGTCAAATAATGGTACAGCAGCAATAGTTACACCTGATCAAACTTTTACAGTTTTAGTACCCAAACAATCAGCTCAAAAGGTAGAGCTTAATGCAGTATTGCAAGCTTTTGTGTTTAAAGATTCTGTATTTAATTTATTTTTCAATAGTCAGTATATAGTTAATGCTATAGTATCCCTTGAAGATGCTGGTAGGATTTCCCCTTCCTCTACTGTTTTCTCTTTGCTTTCCACTATACAAAGTCTAATCTGGGACAGAAAAGATCCATTTGTCCATATGTACAAATATTATTTGTCAACAAAAATAAACAACAAATAAAAACAAACTGTGGTTCACACAAAGAATGGAATATTATTCAGTGTTAAAAATAAATGAGCTATCCAGTTATTAAGAGATACAGAGCAACCTTATCTGAATATTTCTAAGCAGAACAAACCTATCTCAAAAGTCTGTGTACTGTGTGATTATAACCATCTGACGTTCTGAAAAGGAAAAACTATGGAGGCTAGAAAGACAAGTGGTTCTCAGGAGTTAGTAGGCAGGCAGGGACAAACAGGAGGATCTTAGAGAGTTTTTAGGGTGATAGAAATACTCTTTAATATACTATATTGGTGGGTACATGTCATTATCTCTTTGTCCAAATTCATTTCTTGGTCTTTTGGGTCTAATATAACAAAAATACCTTAAATTACTTAAATTACTGTATCACTCACAGTTCTGCAGCCTGGTTTGTCCAAGTTCAAGGTGCAGCTGATTCCATGTCTGAAGAGGGCCCTTCTGCTTCATGGGTGGTGCAGGGACAGACTCTCTGACCCCTTTTAGAAAGACACAAATTCCATTCATGAGGCCTCTGCCCTTGTGACCTGGGTTTGTTGTCAAATTCTCTAAACCAGCCACATAAAATACAGAAAAGAGAGAGGAGAATATTTCTGGACTAATGTGAATTTCTGACTTAAAACCACCTCACTCTTGCTGAAACGAAGTGCATTCAACGTCTTGAAGTCTGATGCATCAATGCAGCATCTCAGGTGCACGTTCAGAGGCAGGTGAAACCAAGAGTAGAAATGCCCTTCTACAGGTGTTAAATCATGACCTAAAGGAACAGCCAGCTTATGCCAGACTAAATACCTTCCCTTGAAACTGTCTGTTAGAATAAAGTAGTCACATAAAGATTACTTATAAATACTCCTCCTTTTGGCCCATTTCAATCATTTAACTGTTGCTTATCTTTAACAGAAATAAAGGAAAACAGATTGCACATTATTTGGATGAAACTTTGTCAACTTTGTTCTGAATTTAAGGATGAATTTCACCCTTCATGTTTCATACTAATATATGAAAATGCTAAATATGTCCTCCATTCCACATTTTTAAAGAATAATTATCAAATAAATAGATTGCATTTTTTTTTTCCCTAGAGTCAAGCAGAATGTAACCAAGGAAGGACATTATTTCATAGTCCTGCATTGGCCCTGCTCTGTCATGGCATAGGTTTTAGCCTGTTTTGAGGGATATTCCCTCATTTTGTCCCTCAGAAACTCCTGCTCATCCTTCAAGACACAGCCTAAGTGTCACCTCCCATGTGGCCTTGTTTCTCGGTTCTCTCCTGGATCATCTTGCTGTGCTCCACAATTATCTCTATGAAGGGTCCTGTACCCCTGAATGGAAACCATTTATCCCTTTCTCCTTTCATTTTTTGCTAGACTGTGGGATCCTTAAGGATAGAGAGTTCATGGCTAAGCTATTTGTGTGTCTCCAGAACTTGAAACAATGCCTGGAAAATGCATAGTCAATAAAGAAAAATGTTAAGTATCCTTCTTATGCTTCTGGCTCATTAAGTTTGAACCAGAATAGAAAAGTAGTTAAAGTATGCGTCAGGGATATCTTCTCTGTTAAGGAGCCACTTGGGGAAAAAAAATTCCAATATCAAGAAGGTCATATTGTGTAAAAAGATAATGAAATGTGAAAATTGATGCTACAATACAAATTTAAGGAATAAGTGGCTTCTCAACCCGTGGAGTGAACTTAGGAGGGAAACAATGAGCCTTCTTTCTGGATTCATCTGAGCACTGTATCAGCTTCAACAACTTGCCAACAAGGCACAGAAGTATACTGAGGATACTTGCCTCTTTCTTTTCTCTTAAGCATCTCTAAACCTTACTGGCAATCAGACGATTATATACAAAGAAAATCAGCACTTAAAAGAGTTTTTCTGTGGCTCATTCAACTTGATCTTTTCAGTTTAACTTCTCCATGTATGCTGATAAGTACCTGCATTTACTTAACAACATCAACAAAAAAAGGCCAAGAACCTAAGTGAAGAACATTTCTCTTCTTGATTCAGTAAAATAGAACTTGTTACTTCACAAACATAGAGTGTTTTAGTTCTTGTTAAGACTGTTTCTCTTTTTTCCCCCAGTTATACATATAAAGTGAATTCCACAAATGTTTTATTTTTATTCACCTAACAAAACTTAAAAAGTATTATCTCCAAATAGGATTATGTAGGAAGATAAGGCCAGTCTTAAGAGAATACTTTAAAAATAATTTTTCTTCCCCCTAGTATGTCAACATCAATTGTAAATAACTTTAGTTCATAGAAATTTTTATATTGTTACTGCATATCATTAAAGTTTAGCTAGAATCAGAAGAAAGAAAGAAAGAAGAAAAGCTATAGAGTCAATGTTTTCCTGCGGATTGGGAGAGGGAAGAGAACAGTAAAGTGGTCAGCTCTGGGTACAAATTTCAAGTTCTCTAGCCTGCATGTGTTTGTGTGTGCACATAGTTGTGTATAAGACAGAAACTTTGTTAAGACCAAGGGGTGTTGGGTGGGGGTAGGCTATTCTAGGAAAAAATTACTTCCTTTTCTCCTTATGTACCTGGGTGCGGCCACTTGAAAATAAACTTGGCAACTTGAAATAGAACTTTTTGAGTCCATTGGTACCAGCTTTTCAGAGGTCTTTTGCTTAAGGAAAAAAAAAAGTGATCTGAAGAAACTTGGTTTATATAAGGAATGCTAACCATCAGCTAGCAGAGGTATATTGGCTCTAGCCCCCAGAAATAGGACAAAATCTATTTATGTTACTGTCCTGAGTGAAAAATAGCAGGCTCTCTGCATTTTTTTAAATTGTAAATTCACAGTGTATAATTTAAATGCATGGGGTTAAAAATGATGCTGCAATCTACTAATACAATGTGGAATAATGCAATCAAATTAAGTAACGTGCCCTTCAGCTCAAATATGAACAACATTTTTGTGATAAGAACATTTGAAACCTACTCTTAGTAATTCTGAAATGTACAATATCATTAGCTATGTTCACCAGGCTGTGTAATAGAACTAAAAGAAAAGAGTGTTCCTGCTGACAGATTTTCAACTCTTGAAAATCTCCCCATTCCCTGCCCACTGTCCTCTTCTGTGACCATCAGTCTATTCTCTGCTCCTGGTAGTTTGGTTTGGGATTTGAAAATTTCACATTTCAAGACCTGTGTACTGAAACTATAAAATATTGATGAAAGAAACAAAAAACACATGGAAGTGAGAATATACAATGTTTGTCTTTCTGTACCTCGCTTATTTCACTTAGGATAACATTCTTCAATCCCATCCATGTTGTTACAAGTGACAGGAAGTCCTTCTTTCATAAGGCTGAATATGATTCCACGAGGCATATATGCCACATTTTCTTTATCCATTCAGATATTTATGAACACTTCAGTAGATTCTATAAATTGGTTAACATGAATGGTTCTGAAATGAAGATGGGCATTCAAACATTTCAACAAATTGATTTTAAGTCTTTGGGGTAAACATCCAGAAGTCGGATTGTTGGATTATATAATTCCACTTTAATTTTTTAAGGAGGCCATCTGCTTACCTATAATAACTGTACTAATTCACCTCCCCACCCACAGTGTACAAAGCTTTCCTTTTCTCCACATTAATGCCTACTATCTTTTATATTCTCAATAATGGCCATTCTGAAAGGCATGAGACAATGACTAACTACATCCATAATTTTAATTTGCTGTTCCCAAATAATGAGTGAAATAGAGAAATTCTCATATGCCTACTGGTCATTTGTATGTCTTCTTTTGAATAATGTCCATTCAGGTTACTATTTTTTTCTTTTGTATTGAGTAGTTGGGGCTCCTTATATATTTTGGATATGAATACTAACTCCTTACTGGGCATATAGCTTGCAAGTATATTCTCCCAATACATAGGGTGTCTCTACACATTATTCATTGTCATGTAGAAGCTTTTTTTGGTTTGACGTAATCACATTTATCTATTTGTGTTGCTGTTGCCTCCACGTTTGTAGTCAAATCCAAAAACCATTTCCGAGAGCAATGCCAATGTAGTATTTTCACAATGTTTTCTTCTATTAGTTTTGCAGTGTCTTGTCACATGTTTAAGTCTTTAATTCATTTGGGGTTGATTTTTTTTATATGGTACAATATAGAAGTCTAGATTCATTTTTCGGCATGTGGGCATTGGGTTTTCCCAATATCTTTTATTGAAGGAACTATCCATTGCATATTGTTGGCACCTTAGTCGATACATATAGGAGTCCATTTCTGGGCTCTTGATTTTATTCCATGGGTTGATATATCTGTTGTTACTGTTTTTGTTTTGTTTTGTTTTGTTTTTGACAGTACTCTGCTACTTTAATTACTATGGTTTTTCAGTACAGTTGGAAATCAGGTGGTGTGATTTCCAACTTTGTTCTTTTTGCTCATGAAGGCTTTGACTCTTTAAAGTTTTTATGTGGTTTCATATAAATTTTAGGATTGCTTTCTATTTCTATAAAAATTGCATTGGAATTTAGACAGAGATGGCATTAAATCTGTAGATCATTTTGAGTAGTATGGACACTTTTCATGAACATGGGATGTCTTTCCATTTGCCTTTTGTTTCTTTCATTAATATTTTATAGTTTCAGTGCACAGATTTTTTGTGTATTTGGTCAAATTTATTCCTAAGCATTTTATATTTTCTTTACCTATTCTCTTGATTTCTTTTCTGGATAGTGTCTTGCTATTGTATTGAAATGATAGTAATTTGAGGTTTATTTTGTGTACTGCAAATTTACTGTATTCATTTATTAGTTACAACAGATTTCTGGTGGACTCTTGTAATGATTTTTTATATATAAGAAAAAATGGAGACAATTTTGCTTTTTTGTTTTTCTATTGGGATAACTTTCATTTCTTTCTCTTGCCTGGTTGCTCAAATAAAGACTTCCAATACACTTGAGCACTGCCTAGCAATGTTTCTGTCAGTAACAGACTGTATATAGGGATGCTAGCTCCCTAAGATTATATTTTCTAGTGACATTGTATCTATCCTATCTTGTATAAGTACAAGCTATATTATTAACATAATGATGAAATCACCTAATAATGCATTTCTCATAATGTATCCCCATTATTGACACATGACTGTACTATTTTGAATAAAAGTGGTAAGAAGGGCATCCTTATTTTATTCCGAATCTGAAAGAATCACCATTGATTATGAAATCAGCTATGGGATTTTCATACATACTCTGTATTATGTTGAGTATGATAAGAATTTCTATCATGAAAGGATGTTGAAATTTGCCAAATGATTTTTAGGTATGTAATGAGATATTCATATTTTTAATTTCCATTTTACTAAAGTGATAATCACATTTATTGATTTGCCTGTGTTGAACCATCCTTGCATTTCAGGGATGACTCCTACTTGGTCATATTGAATGATCATTTTAATGTGCTGTTGAATTCAGTTTTTCAGTATTTTGTTGAGGATTTTGTATTTATGTTCATCAGGAATAATGCCCTGTAATTTCCTTTTCTTGCAAAGTCCTTGTATGGCTTTATCAGATTAATGTTGGTCTCACAGAGTTTGGAAGTGTTTCCTCCTTGCTTTTATTTTTCCCCAGAAGTCGAAGAAGGACTATTAGTTCTTTAAAATGTTTGATAGAATTCAGCAGTGAAGCTATCAGGATTTAGGCTTTCCTTTGATGAAAGATTTTCTATTACTGATTCCTTCTGTTCAGATTTTCTACTTCTTCATGCCTTATTTTTGGTAGGTTGTAAATGTCTAAGAATTCACCCATTTTTTTTCTAGGTTATCCAATTTGATGATGTACAGTTGTTTCTAGTAGTCTCATAATCTTTTGTATTTCCATAATATTAATTGTAATGTTTTCCTTTTCATTTCTTAATTTTATTTAAATCATCACTCTTTTTTTTTTCTGTCTAGCTAAAAGTTCATAAATTGTTTCTTTTCAAAAACGTAGCCCTTCATAGTGTTGATCTACCCTATTGCTTTTCATATTGCTTGCTTTTGTTGTTATTATTTACTTCCTTCTGCTACCTTTGGGCTTGGCCTTTTCTTCTTTGCCTAGTTCCTTCTAGTGTAACACTAGGCTGCTTACTTGAGATCCTTCTTCTTTATTATTATTATTTTTATTTTTATATGACAGTGGAATGCATTACAATTCTTATTACACATATAGAGCACAATTTTTCATATCTCTGGTTATATACATAGTATATTCACACCAATTCATGTCTTTATACCTGTACTTTGGATAATAATGTCATCACATTCCACCATCATTTATAACCCTCTGTCCCCTCCCTTCCCTTCCCACCCCTCTGCCCTATCTAGAATTTATCTATTCCTCCCATGCTCCCCCTCCCTACCCCACTATGAATCAGCTTCCTTATATCAGAGAAAACATTTGGCATTTGGCTTTTTGGGATTGGCTAACTTCACTTAGCATTATCGTCTCTTAACTCCATCCATTTACCTGCACATGCCATGATTTTATTCTCTTTTATTGCTGAGTAATATCCCATTGTGTATATATGCCATTTTTTTTTATCCACTCATCTACTGAAGACCATCTAGGTTGGTTCCACAGTTTAGCTATTGTGAATTGTGCTGCTATAAACATTAATGTGGCTGTGTCCCTGTAGTATGCTGTTTTTAAGTCCTTTGGGTATAGAGGAGAGGGATAGCTAGGTCAAATGGTGGTTCCATTCTCAGTTTTCCAAGGAATCTCCATACTGCACCAATCTGCAGTCCCACCAGCAGTGTATGAGTGTAACTTTTCCCCCACATCTTCCAACACTTCTTTTTGATGCAGCTGTTTATTGCTGTGAACTTTCCTCTTAGAACTGCTTTTGTGTATACCCTTAGTTATTATGTTTCTATTTTCAAATCCTTTCCATCTGGGGTTTTGCCAACACAGGGCAGAGAGAGAACAGCAACACAAGCAGGGTGAGAGTCTTTCTCTTACCCTTTTAATTTAAATTTCATTCAGTTCTGCAGCCCACAAGGGGGTCTGAGGCTTTTCTTGGGAGTACTTTGGTTTTGAAGAGGATGGTCTCCTCAGTGGGTAGCTGAAAACTGAACTTTCTGTTGCGAGGGAACAGGAGCTGGAGAATTCCTACTCCACCACCTTGTTGAGGTTAGCTTAAACATTCAGCAGTTAAGTATATTATCTTACAGAAAAACACCTCTAAGTTGAACAACAACAACAACAAAAAAAAACTAAATTAAAAAATCGGTGCCATTCTGATTTAACTTTTCTTCTTATTTGCCACTTTTCTTTCAAGCTTCAAAGAAACACTTCTTTTCAAATGCTTCAGTTCTGATATATCAAGAGCTGACGAGCACTGATCTCTGCAATTTCTTTCCGAATAAACTCCTCAAGGTTTTATTTCATGCTGTAGGCTGTGATTTCAAACTCGGTTTATTCCTCTTTCATCTATCATAGCGTGAACTGCCAAAGAAAATAACTTCTCTCTTTTCTGATTGTAACTTCCTTTGACTTGACTTCCAATTTACGATTCAAAAAGAAGGACAGAAGGAAAAGAGAAAATAAGCTACAGCAATGTTTCAGCAGTAAAATGTCAAAAACCACTTAGGCCTAATCGCCTACAATTTAAAATGAGGCAATCATTCACAGGGAATTTATGTTTTTTTTCTTGTCAGTATTTCAGCTCACTTGAGTCCTTGTCAACCATTACATAAAAAGTGACAGCAGTTCTGCTTCATTTTGATTGAACTACATAAGTTGTGATTGCTAGAGTAGTTATGTATTTATTTGAAATGTTTGTTTCTTAACTATTTGTTTACAACTAAATTGTCGCTTGATGCAGATAAAGAATATACTTTCTGGGCTGGGGATGTGGCTCAAGCGGTAGCATGCTCGCCTGGCATGCGTGCGGCCAGGGTTCGATCCTCAGCACCACATACCAACAAAGATGTTGTGTCCGCCGAGAACTAAAAAATAAATATTAAAAATTCTCTCTCTCTCTCTCACTCTCCTCTCTCACTCTCTCTTTAAAAAAAATATATACTTTCTGTCAAACTACTTTACATGCAACAATAGGGGTACACATTGGGTGATTTCGAGTGATCCTTGGACAACATATAAATAAACATGTAGTTTAGGCTGCAGTTTCTACTAATGCAAACTCTGGTGCACTTAGCATCTCGAAAAAGTGAGTTTTCAAAAAAAACTGAATATACTTACTCAATGAAAAAAGGTCCTACTGTAAAAGTGTCCATGAGCATAGCTAATATTTTACTGTTTGCTGTTATATTTCATACATGTGATCTGATTTTTGTTCCTCTTACTGATTTTATAACACAAACAAAACAGACATAAGATGCTGATTTTCTTTCCTCCTCCTCCTCCTCTACCCCCCCTTTCTTCCTGTGTGTGTGTGTGTGTGTGTGTGTGTGTGTGAGATTGGAACCCTGGGATACTCTACCACTGAACTATATCCCCAGCTCTTTTAATTTACAGGGTCTTGCTAAGTTGCCAAGGCTGGCCTCAAATATGAGATCCTCCTGCTTCAGCCTCCAGAGTGGCTGGGATTACAGAAATTTGCCACTGCACCCAGAAGGATGTGGATATTTTTATTTCTAAATTTACTCAGCTGTGTTCCATTAACAAGGAGAGACACTTATATTTAAGGAGACTTACTCACCTCAGACTCTGAGCTCATGAATTTATTTGCCAGAGTTGTAATAAATGATAACTAAGAAATAATTTACAACATGATGGAAATGCAATATTTCATTTTCTAAATAACCTCAGAGTAAGTGCTTCCCCTAAGAAGGCTGGCCGAGTCAAGCTTCAGCTTCAGGCCTTGTTGGTGGTGGTGGCAGGGTCCTTCAGGCTACATTTCCAAGATTCCCTTGCTAGCTGGTGTTTTATCCACGGGAGAATGAAAACAGGAGGGAGAGGCTGCTTCTTCTTCCGTTTCCCACTCCAGTCCTTTGTATTCAGAAACAATCTGTATGCAATTCCCTACACTGAATCCCTTTCTGCTTGAAATATCTAGAGCTGTTTCTGTTTCCAAGAGAGACACATTGAGTCATCATTAAAGACAGGGAATGACAAGTCATATTTAAAACAGTATCGATAATTTCCATTTCAGAACAGCCAATCTCTGGTTGGATCTGATGCCTTTATCCTTCTTGCTACCTCATAGAGTGACTGACAAAGAGATCATTTTTGAAGCAAGAAAAGTATCAGTTCTTCCACCTGTTATTCATATATATATCTGATTTATTGGTATTATCTATGGTTTCTTTGTGAAACTCTTTTAAAGACATTTGCTCATTTTTGAGACTGAGTCTAGTTAATAAAAGGTATTATAACCTGTATATCTCAGAATTTAGTACCAAACACAAAAAGCTGACAACAAATAAAAATGTATGGGCAACACAGTTGAAAAAAAAAAAAAAGAAGAATACTGGCAGAATGGATTTTCCAGTTTGAACAGTGAGCACTTATGTTTTGTGAAATTCTGGATGTCTTAGTATAAATGACCAGGAAAGCTATTTAAGTCCAACTTAATTATATCCTCAGCTTAACAATTTGTTCTGTGCTTAGTCATGTGCTGGGAAATTACACATCTCAAAAAACAAAACACCCCCCCCCCAAAAAAAAAAAAACAGTAGCTGAGATTTTCATCTTTCTCCATCCCTGATATTAAAAGTTACTCTTGCAATATTATACCAAGACATTAGCATCCCGTCCTTTCTAATTGCTAGCTTTCAGGGTCCCTATTGTCCCTGACATGTGCTGTTATATGTCGGAAAATCCTTCAGAGGTAGTTGGTACAAAAGTCTCATGGGCTTGGGAATGAGTACAGCCTGATGCAGATGGTAACTCTTGCAATTTGCTGACTGTGTGAGCTTTGGTAAGCTTTGGTCAGTTGATCACTGTGAGCTATCATGTATCATGTATGCTATCATGTAGAAAATAATAGCTCATATAACAGTCTTCTAACAAGCAATAAGTGATATAAAATCTATCAAATTAGCACTTAATACTGTCTGATGTGTAGTTTTAAATGCTTAACTAGATGTGACCTACAACTAGATCACAAAGTAAAAATCGGAAGAAAACATGGAATTGATCATTTTCATCTACTATATATAATCTATATATCTCACATATAATCATATCATCTATGATTCTTAACAATGTACTAGCTATTTAATATTAAACCAATTAATATTCTCATGTTGTCTCTAAAATTGAGAAGATATGCTGTTAGATTCTTTTGAAAATGATAATTTATTTATATATATATATTTTTAATTTGTTCTAATTAGTTATATCTGACAGTAAAATGCATTTTGACACATCATACATAAATGGAGTATAACTTCTCATTCATCTGGTAGTATATGATGAAGAGTTACACAGGTCTTTTAATCATATATACACATAGGGTCATAATGTCCAATTCATTTTACTATCATTCCTGCCCCCATTCCCCCTCCCCTCCCTTCACTCCCCTCTGTCTAATCCAAAGTACCTCTATTCTTCCCCCACACCCTTATTGTGAATTAGCATATGCATATCTGAGAAAACATTCGGCCTTTGGTTTTTTGGTATTGGCTTATTTCGCTTAGCGTAATATTCTCCAGCTCCATCCATTTACTGGCAAATGCCATAATTTCATTCTTCTTTATGGCTGAGTAATATTCCATTGTATGTATATGTGTGTGTGTATATATATGAAAACAGGAGGGAGGGCGATGTATTTATACACACACACACACACACACACACACACAAACACACACCACATTTTCTTTATCCATTCATCTACTGAAGGACACCTAGGTTGGTTCCATAGTTTAACTATTATGAATTGAGATGCTATAAACATTGATGTGGCTGAGTCACTATACTATACTGATTTTAACTCCTT
The DNA here is from genome assembly GCF_964194105.1 of Spermophilus citellus. Classification (NCBI taxonomy): domain Eukaryota; kingdom Metazoa; phylum Chordata; class Mammalia; order Rodentia; family Sciuridae; genus Spermophilus; species Spermophilus citellus. The sequence goes on along the minus strand of NC_138196.1, from coordinate 70,565,359 downwards.
TGGGCATAAACAAGGAGTGGGATGACTGGGTAAAATGGTGGTTCCATTCCAAGTTTTCTTAGGAATCTCCATACTGCTTGGAAATGATAATTTCTTAAGATAACAAATAAACTGGATTACATTTCACTTTTGTTATCAGCAAAATTTTATCCCACAAATAAAACACCTACTTCGCATTTCCCAAAAGTGAAGTAACATAAAGTCTCTTTCCTTTGCAAGAGCTGGAGACGGCTAGGCCCCTGCTCACTCGTCGAGGCCGTCTCAGCCCATGCCTGCCCCTTTCCTTTGTGGGTGCAGGAACGCTGTGTTCTCCGTGTGCAATTTTCTCCCTGGGACAGAGCTTTCCCTGTTTCTGTTTCAGGTTCAGATGGTCTTGCAGGAACGACTGGACTTCAATTCCAATGAGAGTGACCTCACTTCAGCCTCAGATCTCAGCACATTCCATAAACAAGCTTTTACCTGAGAGTCCTGCTTTGGTTCAACCCTTTAAAAACTGGTCCCCACAGAGCTATTAGTTCTCTACAATTTGTTCCACTAGTCAGAACCTGGGAGAGGATGAAAATCTTCTATAAACTAAAAGCCAAATGTACAACAGTGTTTCCTAGCCCCCTTTGACATTGCTACTGCCCCTCCCAAGAGTCTTTATAGACTTTTTAAAAAATTCCCTCACCATAAAATTTAAATATTCTATGTATGCCGTATATCTCCGCTTAAAAAGAGTAAGAATTTTTCAGGAAGAATTAAAAATTATAAAACTTTATAACCCTGGGAGTAGTACTGCCTCCTTTGATAATGATTACCATATAGTAATTGAAAGATTAGATACTATTTTCAAGACCCTTTGCTAGATGTCTAGAAGATATCTAGATAAATAGTACATGGTACGTTTTTAGTTTTCCAGTAGCCATTTTTAAAAACATATTAGTCAATTGTTTATACATATCTCTTTTGAAATCGCCTTTTTTGATAGTTGGCACCTGCAAAGTATCTTTATTCCCTCAACCTCAATTATTAAAATCTCCCATCATTTCCTAAAAAGAAATTATTATTCAAATATTGAAGCACTGAATTCAATATGAGACAGTCAGTCATACTTTCAAGTAATAATTGTTAAAAGATTTATACTAACCTGTGTTTTTTTCATTTAGTTGAACTTTTCTTCCTTCATATTAGTTGATCAAGAAATCCTTATCCTATGCAGGGGTAGGCACATGCTTGTAATCTTAGTGACTCAGGAGGCTGAGACAGGAAGATCTCTCAAGTTGGAGGCCAGTCTCAGCAATTTAGCAAGACCCTCACTCAGTAACTTAGAGAAACCTGTCTCCAAAAAAAAAAAAAAAAAAAGAAAAGAAAAAAAAAAGGGACTAGAGATGTATAACTCAGTGGTGAAACACCCTTGGATTCAATCTCTAATACTAGAACAAAAAAAGGAAAAGAAAAAAGTAATCTTTTAATTAAAGCAACTTATTTCATTATGCTCCATACAAGTAGTAAAAAAAAAAGGGGGGGGGGACTTAAAAGTGTCAAATAAAATATTACTAAGATAAATTCAATTAAATTAGCACAGGCAACAATACACCCTTGCCGCAGCCCGGCTAGCTGGGCAAAATAACCGTGGGGTGACGAACAACTTGTGTACATTGATACAGCAGGAGTGGAAGCCGTTTATTGTAGGACAACAGAGGTATTTATACATTCCACACAGCTTATCTAATTAACATAAACTAAATACATCAGTCAACCAATAAGGAATCTCCACACTTAATGGCTCGCTGGCTTACTTTACAAACCACTCCTTCTGGCATTTTGCCAGGCGCCATCCAGACTTGTTTACACACCCTCTAATTTATTCTATCATTCATTCATTCATTCATTCATTCATTCATTCATTCATTCAACAAATGCTCAATACTTAGACTCCCACATGCCAGACATTATGAGCCAGAGAAGTTGGTGCTAAGTGATCATTTCTGCCCATCTTTGTGTCCCCTCCTTTTCAGGTTAGCTCCTTACAAGAAAAGCCTTGGTATTTTTTTTCTTTGATAAACTCCTTACTGAAAGACAGAAGACACGGCATTCCCTCCTTCCTCTCCCCAAATCTTTGCTATTATTGACAACAAACTATTAAAAACTCTCCATCTGTACCTTTTGCATTCCAAAGCATTTCTGTTTGGAGCACAAAGCTTCTCCTTGAAACAACTCTAGCCACATAAGATTTTGGGGGCTTTCCTTCCCACATTTTTTCTTTTTTAAGTAGAGGCTTGATCTTGCCAGGGATGAGAGAATACAGCTAGATTCAATTAGTTTGCTTCATATACCACTCAAGAATGTTTCTTTCTTCTCTCTCCTCAATACCTTCTACTTGACACTGGTTATCATAACATAAAATTCATGAAGAATTTATAATATGAATTTCCTCACGATGAGGTGCCTAAAAGCTAATGTACTTGAGCTAGAAGAAATCTAAAATCTTGGCCTACAATTGTTATTTGGGAAAGCAAGGAAAAATGTCTAACTTCCTAGCTTTCTAGTGTCTACACCATTGTGTCTAGAAAGAAAAAAAAATCCTCTTATTATTATGAGGTTAATAATTGCTTAAAGTATTTCTCTATGAATTAGTGAATAAAATACAGAAAGAGCCCAGGTGGGAACAAGAGACGGTGATGTCACCCTAGGTCAGAGTCCAGAAGAAAGCCTAACACAACTGGCCCCCAGGAGCTCTCCTGCTGGACGGGGGGAATTCCACTGGGTGGGCAGCCAAACCTGACATCCTTGTGCATAGAAAAGTGTTTCTCAGAATCAGCTCACACTCTGCAAGCTCTTGCCATCAAGAGGGGCCCCAAATAGCATCAGGGGAGGTCTGAAATAGCAACTAAATGTATCTGATCTTCTGATCCCAGAGGAAATGGAAACAAAATTCCTTACCACACCTGCACGCTCTTAGACTGCAGAGAGCAATCCTTACATTATTTTTGCCTGTACTGCAAATGGCATGTGAGATGGCATCCTGCCTAGGTAGCAGGAACACAAGAAGATTACTAATTTCATAGGTAAGAATTCTTGTTTGCAAATACCAATATGTCAGCTTTAAAAGTAATTCGAATGTAAATGGATTTTGTCTACAATCCTCACTGCTCTGGAAACCTAAGGTTGAGCAAAAGTGGAACCTACATATTTTCAGCGCATTTCTATGGGGGCGGGAGGGGGTGGGGAGGGTGGAAAGAATGTCAAGACAGATCTGCAGCTGCCTTGTATTTTGCCACCACCATGTTAAGACCTAGTATAGACTTTTGAAACCCAGAGTTGCTGCTCTTTAGCCACTTTATAACATAGATGTCTATATTTTTAGTCCCAGGAATCAAGAACCACAATCTAAAGGGATTTATTCACAGTTAGAAGAACAGATTAAAGGCCTACATAAAAACTGATAGGGCTGCTTGAATTTGCTTTTCTCTCTACGATTAATAGGAGTTGAATTCCTTTAATATTAATTAAAAGAATTCCACATATTAAACCCAAGAAAAAAATTTTAAAGACATAAACCTCATTAATTATTTTTTGACAGTTCCTCAATAAACTCCTTACCTAAATGTATCTATCTGGCAAAAATTCCTTTTTTAAAAAATAGATTTCTGGACATGACTCGCCGGTTGTATACCTACTCCTTGTTTTTTCAAAGTGTCTTGTTGAGTATATTCTACTTATAAAGTTAAGAAATTGATTTGATATTTAACAAAGAGACAAGTATTGGTCAAGTGAGGAAGAAAGGAATATCAGGGGAGAGAAGGTAGATAAGTTTGCAGGAACTTGGTAGATTTCTGAGTTTGAAGTCTGGAAGAGATCTGTGCACAGAAATTACAGTTAGAGAAACACAAAGCCCTACAGCAACTCTTGCATTAAAAGACAGGGAAAGGAGACTGAGAAGTCGAGCCGCCTCACTGCATAATTCCGGGGACATCATCTGTACTTTGGTGTAGGAAAGTGGTATCTCTTGGAATTGTGCCATTGGTGGCCCATCTGAGAAAGAGCAATCAGTGAAAATGAAAAAAAAAAAAAAAAAAAAGACAGTTTGATATAATAGAAACCAAGTGGGGAAAAAAATTCAGAAATTAGAAAATTTTATCAACCATGCAAAATACTGAGTGTGATGAAGACTGAGTTCAGATCACCACAGTTGATTTGCAAGTCACTGATGACATTGAAGAGAGCAGTATCCATGAATCAGAGGGGGAAAAGGATGGGTTAGAATAAGCTAAAGAGAAAATGGTAGAGGAGAAAGTGGAGACACAGTACAAATATTGTGAAAGTAAGCGTTTTTTGTGTGTTTTTGTTTGTTTTCAAAAGAAAGCTGAGGAACAAGGCAGTAGTAGCTGGTGAAGTGGTCCCAAAAAATGATTAAAAAATTATTAGAGAAATTTTCCAATAAGGGGAAATGATGATGTAGAAAGGAAGAAGGGGGAATTGCTAGAGTGACTCATTAAACCAACCTTGAATTCCTGAAATAAACCCTACTTTTGGCAATATTGTTGCACCTTTTCTTAAATATTTCCTGGATTTGTGTTGTTAATTCACTTCCTTTTCTTTTTTTTTTTTAAGAGGGAGGGAGGGAGGGAGGGAGGGAGGGAGGGAGGGAGAGAGAGAGAGAGAATTTATAATATTTATTTTTTTAGTTATTGGCGGACACAACATCTTTGTATGTGGCGCTGAGGATCGAACCCGGGCCGCACTTCCTGAGGAGTATTTTTGTATCTATATTTGCAAGTGAGATCTTCCTGTAGTTTTTCTGTTTTATAATTTCCTCGTCAGATTCAGGTATCACGTTTATTCATGTCAGTCTGAGAAATAAGTGACCTTGTTTTTTCTTTGCCATTTTATGGAAAAGTTTGTAAGAAACTGCATATTTCTTCCTAAAATATTTAATAGAATTCACTGGTAAAGCTACCTAAACCTGGGGTATTCTCTGTTGATTTTTTTCCCCCATTTGATTTCTATTTAATAGTTAAGGGTCTTCTCTGTTATTTGTTTTTTCTTATGTCAATTTTCATGTTTATTTTTCTAGAAGACTTTTAAGTTGGCATGAAATCATTTGTAATATCCTCTTATTTCCATATACATAGCATTATGCTCATTTGAACTACAAGAAAATATTTATCAAGTAGTTTTCCTTCATAATATCATCATAATATATAGCAAAAAGTAGAATTTCTAGGACCAAAGGTATGAAAAACTATACATTTTGCTGTTACTCTCCATAAAAGTTAATACTAATAGTAGTGGAGAACAATGATAATTTTTGTAATTTCTGCCATACAAATGATATTTGTCTTTTTTTTTTTTTGGCCAATTTAACATATTGAAAACTACTTAATTTTAATAGCATTTAAACATTTATTTGGAAGGCTAAACATTTTTTTTTTAATTTTTAGTTTGCCTACATTTTGGTGAATTGACAGACACATCCTATGGGTTGCATTTGATTTACATGCTTAAACACATAAAATTGTTTTTTCATTTGTTTTTTTTAAAGATATACATGACTGGTATATTTTGACATATTATACATACATGGCGTATAACTTACTCTAATTAGGATCCCATTTTTGTGGACTGATTGTAAATGATGTGGTTTCACAGGTTGTGTATTCATATATGAACATATGAAAGCTATGTCTGATATGTTCTTTTTCCTATTCCCATCCTCCACCCTTCCCTTCATTCTCTTTTGTCTAATTTGATGAACTTCTATTCTCTGCACCCTTATTGTGTGTTATCATCCACATATTAGAGAGAACATTCAGCTTTTGTTTTTTGGGGGATTGGCTTACTTCACTTAGCAGGATAAATCTCCAGTTCCATCCATTTACTGGAAAATACATTGTCCATATATGCTACATTTTCTTTATCCATTCATCTACTGAAAGGCACCTAGATTGATTCCAAAGCTTAGTTATGGTGAATTAACTTCCCAAAACATTGCTGTGGGTGAGTCACTGTAGTATGCTGATTTTAACTCCTTTGGATATGTATGGAGCAGTGGGATAACTGAGTCAAATGGTGGCTCCATTCCAAGTGTTCTGAGGAATCTCCATACTGCTTTCCAGAGTTTTTGTACCAATTTGCAGTCACAACAGCAATGTATGAGTGAATATTTCCCCTGCATCCTCGCCAACGTTTATTGTTACTTATATTCTTGGTAACTGCCATTCTGACTGCAGTGAGATGAAATCTCAGTATGGTTTTAATTTGCATTTCTCTAATTGCTAGAGATTTTGAACATTTTTTCATATATTTGTTGATCATTTATATCTCCTCTTCTGTGAATTGCCTTGAAGAGGTAAAAATCTGAAAAAAGGAAAAATGTCAAGTTCTTCAAATATGGCCACTGACCAAATAATGTTATTAATAGTGTGTGATATTCATTCTTATTTAAAACACTAAGTTGTACATTTTTAAATATGCATGAGTACAACAAAATTTTGCCATTGACTATTTTACATAACTCTTCCCTATCAACTTATTTGTAGAGATCTAATTGTATGAATATTTTTTAAAACAAAACAAAACACTACATGTAAATGTTTACCAAATCAAAAGTAAAAATTGCCTCTTAAAGCAAAAATATCAAAATGCCTCTTAAAGCAAAATAGACAAAATGAAGATGCAATAGAAGCATATTACTAAGTTTTTGCTGAAAAAAATCAAATAAATTCCTTAGAAGTCTAAGTTTTTGCTGAAAATTTTCAAAATACATTCCTACAAAAATTCAACACACCAACAACAACATCGTTAACAGTATGTGACTAATATTGGCATTTGATCATTAACAACCTGTACATGAATTTGAAAAATAATTTATAATTTTTTATTAATTACATCTATTTTTGAAACCAGTAATTTACAAATTATTTTAAAAACCATTCTTCCCAACTAATTAATGGGTACCAGAATATGGAATTTTAACTCAATGGAGCATAGAAGAATGAAACACTTAATGATGAAATTAAACACTCAATGATGAAACTGCTATCATAGGGATCTTTATTATGGAATTTTGAGAGCAACACGTAAGTGGATGAATAGAAAATTGTATACTGAACTGGCCTTGAACTATTTAGTGTCTAATCTACACTAAGGCATGTAGGTATTGAATATGTCTCATAGAATTTCTTAGCACTAGTGACTCTTTTTAATATATATACTTAATAATTTTTATTTTCCTGATCTTTTTGGTAACACTTCTTTTTCTATTACACAATTCAAACTTTTCAAAATTTTGTAACTGATCATTGTCTTGTGAGGCAAATGGTGGTTTAGGAGCTCAGATCCCAGAGTCAGACAACTCTGTGTTCAATATCATTTCATCAATTACTAGCTGTAAAAAAAAAAAAAAAAAAAAAAAAAAACAAGGAGCAAAATTTCTTTTTCCTTCATTGTAAAATGGTAATAATTATTTCCTATCTGACAAATTGTGGTTTAGGCTAAAATATTTAAAAGTGCAAAATAACATCCCCTTTTCCTAAACTGACACCTACCATAAACCTACTCAAACCTGAGCCATTTCACATCTTTCTTTCTTTTCTTCCCCATACTTACCATTGCAAATCCTTTCAACTCCTGTTCCTTAACTCCCATCATCCACACTCAGTTCCCCATCTTAACCACTCATACATCCTCATCATCACCCCCTGTCCTACTTTTATCAATAATTTCCAAATCTGCCTTCCTCCACCTTTTCCCCTCTAATTCATTTTCCAGGAAAGTAACATTTTCAAAATATAAAATAAAACATGTCAGTTAAAAAAAAATCTTTAACAAAATTAAAAAAAAAAACATTTAAAATAAGAAAAAGTACATAAGTGGTGCTATGCTTGTGGCTCAGTGGTAGAGCACTTGCATAGCACATGTGAGGCACTGGGTTTGATTCTCAGCACCACATATAAATTAATAAAATACAGATCCCTTGACAATTAAAAAGTATTTTTTTAAAAAAAGAAGTACATAAGTAATGAGATTCTCAAACCTGTATCTCTACCAATTGTGACAATTACAATGTAGTCGGATATAATTATGTTGATTCAAGTATCAAGGATGACGTTCTCAATTGCATAATTTTCCAAAATGATGATCAGCACCTGGTAAATTTCCAGACATTAACAGCGCAATTATTAATTAATTGGGTTATTACATTGTTAGAAAAAAATTAATGTATATTTAAATTGAAAAATCATCTGTTTACATATAAAATTAAATCTAAATTCAGATAATTGTAAATAAATTTTTATCTACATGAGTATATAGCATGATAGTTTATGTGCAAGGATAATTCCTTATTGTACAGAAATGTCCCTTCATTGTAGGATATGAAATGCCAACATCATTTTCATCATTTTAATTAAAAAAAAAAAAACAAAAAAAAAAAACGCCCTCCTTTGAAGCAAAAAAAAAAAAAGAAAATGTCAGTAAACAGTGTGGGACCTTGTGGGTAGGGTCCTCCACTACTTCTAGAACAAAATACACTCTTTAGTAAAGTCCCTAAAGAGGTCATCTGGCTTTCAGTACCTTTCAAGTTTCAGGGACTATTTTCTTCCATTCCATCTCCAAACTCCCTTCAGTCATACTTAACTATCTGCTGGTTTCAAAACTTACTGAGCCGTTTCACAGTTCTAAACCTGTCCTCAAGTTTAATCTCAAAATTTTCTGTAATTCAGCCCAAGACATGTTCTTTGTGAATTATTTCCCTATCTTCTTTGTCTTCTCCTCCCTACCCAAGGCAGGATTGACTTCTCTCACTTCTGTTCCCACAGTAGCCTAGACAAATGTATGTCTGTATGGTAGCACCTGGCATCTTTGTGTGTGTATTCCCTGCTGTTGAACTCTAAGGACTGTATCATCTTTAACAAAGAGTCTGGTAGCCATATCTTGGAATCATCTAAAATCTGACTTCTTAAGAAATTTTATTATCCTGGGAAAAGCCATTAATACTACTGTTCTAAAATGCTATGACTTCAAAATCAGAGTCGAAAAGGTCCTCCTACAACCTCTCCAGGAGGTCATCATATTAAATGGAATAAGCCAGGCACAGAAAGACAAATAGTGCATGATATTACTCAAGTGTGCAATATAAAAAATGTTCATCTCATAGAAGTTGAGAGTGCAATGGTGGTCATCAGGGCCTGAGGAGAATAGAAGATGAAGTGGGGAAAGGCTGATCAGTGGGTGCTAAGCTACAGTGAAATAGTGTCAAGAAGCTCTGGTGTGCATTGCAGAGTCGGGTGACTATAGATAATAATCATGTACTACGTATTTCAAAAAGCTAGAAGAAAGAATTCTGATATTTTTACTATAAAAATGATGTTTCAGGAGATATATTTAATCTGATTTAAATATTACACAAAGCATACATATATTGAAACATCACATGGTACCCCATAAGCATGAACAATTTTTTATATTTTTGTGTCAGTCAAAAAATGAATTTTTAAAAATAAAGTTAAAAAAATTCTGCCAAAATACATTCTACTGTCATACATGTATAACTAAAAATATTGTTTTTAAAAAAGTACATCTATTTTCTACTGATCATTCTAAGTCATTTTTGAGAAACAAATGACCTGGATTTCTGTTGTAAAATAAGATTATGATACCCTAGAAATACTTTCAAGTCATTAACTGGAAAGACTTGTCTGTCACCAATGCTTGCAGCAACCAAATGATATCAGTAGACATAAACCATTCTACATAGGCTCAAGAGGCTGAGGCATGAAGATCTGAAGTTCAAAGCCAGCCTCAGCAACGACCAGATGCTAAGCAACTTGGTGAGACCCAGTCTCTAAATAAAATACAAAATAGGGGTGGGGAGGTGGCTCAGTGATTGAGTGTCCCTGAGTTCAATCCCCACGCAAGAAAAAAAAGAAACCCCCCAGTTTGGCAAATTAGTATCTAGAAACAAGGTTTCAATGACTGTGTTTCTGATCTGATAGTGCTAGCCCATGACAGAATATTCTTAATAAGGAAGACCAACATAAAGCAACCAATTATTATCAAGTGTTAGGACAATGATTGGAAGGAGAACACTTTATGAGAACTATCTTCTGTTCTTATATCACATGCTGCATTCAGATAGAAATTAAGACTTTTTAAATGAGCTTTTGCAACAGGCACAGGTGCTTATCCACACTGGGAATAACCATGAAAGTCTTGGTGTTATTGACGGAGCTACATGTAAAAGTATCTGAAGATGTTGTCTAGAACTTTAGATAAATTAATAAAAGTATTAACTGGCATGATTGAATCCACTTTTTTTGTAAGGGCTATCTATTACTTTTGCTTTTCTATATAACTAACAAACATAATTTATGCAACTGTGGGAGTTGTATCTGCCAGGGCCTCTACCCAAGGACAGGAAAGGGAGAGCAGTGATAGCCAGTTAGGCTGAAGGGCCTGATGGCATTCTGGTCTTGCCTACATTTCTCTTCTAAACCTTTTCTGAATTATTTTCTGCATTTCCCTACCTTTTTTCTTTTTTGTATTTGTAGAATGTCCTTAGATTTTGTGAACTTGTTGAAATTTCATTTTTTTTTTTTTTGTCACAATGTGGCTAGAATAAGTTCTGGAAAATGGAGACAATTCAATTTATTAAGATGAAGTTAGTGCCTCTTTCTATTAGTATAAGAATTTATCTTCTACAGTCTGAACCTTAAATTTCCTTTTGGGCAGAAAAGGTATGCTAGAGATTGTCTAGATGTCTAAGACCACTAATTATTTATCCTACTTATGGCTACCATCATTTGGAAGGTTTTCCTACAAAGCTATTGGAAACCTAACATTGTTTAGGCCAAGTTCTTTGAAGGTGTTCACACATAGGTTCTTACAGTTATGAAAATTCTACAAGAAATTGAAAAGACGAATTTATAGAATGAAATTTTGGTTTATTAACTTGATGTTTCCCAAACTGTGGTTTGTAGACATATTCTTGTGTGTCCATAATAATCATTAAGAAAAAAGATCTGTGTATCATCAAATTGGGAATATTTATATATGCTACCCCTGCTCCAAAAGGGGGAAACCTTGAGAGGGATCCTCTGTGCATTTCAGCCCCTTTCTTTCTCTCCCTTCTGATATTACTGGAGACAAAATGAAAGCCAGACCCTTTCTGCCAGAAAAAAATGTGTATCTCAGAGATTCGGGAACCAAAAACTTCAGGTATGGAACCACAGACGTCACACTAAAGGACACAGGTTTCCCAATCTAAAACAAAAGACTGAGTATTTCTTCTGGGCCCCTGAGCCAATAATCGTCTTCTCAGCAAGATGAGGTATGTTTGAGATATGTATGCTACCATGAATTTCAGCCTGCTCCCCTCTATGAAAGCATTTCCCCAAGTGTGAGCTGTGGAATTATGGTACAGGAAGATGTTCCATTTGGAAAGTAATATATCATAGTCTATACATTAGATTAAGCCATAAAAAATAGTCCTTAATTCAAAAAAACAATATTCAAAAGCATTAATTAAAGTAATGCCTAAAACTATTTTCTTCTCCCCTTAAATACTTTTCTGCCCATAATCTGATGAATGGATTTGAACTTACATTGTTGCCAACAAATATAGCAGCAATTACAGTCAAAAAACCAAACTGTTGAAGAAAATTAATCCTTTACTTTGAATGAATCAGACACTACGACAGCTTCCATAATTGTGTCTGACAGTACCAAATCATGTCTGAGATAAAACACTGCATGACACATAATCAAACAAATAATTTGCAAGAGTTGTGGGAGGGGAGAGAACAAATGCTCCCCAGCACTCTTGTACGTCATGGGAGCACATGACAAAGGGTGTTAAAGAGGTACAATAGGCTACTGGTACTGAGATCATTTTAGACCATCTTATCACTGGAATACTACAGAACACCATCGTCTATTTATCACATAGTAAAAAGGATTCTATGCTGATAGGATTTGTTTGTATTTGTTCTATTTTATTATTATTTGACTAACATCCTCTGTTAGAAACAATATTTAGCCCATCTAGCCTCAATATAGAAAGCTTTTACCACATGAACAAAATCAATTTGTTCTGTTTGAAGGACAGAGTAATTTGATTAACTACAAAGTACTATAATGCAAAGTTTATTCCCATTTCATCAATCTAATATATGCAGAAATGAAATGTAGTCAACAAGTAAAATATGCACAACAACAAGGCTTTTTTATACTAGCCTTCAAATGTATGTACATACAGATAGATATCATACATATAATGGTATACATATAATTTTGCAGAATATCCATTCAACATTTTTCTTCATTGTTGATTTTTTTTATTAAGTGTTTTACCATTTGATAAACAAATTTATACCTCATTTCCAGGATACTAAGTAATTGTACATGTCTAACCCAGCAATAACAATTTAGGTACCTAGTGCACAAGATCAAAAATAAGATGTCGTTGCTGGTAGTAGCTCAAAACAAGTACTTTGGTCCAATAGATAACATTATGAAAATGTTTTCAACTTTAATTTCAACTACAGTACAGAAAATGTTTTGTTTTTTTCTAGAACATAATTCATATAATCCATATCCATAAGATATTTTTAACATTCATGATGTATTTTTCATATCCTAATTTGCATCCATATACATTCCAGATCAGACTAGGTGAAGAGTGAAAACAGACAGTAGAATATTTGCAATTTATCTGAAGAACACAAATGTGTAGGGTTTTTTTTACACTGAATGTATTAAATTATGAATAATGCAGCATTATCTGACAAGAATTCTCACAAATAACTACTTTTAAATTTCCCAGCTTGCATTCTACCAAAATTATTTTTCATATTTAGACCTCACAGCTTATCAATGCTGACAAATATGCAATGTCAAAATAAATCTTTTATAAACACATTGTATGAACACATAAATAATTCTATAAAATATTAATTTATCTTTTTGCCTCTTATTTAAAGACTGTAATACTATATGAACTTACTTTCCCTATACTTATGGAAGCATATGACTACAGATTTTTGAAAAATTCTAAAAACCCTGAGTAAATAAGGATAGTGTCCTAAGTAAACAATCTTCTCAAGCCTTCCTTAGGTGCATTAGATTAACAGATTAAGAAAGAATGAAAAGTAGACATGTTTTTAAGGATTTTTTCTCTTTTGCTCATATTCCCTGACTTGAGGCATCCAGTTGAGAGGGACTGCCATTTCTGTAACAGAAGCCAATAAAGGGAAATTGTGTAAAAGAACTAAAGACATTAAAATTAGTTTGTCTTAAATTTATAAAATCAAATAGAAATTCCAGCCATTATTATTGAAAGGAAATAAATAAAAATGACATTATGTCTGAGATGTTCCCTCAACAGTATCATTGCCATTTTAAGAAACCCTCCTTAAACATGCTAACATTTTTAGTGCCTGAAGATTTTAATATCACCTCTTTATAATTATTACATACCTTAAAGTTCCAGTGAATTGGAACTCAGAATTCTACTCATTTCTTACTCACCAAAATGACATTAGTTTTTAAAAATATATGTCATCACCAGCTCTAACTAAGCTACATAAAGTAGTAGCACAGGAAGAAGTAGGTGTGTGTGTAGAGGGTAAAAATCACAACGTGGATGGGAAAAGTGAAAGAGAATGAGAAAGCGAGCTATACTTCTCATTGCCCCAAACAAGACTTCCATACAGACAACCTGCTGGGGCTTATGATTCACATTACTCCCATGTCCCTTTAGTACTGATAACTTAACAGTTATCACTACACAGACACATGGCAATTTGACATAACCATACAAAATATTGCTTTTATAAAATGTACATGTTAGTCCCCTCCAAAGCTCACATTGAAATTGCCATTGTGGGAATGTTAAGAGGTGGGACTTAGCCTAAGAGTTCTTAGCCTAAGAGGGTGTGCTCCACTTTCTGAATAAGATTGAAGATGTTATAGATCAGCTTGTTTTTGCCACATGCTTATGTAGCAGTTAGCAGTAAGACCCTGGCTAGTTGTGAGCACCTTGATATGTTTCCCAGGCTCTGTAAATGTGAGCCAATACACTTCAACTCATTGTAAATTACTCAGTCTGGGGTATTCGGTTACAGCAGCACAGAATGAAGTAAGATATGTCCTGTGGCTAAGTTCTAAAACTGCCTTATTATTTCTAGTAAGTTACTATGGGCCCATCTTTTCTAGAAAAAGGAAGGGAAGAAACAGTTATTCTTCTTAATTTAAAAAAGAGGACCAAGGATACAAATCCCCCCACCTACTGTGGTTTAACTTCTTCTTCTTTTTTTTTTTTTTTTTTTTTTTTTTGCTGCCACAAACCCCACATCTCTACTACTAGCCAAACAGAACTCAATGAAGTTCCAGAATGAATGGGCACGAAGTTGAAGAAATTTATTTATCCTAAAATATTTGCAGACTAAGAACAAATTCAGGAGATAAAGTATAAGAATGTTATCTTTAACAAACTATTCAGGTATTTCTAGGCACCTCAAAGTTGCAAAAGCCCTGAATCAACTACAGGAAGAGAGGCATATTGGGCCTAAGTGGCTAAAGGTACCAAACTAAATGAAAACATGGGTTAATCTCATTTATTTCTATAACCAGACACATCTACCAACCAGAAAAAGGCAATGTCATAAATTAAAAAGCAAACTTCTAAAGAGAAGCTACAAAAACATTTTAAGAAGGAAAAATGAAGAAAATACAAATAGGATCAAGTCCAAGTATACCAAGGTGGCACTTCTCAACTTGTGTACTAAAAAATCCTGCAGAGTTCCCTAGTTTACAGGGAAAGGTGGGATCTCAATGCAAGGTAAGTCCATGGGTTTGGGATAAGTGGCTTTCAGATCATGTGCCACACAAATATAGACAAATATTTTCTAAGTATGTTAAGGAATGAAAATATTGTGAAGTATCAATGTAATGAAAGTGCTAGCCTGAGGGAAAAAACCTAGGTTCAACTTCTTGCTATCTCAGTAGCTAAATGACCTTAAATTACTGAGCCTTTTGAAACCCTTAGTAAGGCTCATTTATTAAATGAGAAATAGTTTAGACTAATTTAGCTCTAAAATTCCATCATTTCCCATACATATACACTTGATGTAAAGTAACAGCCACACTTATTTAATTAAAAACTCTCAACTCCTTCAGTCATTCAATAAATATTTATCAAGCACCTAATCTGTGCCAGGTGTGTGAAAATCTGGGAAAACATGGAAGACATAATTCCTCAATACATCTTAATGTGAAAGTGGTTAAATAGTAAATGCTTCTAAATAGAAATCTGCATATATAATGAAAGCTTACCTATGCATAATTAATAAATATTAACTTTAGTTATAGTCAGAGCTTCTGCCAGGATGATTTTCCTCCTCTACATACTCAATTGCTTTTAAAAAATTATTTATGTAAACAATTACTGCTAAACTGCATTTAAAATCAAAATCAATTCCAAAAGTATAAGTTTATAAAAATAGTTTATTTTTAAAGACTCAATAGGACTTCAACATCTTATTTTCAGATTATACCAAAAAAGGCAATTGAGTGTTCAGTATATTTTAATTCATGATGGAATCTGTTCCATATCGAAGACTGTATATATATATATGGTGGGGGAAAGCATGATTCAAAGTTTTAATTAAATATTACATAATTGGATTTCACCCCAAATATTTAAGCTGAAATTTTCAAATGAATACAATTTTAAAAGTTACAAATATATATATCAACTTACAACTGAAACATTTAGTATTTTTACAGTGTTTTTAAAAATCTAGTTCCATAATCACTTTCTTTTCCTTAAAAAAAAAAAATCCTCAGCATATGAGAAGTTTACATTTTGCTGGAAATGCATACATGCACCTAATAGTAAGATCCAAAATGAGAAGAATTACTATCTCCAGGAGTGGGTGGGGGAGGCAGTGGTGGAGGAGGGGGAGGTGGGGGCAAGGAGTATGGTAAGTTAAGCATTGGATGAGGTGCCATGTTAGGTGCAGCCCAACCCATGTTTACAGATGGAGGTGGTGGAGGGAGTGGAAAGTTATGCATGTCAAACACAGGCGGAGGAAAGGGGTATTGTGGCATAACAGGATTATCTTGTCTCTGAGGTGGAAATCCCAAAGTCTCTTGAGATACCATATGTTCTGAATTATAAAACTGCTGAGCTGGAGGCCTGATGTGGCAAGATCGAGGGTATCTACCCCTAGAATATCCTCGTGTGAATTCCCTGTTGCGATATCCTTTTGAATGTTCTGAAGAAGGGCTATAAGCATTCCAATTCTGATGAACTTCAGCAAAATCTTCACCTTTGAGTGGGGAAAAAAAATATATACATAAAACCAAAATTAAAATACCAAAAAGCACGGTTTGAAATTTTAATAATGCCTTTTTTAAAATTACCAAAATACGGCAGTTAAAACAATGTTAAATTTGAAGTTGTCAATTTTAAATAAATTGAAAAAGTAAAACTTAAAGCCCAAGGATTGGGAGAAAGCAAGACAGAAAACACTGAAGACAGTGACTCCAGCCAAACACCACAGAAACAACTACAGCACCATCCCACTTACACTCTCAAAGGTGAGCAGACAGCCCGGACTTCTACCCTTGACCACCTGTAATGAAACACCCAATCATCCTGCCAGGACAGTGTCAGGGTCAGAGTGAGCATGGCCCTAGTAACAAAACCTCCTCAGAGTGATGGTGGAGAGCACACAGAGCCAAAACTTCCACCTCCACCAGCAGCAGCACTGTGTTCTTCCCTTTGTGCACTGAGGTGGTGCAGGAAAAGACTCAGCAGAGTCAGGACTTTCCCTCAGCCCAGTGGGAAAAGGTTATCCTTTACTGGTGTCAGTGACAACATAACTCCCTACTCCTACCAGGCACTGGAGAAGATCTAGTGGGGTGTCAGAACTTCACCCCTGTCTTACAGTAATGAGGCACCCTTTCTACTTGAGTGTCAACAAAGGCTAAGAGGAAAACCTAGGCTCTGCTCTACTTCCTTTCCCTACTAGAACAGTATCTGAAAAACAGACAAATGTGAGCTAAACATACGATTTACATAAGATCCAAGTCTCATAAATACCCAATATACCCAAGCTTTAATAAAACATTAACTCACCATAAAAAAAAGGAAAATTTCAAACTCAAGAAAAAAGGCAAAACCAGCCAGAGCAATACAAAGATATAAGAATTAAGAAAGATAATGCCTTCACAGAAATGCTTCAGCAAGAAATGTTATGCACACCTTTAAAAAATGAAAGTAAGAAAATCTCAGATAAAAAATAGAATAGAAATTTTAGATATGAACATTATAATAATCAAAATAAATAAAAGTGAACAATATTGAAGGAGAAGAACAATACTAGAGGATTAACACTACCCAACTTCAAGAGTTACTATGAACCTACAGTAGACACAACAATGTGCTATGGAGAAAGAACAAACAGATCAACAAAAGAGAGAGCCCAGAAATAGACCTATACAAATATTTATAGTATATGAATTTATATACTCAGCTAATATTTGACAAAAGGTACTTTAATGGCCCAAAGGCGATTTTCAACAAATGGTGTTGAAACAACTAGACATCTGTGAATGAAATAGAATCTGTGAAAGAAAGAAAAGACAGAAACCTTAACTCTTCATAAGATTTAATTCAACATGTACCACAGACCTAAATGTAAAAAATCACTGATAAGCTGAATTTCATTACAATTAAATTTTTCTGCTCTCTGAAAGACAATGTCAAGAAAATGATGTTAAAAAAAAACTTATAGACACAGCTGATTTAAAAAAACTATTATTAAAAATAGATAAAGAATTCTTAAAACTCAACAATAAGAATCTGATTAAAAAATAGGCCAAAGACCTTAACAGACACCAGACACCTAACCAAAGAAGATATATAGTTGGCAAATAAGCATACGAAAAGACACCTAACCAAAGAAGATATATAGTTGGCAAATAAGCATACGAAAAGACGCTGTTATACATCAACAGAGAAGTGCAAATTAAAACAATGAGATACCACTACACACTTATTAGAATTGTCAAAATCCAGAGAACATCAAATGTTGGCAAGGTTATGGAGTAACAGGAACTCCTATCCATTGCTGACAGGAAAGCAAAATGGTACAGTCACTATGGAAGACAATTTGTAAGTTTTTCTCATAACTAAGCTTACTTTTAACATATGGCACAGCAATCTTGCCTCTTGGTACAGCAATCTTGTTTCTTGGTATTTATTCAAATTAGTTGAAAACATATCCATCCACGCACAAACAACAACAACAAAAAACTTGCACATGAATGTGTCTTTAGTCTTATTCACAAATCAATTTTATAATGAACCTAATACTGATATGTAAAAAAAAAGAAAGTCTTAAAAAATTGATGGATGAGTTCAAAAACAGAATACAGGGAACAAGGAAATATCAGAGAACTTGAAGATAGAAAATCAACTGGAAAAACGTATTAGGGTTGTGTTCTGAAAACTACAAAATGCTAATGAAAAGAAATCAAACACCGTCTAAATAAACAAAACTGTGTACCATGTTCATGGAATGTCAGCGGAGCTTGGATGACAATTCTTTCAAAAATAATCAATATGTTTACTGCAATTGCTATTACAATTTCAGCAAGATTTTTTGTCAATACAGAGAAGATTATTTTAAAATTTGTAAGGATAGGCAAATAACCTAGAATAGCTAAAAATCATTCTAAAAAAGAGAAAGAAAGTAGAAGGTGTCACTAGAGCCAATTTCAAGACTTAGTATTAAGTACAATAATAAAGACTGTGGTATAGACACATAACAATGGAATAGAACAGAGAAGCCAGAAACAGATCAACACAATATAGCCAAATAATTTCTGATGAACCTCAAAAGGAATTCACTGGAGTAATCATAGCTTTTCAACAAATAGTAAAGAAACAATTCGACATCTATAAGCAAAAGAATCAACATCAATCAAATCACTTATCCTATTCAAAATTTAACTCAAAATGGATCATGAATATAAAATGTGAAGCAGATGACTACAAAACTTTAGAGAAAAAAAGAAAAAATCTTTACTATGATTAGGCAAGAAGTTATTAGACTTTATAAAATGAAATCTGATATATTTGTCTTTCATAAAACTAAAAACTTTTGTTCTGTAAAAGACCCTTTTAAGAGGATGAAATGACAAGCTACAAACTGAAGAAATTCTATATAAAGTACATATTTGCCAAAGGACTCAAATACAAAAATTTATTTTTAAAAACTTCAAATAATTCAAAAGGAAAATAACAGAAATACAATTAGAAAATAGAGAAAAACATGAATAAACATTACCACCAAAGAGGGTAAATAGTTAAAAATGACCACATGAAAAGATGGTCAATGTTATTAGCCATTAGGAAAGTGCAAATTAAAACCACAATTAAAGATCACTTACACCTAAAATTAAAAATGACAACACTAAATGTTGGTGAGAATGCAGAGAAGCTGAGTCACCAGTGTTACTACTGATGACAATATAAAATAGTACCTCCAAAACAAAAAAAAAAAAGGGCATGACAGTTTAAGAAACTAAGCCTGTAATGCAACTATCATATAACTTAGCAATTACATTTTTGTGTATATGTCCCAGAAGAACGGAAATTTGTTTTCACACAAAAATCTATATACAAATATTTATAGCAGCTTTGCCCAAATGAACAAAAAATGCAAACAACTCAGATATCCTCTAATAGATGAATGTTTAAACAACCTATGGTATAGTCCCAACATGGAATAGTACTATTCAATGAAAAGGAAAAATCTATTAAGTGTATCTATAATAATAAATATAACAACCTGGATGGATGCCAAGAAAATTACAGTCACTGGCAAAATCAAATCCCTAATTTTAACATGCTATATAGCTCCATTTACATAACATTCTTCACATGACACTGTATTTTAGAGAAATGAATAACAGAT
This sequence comes from Spermophilus citellus, assembly GCF_964194105.1. NCBI lineage: Eukaryota > Metazoa > Chordata > Mammalia > Rodentia > Sciuridae > Spermophilus > Spermophilus citellus. The sequence goes on along the minus strand of NC_138196.1, from coordinate 70,545,386 downwards.
AAGTGGTATGAGCTGAGGAAGCAAGATAGCAGGAAATGGATATGACTATAAAAAGGAAACCTAGGGAGCTTGCTGATGATAGAAATGTTATGTATGTTGACTGCATGTCAAAAATCCTGGCTGTGATATTGTACTACCAAATTTTACAAGATGTCACAACTGGAGGAAACTGGGTAAAAGGTATGCAGCATGTCTCCTATTATTTCTTATATCACAAAAAATTTAATTTTAAAAAGCTATCACTAACTATTCCCTTGTGACTCTCACCCACCCCTATCCCATGTTGCACAATTTCTCCAATAGTTCCTGGATGCCAGAAAGTAACACAGAACATAGAAATGTCTTTCAGCTTTATTACAGATAAACCTATATAGATCTAAATGAATGTAAATAAAGACTACATATTATATTCACTCACCTGGCTCATTAAATTCAGATTTGAGTTTTTTCCGGCCTTGAATCTGAGATTTTTTTCTCTGTTTGGCTTCTTTTTCTTTTTCATCATCACTGAAGTCTAAGGCCTTGCAGATGAAAGTAGATTTAAATCACACAGATTTGTCAATTCATACTTAGAGACTTAGAACAAACCTGTAAGACCTACTATTTAGCAACTGACCTTGACAAGTTTCTCCTTTCAGTACTTAATATTTTCCAGTAATATCTCAACTAATTAGAAATCTTAAAAAGTCAAGTTTCTTTGTTTTTGACAATTGCCTAAAGACTTCATTAATACAGGCCATTAATAAAGCTGTTTAATCATTAATCAAGCTGTTAAACCATCAATCAAGGTTTATTAATTCCTAGAAAGTTTTGGGTAGGTAACTTTACATCATCAGGTGTGGGCACTGCCTGGCCAGAAGTCTGACCTCCAGCTTACACTTAAGATTGATCATAATGCCAGTTGCCAAAGGATGCCAAAATAATGATTGATTAGTTAAGATTAAGCAAATTTCACACACCATCAGATCCAATATAAAAATAAAACATTGCTTTGTGACTCATTTATTTAAAAACATTAATATAACCATTATATGCCAGTCTCATTCTACACTCTTAACAGGTTACAGTAAAACCAATAAATATAAAATAAGACAAAGTAAGGGCATAAAAAATCATGGGGATGTTATGTAGATCCACTCCCACCAGAAGCAGCACTGTGTTCTTTCCCTTCCCTGGCTTTCAAAACCAGACAGAGAACTATATGATCTAAATTCTAAGAGAAAATTATTTCAAATTACTAGCGTAAAATTCACATTTTACAGGGAATTGGAATTCACCATTCTACACCTGTCAGAAAATCAAGATTTATGTATGATATCTTTAGTTCAGGTATATTGTTTTTCTACTACCACTAGAAAACATATTACCTTTCATATGTAGGCGTATGTGCACACTTAAAAGGAAGAAATATAATAGATGTAAATGTCTCTGTATGGCATTTTCAGTATGCTCTTGCTGAAATAATATAATATTTTCCAGATAAAATCCTCCATGAACCACTAAGACCATATACCTACCATTATCATTCTCAAACACATCAACTAAATTTTAGTACCTTCAAATATAAGATACATTTTTTTTATTACTGATCTTAATGTATTAAGATTTTTAAACTCAGGTTGAATCTGGCATCCACCAGACACCAGAAAGTACTAAGATCAGATGGAAGATGTTTATTTCTTTGAAACTATTTAGTCAAATGAGAAAACAAATAAACCAGCAATACAATGAGTAAGTATTATGGGGTTGGATAAAGAGGAAAAAAAGAAAGAAAGCCTTCTTGGTAAAAATAACCCAAGATAAACATCTCATGAGTTAGCTGTGAAAATAAGAGAAAGGAAATCTTCAGGAAGTGGGAATGATATGTGCAGAGGCACTGAAGTATATGGTGTGTAAAAAAAGTCAAAAGGATTCTGTAAGGCAAAGTGAAAGCTTCTTATACAGCAAAATCAAAGAGACAAGGTTGGAGAAGTTAATAAGAACATTATTGTGCCATTTTAAATACCCATGCATCATCTCAAAGCAAGAGGGAAGAAATAAAGAATTTTAATTTGGAATAGTTTATTTTAGAGAGATTACGTTGGTAAAATTTTGCTAAGATTTACTTTTCCTTGTTTTCAAATTTGCATTCATTAAACATTTATTCAGTTATAAATTCATATGTTTATGTTAGAAATGGATATTAAAATAAGATGTATTCCTGAGTGATTTTGAGGACCTTAATGCATCTCCAACATTTTCATAGTACATTATCTCTCAAATTTTCTTTTATATGTTAAAGCTTCCTATTTTCAGGGCACATAATTTATTTTAGGCCTCACAAATTCTAATCAACCATCAATATCAGGCAATAATTCGGAACTACAAAATATCATCAACAAATATTACAAAATCCAATCCCAACACAGTTCATGATCCAGTCTGCCATCTGGAAAAAATAAACATCATGAAGCATGTGGGATTTCATTTTGTCATTAATCTTTTATGAAACCAATTTCATAAACACTTTACATTATCACAATTAGTAACTTCCATGTTTAGTCTGGAAATAATAGGCATGTATTAGAATATCTGAATTTCACAAGAGAGATATTTCAAGATCTGATTCAATCTCCAAAACACTTTTGAAACAGAATTTGAGAAACAAAATGCTCTAAACCTACCAGAGAATGTTATGTGAGTGTACAGAGCATTACATGTGTACATGTTAACTAGAAAACATAATCCCATTTCAATGTGGATAATAAGCTAAGATCCCTCCCTGGTCAAGTGACTCATACCTGTATAAAATTCTCTATGTGGGTATAAAACTACCTCAACAAAATTAGAAGTTAATACACACCATGAGCTTGGCATTGCTTGAGAATATCTAAAATGATTATCTGAATCTGCAAATACCAAAAATCAATAATACTGAAAAAAATTTTACAGAACTGAGTACAAGAAAATCTGCTTTAACATCTCCATGGAGAGTTAAACCAAATAATTCTACTAAATAATTAATTCATTTACATATTACCCCCAAATTAATTTCACATCTCTAAACAGACTAGATTATCAACCCATCATTCCATGCCTTGTTGGAATAGATATAAAAATATAAATCAAGGAGATCTTGTTTCAGAAAGGTAATTATGCTGTAAAAAATGGGGAGGTAGGTAAGTCTCTAATGATTTTATATGAAGGGTGCATATTATCAAAAGCTTCACAATAATGTTTTCATGACCCATTTGAAGAATTTACTAAAACAATTAAAAACTTACTAAAAATAAAAACTTTCAAAATAAAATAAAGTAATGCCTTTACCAGTTACCAACAAAGTTAATACAACAGGAAACACAAGGTAAATGAGGGGATTATTTTTTTTTAAATGTATTAGACTTAAGTCATGCCTACTTTATAAAACATTCAGTAAGAAGCTTAATACTTACATCTGGTGGTGGTTCCTGATCATTCTTCCATGATGCATCTGATCCCCTATCCCTGAAAAAAGAATTTTAATAAACAAATTTAAAAAGTACTTATCAAAAATATGCTGTTAACAGTGCTTATATAACATTAATAGTATGGAAAATAAAGAAGATGAGCGCAACTGGAAATTTTGCAATACATGAAAATAGCAAAAAACAAAAGACCATTTATGTGTCCTTTACCTTATTTCAGATAATATGAGAATCTCATAAGAAAACCACAAAATTTGGACCCATTTAAGTATTACAATTAGGGAATTAAGAAGAGAAACCCATTTAAGTATTACAATTAGGGAATTAAGATTGTGGTGTGCAGATAAACATGGTTTTACTTTTGTGATACCTGAAGTTTGCATAAACTCTGTTCAGGAAATGTTTGTTCAACATCAATTACAAATCAGAAGTCACTCAAGCAGCTACAGATGCAAAGATATGAAGTGTTCCCTTTTCTGGGATTTTACAGATCTGATGCTAGAGCTATTGATTTAAATCCTTCTCTCCTCATTCTGACTGACTGTAAGTAGCCCAGACTTATTTCAACAATTATTAAGTGGCCCAGACTTATTTCAACAGGGATTCTCAAAGCACGGAAAGTGAAAGAAAGACTAATTTGAGGAGGATGAGAAGAAACACTGAAAATTCAGAAGGACAGAATAATCAGAGGTGTATGTGGAAGGAGTAAAGGGAGCTGAAACTTAATTACTCCTGGTGGAAAAGTTTCACATTCTATAAAACCAAGAAAAGTACATATAATGAATATGATTATAATTTCTTAAACCTCACTTTTAAATCTTACCTTTTTAATCTTATTAATTCCATGACTTCAGGCAATACAGTTATTCAAATGCACTAAAATATTATAAAGTACTGTGACCGGATGTTTTTTCTCATTGCTTTAAACTAGATAATGAGTGAGGGTCTCAGGAATTAATGCCACTAAAATCAATGCACAGATGTCAGTATGGTGGCACAAAATGAACATCAAGTTTGCTTTAAATATTTGACTTGGATCTTTGACATTATATATGATGTATTTTTTTTATCAGTTAAATAAGGTACTTATTTATTCAATTGTCATTTTACAATCTGTGCATTTAACACAGCTCCAATATTCCTTTTGGAATATATGACATCTCATGACCTGAAATGGCTTAGCCTGGAGTTCAAATATATAATTGGGAAAAATTCCCCAACTAGTACATCTACCACAGGAAATCAAAAAGCCACTAAAGGAAAAATCAGACAACATTTCTGAAAGCACTTTTAACAGACAGTATAAGGAAAGCTAAAATTAAATTAGCCTTGTTAGGCTGGTAAGTTAAGTAGTGCACAGAGTTCCCATGAGAGACACCAAAGTGCACCATCAATGGGGTTTATGCAGGACGATCTAATTCCCAATTCTATAGTTTATTCCTATTTAATAAACATTTTCAGAAAACATTCCAACTACCTGTGTTAAGCTAAAATATTTATTGTTAAAGGCTAAGAATATCATATAAACACAGCAGCATCTTGATATCCGTAGCAAATGGAAATGTTAATTATTTAAAGCATTATTTTAAAACATATTAAAACCTTTATGACTTAATGTCTATTTAATTCATCTTTCCTGCTAGCAGTTATTTAGGGAAATTAACCTTACACAATCTGAAGAGATTGAACAAAATTATCTTTCAGATAATTATGATCTTTTTAAACATGAGTTTAATCAATTAAAGACTACAAATTTCACCTCTGAAATAACTAAAGAAATTCAGTGACTTAATTTAACTTGGAAGTGGAATAGAGACCTTAAGCTTTGCAGCATGGACTAATACTTTGGAGGAAGACCCAAGGTTACCCACTGACTAAATTTCCTTGAAAAAGTACATCTAAAAATACATAGCCTGTATTTCAGATTTCCTATAACAAGAGAGCTAAAACTTAAACAAATCTGTGTCAAAGAGCAAAGTCTTTTTGGATTTAAGACCCCCTCTGCCTCCCTCTTCTGTGGTCTTCTTCCATTCCTAATTTGACTATATTTTTGTAGTTAACTACAGCTTTCTCAAAGCACTCAACTTATTTTTATAGAAAAACCTATCCTACTTGAACTCATATACCATGTTTAGATAAAAAATTAAATTATGGGCTGGGCTTGCTGGCACATGCTGTAATCATAGACACGTAGGAAGCTGAGGCAGGAGGATTTCAATTTGACATGGGCATGGGCAACTTAGTGAGATCTTTTCTCAAAATAAAAATTAAAATAGGGTGGGCACAGTGGGAACCCCCTGAAGTTCAATCCTTAGTACCACCACCCTTCCAAAAAAAAGAGAAAGTAAAAGAAGAGATTAAATTATATAATTATCACAGTAAGTTCTACTGATATAAATCAGCTGTACAGCTAACACTTGCCAACACAATACTTGCAAAATAGACAATAAACCAGAAAGAGTACAATTAGACTCACATACTACAGGAATCATTCTGTATATATATAGACAAAATGGAGGCCACTAATTTGTTGGAGAGGTCAACCTTTTTACCACAGCTTTACATTCAACTTCGCAGTGACATATTTTAATTGTCTCTCTCCATAAATTTACAAATTATAAGCAATCTAAAATTTAGTCACTTCTTTTCTTGGTGAATATTTTAGTTTTATTAAATAGTTAACCCTATGAATGTAAACCAAACAGAATTTTATTTAAAATCTAAAGGAACATTTTAAAATCAAAATATCAATGTTGAAGTAGTTACATACAGAACATAATGAAAAAAACAATGAACTAGAATTCATAAAATTTACACGATACAAATGTTCTCCCAGTGGGCTATCATTACATCTGGAACAAAAGATACAAATGATTTCTACCTATAAAATGTGATAACAAATCGTAGAATTATTCTTAAATGTTAGATAAATAAAGAATTAATATGTCAATAAAGTACTTACTGTTTTAGTTTTTCTGTGAATATATATTGGGTGAAGTCTTTCATTGATGGAGCAAAATACATAGTCTCCCTGATTTTAATACCTTTACTTTCAATGTGATCTGAAGAATTAAACCGTAACACATAAAACGGATGTGCAACAGGTCCAAATATTTCAAATATCTACAAAATAGAAGAAGCATAAAGGTCTATTTTAACATGGAAAATGATTTGAAATGTTAGCAATATTTCTTTTGAAAATGCCACTTGTAGCTGCTAAAATAAGATAATTTTGTCAATGTTAGAGCAATGAACTTATGCTTGTCCTGTTTATATACTCAGTCTTCATATTTTGATTATAAATGCAGCTTATCCCAAATTTCCTTATAAAAAATTTTTCTAAGCTTGTTTCTTAACAAATTAAAATCATTATAGTGGTTACCTTATAGATGCAAATAACGAAATTTAAAAAGTATTGTCCATTTAAGTTGTAAGGTACAAATATTATAACTGATAACTTTTGAATTTAAGATGCTATCTGCATTTGTACTTTTATAATTGGGAAACTAAAGTAAGCTTCTGCAGATCAACTCTTCTGTTTCCATAGAGTGTTAGACATTTTAAAAAATTAAACCATGACTTTTTAAAAAGCAGTTAAGTATATAATTTTAATGGCTATATAGCACAATTTATTAATTTGTCTCGTTACTGTATATTCAGGCAGCTTCCAAGTTGTCCAATAGAAGACATGATGCCATGGTGGACGTCTTCATATGTACATCTCTCTCTAATTTTGAAAACTTCTAAAAACTGATTTGGAAGAAGCTGAATTATCAGAACCAAATATGATAATTATTAAAGCTATTGATGTAAATTACTAAATCCTTGAACCAAATATGATAATTATTAAAACACTGATGTGAATTACTAAATCCTTGGACAATTTATACCAACTGGAAAGTGTCTATTTTATCAAATCTTTGATTCTGATATTAAGTCTTCTCATTTTGTAATACACAGTATAGTATTCCAGCTTTTGTTCATTTTCATTAAGGCATAAAACATCTAACACAGCAAGGTACACCATTCTGAAGGTTATTATACCCTAAAAACAAGTAGTAGCATTAAAAGCAATTAAAATGCCAATGTATTCTGAATTAACATCAATAATTTAGAACTGATAAAAAATTTTAAAAGTAAAACAAATGATCTAATAAAACAACAAAAAATCATCTTTGAGAGGTTTATATAAACACAACATACCTCTAGCTGACACAGTGGCACATGCCTATCTATAAAAAAAAATATGTCAACAGGGTTATAAAGAGTCTGGTTTGAACTAAAATGTAAATGACATTCAAATTCTTAGACAATGAAGTGCTTATGAGCCACAACTATAGTGGAATCATCATAAAGTTTTTAAGTGAAATAATACCACATTCAAGAGGAAACAGAAAGTTGAACTGTGAAATTGATATGTGTGGCATGCACCAATATTGACCTGTACCCCTACCTCAATCAGTCACAGGAAATTTGGCCAAGTCTACTTAAGCAATTTAGCAAACAGTTATTAAAAAAAAAAAAGAATTTGATAATATTTTAAGTAACTGTCAACTGCAAAATATAGATATATCTGATTGCTAAACTATGAGGAGAAAGTTTAAACACAGCAGAGCTCAGGCCAGCCCATGTCTTCTCATACAGTTCTACAATGAGTAATTTGTATCCCTCCTTAGTAATTCCACTCAACTTTGGGAACTTTGTAATTTCCAAAAAACTTAACTTGAAATAAAAGCAAAACAAATAACAGACTGCAAGGAGAGTGTGAAAAGAAAAATTTAGGATAGTAACAATGGAGACATTTACTTTGAGGTGGTTGAGCAGCTTTATACCTTAATCAATAGTACATATTCTGTAGTAGAAGTGCTCATACAAAGGATTTCTGTCACACAGAGGTTAACATATACCACTACCACAACATGGTACAGATATAACATGGAATCTGTTGGGAAAAAACTGAGGGACACAGTATTAATGAAGTGTATGCAGTCCCTCAAATTCTCATTCCACAGGATAGACTGGGCTTAGACATTTTGTATACAGCATGGCCAAAGTCCCAGCAAGTGTATGTGCTGGGCCTTCCTGAGCCAGCAGACTGACAGGCACAGAAAACACTCTAGTAGGGAGAATGAGCACCACCCTATTCTCCCTCTCTACAAACACACCATGTCACACACATAAAAGTCAGTCTAAGAGGGACTAGTAAGTCACAGATTCTCTAAGTAACAAGAAATACATCCAGGAATCTCCAGGAACAGGAATAGCACTGGAAGACTGTGCATGTAGAAGGCCAAGCCTTCTAATATGCTGCTGGCCTGTTCTACTGAGCCAATTTTTTACTACACTACGAGAAGGTAAATGAAAGTGAGGAAAATTAATCTCCACACCCTTTCAGGATTGTCTTATATCAATCATTTTGTGATTTTTTTAAACATTAACAAAAATGAAAGAATGTAGACAGGCAGGGTATCCCAAGTCACTGGTCAAATCAAGTGATTACTTCAATCGCTGTGTGTATCATATCACAAGTTAACATGAAGTATCCATGAGAACTGAGAGAGGCAAAAAAAAAACAACACTGCATCCATATAACATGGAGACCTTCAGGAACCCATCATATCCTACCTAAAAAGACTGTCAATATAAACTGATCTTTAAAAAAAAAAAAATCAGTAAAAGTTCCTTAGCCAATGGTATTTGAGAGGGAAATAGATCCCAATACTTACCAAAGAGAATCAATCATTACGGGAATCAAAGGGCAAATCTAGAAATAGTAATCTGAGATTGTCCTCCTGACATTAGTGGGGATGGAAGTGGGAGGTGGGAAGGAAATGAAACTGAGTTCTCAGGTCAATTTTGCTCAATTTTATCAAGTTTTCTCTCAGTTTTAAAATGTACTGAAGGAAAAAATATCCTTGCTTCTGAACTGCAATGCAATGGATGGATTAATTCTGATAATTCCTGTGACTTTTTTGGTAAATACCCAAAAGGTCTGGTTAAGAAATATTTCAATGATCAGGGAACTTGATAATTATCAAAATACAAAATTCTTTCTGGGAACAAAAAAGATCCCAGACAAGCTAAATACAAAAAATAAATATTTATGATGTGGGTGTCAGTGAATTTTAAAAAGATAAAGCTGGGTATAGTGGCACATGCCTGTAATCCTAGGGACTTAGGAGGATGAGTCAGGAGAATCTCAGATTTAAGGCCAGTCTGGGCAAGTTAGTGAGACCCTGTCTCAAAATAAAAAAATAAGGAGGGCTGGGGATGTGTTCAGTGATAGAGCACTTGCCTAGTATGCACAAAGTTATGGGTTCAATCTCCAATACGGGGTGGGGATGGGCTACAAAGAACATAAAATATCACTGTGGCTGATTAAGTTTGTTGTTATTGAAGAGCAGAGGACAAAGATATCTAGATAAGATAGCTAACAAGATTAAAGCACATCCATTTCATATCTTGGTCACTGGTTTGTTTTATATTCTAACCCTTCCTATCACCACCACTACTTTGGGGAATCATTTCAAGGTGCTCAGATTTATAATTGAATATTTTTTAATGATTTGTCATTTCTCAAATTTACAAAGCTTCCTGGGTATATTTAAAGATAGATTGAATTTTTGCTTGAAGCCTTATGCCATCTAACTAAAGTTAGTGACCTAACTATTATATTTTTATACTGCTCCTTTCAAAGACAAATGACACAAGCTGATTATTATTAATCACACTTAAAGGTCTGAAAATTCAAATATATCGGGGATATAAAATGTCAGTTTAGAGGGTTTAATTAGCAAAGTGTTTGGGTATTTTGAAATTAAAATTAGCTAGTAAGAGAGAAAGGCAACCATCATGAATATCATAATAAAAGAAATTAAGAAGTGCTCAGCTTCAATATTGTCCTATTCAGAAAATCAAGAAATGTTTCCCTTGCCTCTTCTCCCCTCTTTTTACGGCTCTTCTTTTCCCTTTTCCTCCTCTCTAGAGCAGAAAGAAAACTTTGATTTTTGCCAGGGAAGAAAACAGGTTTCTCCTACAAAAGGGGACCAATGGGCATGGATAGCCTTTCCCATCATGATCATCTGTCAGGGGCTAGAAGGAAATTCTCCTTCAAAGAATAGCCTGACAGCCCCCTGGGAGACATCCTGCCTGGGAGACATCCTGCAGCTACCTATCTCCCTGGAACATCCTGCGGTTATCAGCATCATCAGACATCTTGCAGCTGGCAGTTTTACCAGCCACATCCAGCAATTGCTGATTAGAGAGCTTCCCCATCCCCAGCATATAAATACCCCTGTGTGAACAATAAAAGTTTGCAGCTTGATCAGAATTCCTGTCTTGCTGTCATCCTTCGCGTCTCTTGTCCCTTCATTCCTCCCCATCTAGGTTCGTTGCCCACCGTTGATGTGTCCTGCCAGGCCAGTCGGGACAATCATCTGCTCATTTCCCATTCCTTTTCTCTCTCAATCCACCCAGAGGTCAGTCTATCTCCAATCTTTTACAAAGGCATTGGCAGTAAGCAGAGTTTGTACTATATACTTCAGTACTTCTTTCTAAATTTGAAAATTCTGAGACCCACTTTCAAAAATAAAAAGCCACACCACCAACCTTTAGACACTAACAAGTCCTCTTTCCCCTCACAAACTTTCTCAAAAAATGCCAGAAATATTAGTTCCTCACTCCAATTAATTCTTCTACCAACTGCTTTGCAATTGAGTGACTCACTGCTTTGGTTAACTGGCCAGTCAACCTAAAAAACACATTTAGGTGGTGAAAGGCAGCAGGACACTGATAAAAACCTGACCACTTTCTAAGTTGTGTTAGAATGGACAACAGAAAAAGTTACTGAAAACAAAAATGCTGTGTAAGTTAAAAGCTTAAAATATTTGGTTTTTCTTGATTTAAAGTAAATTAAGTATAACTCCGGGAACAGAAAAAAAAAAGAAGCCGCCGCCATTTATTGTGCATTTGGGAAACCCCAATAAGTTATTTCACCAGAAAACAGCTGGTTACTTATCCCCCTCCCTCCCAAGTCAATACACATTTACTTATTAGCATATACACTTAGATCAAGAACTATTATATTCATTGAAATATTGAGGTGAATAAAAAACTCTGTCCCTATTGTCACATAAAAAATGAACACTTGGTTAGTACTTACATTTTTCTTCCCGGTGCTGGGAACTGATCTCAGGGGTACATTCCCAGCCATTCTATAATTTTGAAACAGGATTTCAGTAAGTTAGTGAGGCTAGCAATGAACTTTGGATGCTCCTGCCTCAGCTTTCTGGACCACTGGGATTATAAGCATGTGCCACTATGCCTGATAGTACTTATATGCTTGATTTTATTAGATTTTATGTCTTATGCTTATTGTCAAAACTGCCTATGTGCTTAGTGAAGTATGTGGTTTTTCACATTAAGGATGAACATGCAGGTTGTTCCACTACTTAGATGTTAAAAGGCCTGGGCGTGATGGCACATGCCTGTAATCCTAGTGACTAGGAAGCCGAGATGGGAAGATCCCAAGTCAAGACCAGCTTCAGCAACTTAGAAAGGCCCTAAGCAACTTAGTTGGAACCTGTCTCAAAATAAAAAATAAAAAGAGCTGGGAACATACTTCATTGGTAAAATGCCCTGGGTTACATACTCAGTTCAAAAAAAGAAAAATGTTAAAAGGGACCGAACCTTATGGTGGCATTGAAAATACACATATTCATAGTTCCCTAGAGGGTACTTACAGTAACACTTCACTGCTGTCCCTGAAATCTTTTCCACTTGAAAAAGACTCTGCTCTTGGCTTCTACCTGAGAAGGCCAAAATCTAAAAACTTTAAAAGAGTCACAAACTCACTGGGACTCACAAACCAAAATTGATTGAGAACTAATACCCTAAGGAAAGTCTTCCTCACTCAGCTCTGCAAACTAGGAGGGCAGGGAACTGTGTCTTATTCAGTATGTATACCTATAGCCTAGCAAAGTACCTGGTAAGAATGCTATGTGTGTGTATTCTGTGACTCATGGAGCAAAGATAGCAGTATGAAACCAATTTACAGATTTATAAAGGACTGAAGGAAATCAAGAATATATTAAACATGAGAGCTCTAGATTGCTCATCTACTAAAATTAATAAACTCTTCTTAGCACCAATAGGGGAAGTAAAAAAAAAAAAGACACAGAATAATTTGTAGGAATTGAATTTTACAAACCTTTCCTGCTGCTTGTCGATCACTTTTAAAAATTACAGTTTCCTCATTAACTGGAGGTAGGTTATTCATAGACTCAATTATTACTGAAAAACATAAAAAAAAATTATTTCAAGATTTAATCCAAAGATAATGTAGAATTTTGGTGAGAATTTATGCTTTAATTACAATATAATTTAAAATAAAACTTAAGGTGGGGGTAACATACACCTTAGCAACTATTTCTCTTCAGTAAACAAAATATAATCACAAAACACAGGCAGCTAACCTGTGATATTTAACACAAAAACTTATAATTCCAAAAAGAAAAATATAAAATATAATGGAAAATTCGAATAACTCATTAAGAAGTCAAAAAATCCAAGAGTAAATTTTGTCAATTTTTGCCAAAAATAGTAAAATCACATGTAGTAACAGAAGAAATCAGTCAGGTTTCTCACTCTGGAATTATTTCCTACAAAGCATTGATTATTTACTGATAAATAAAAATAAAAATGTTAAATTAAGTGCTTAACAAAACATTTTCCCTTGAACAGATGAAAAAAGGGCAAAAGAGTTCACAGTAATTTTTATCATTACATTTAAGTTCCCTTATCAAAAAAAAAAGCATTATCCCATTGGCCTATTTTTACTTGTTGCTCTAATCTTTTGTCTCGTGTTTATTTTTCTTTTTGTGGTTGTATGTCAGTTATTTAACATTTTTGACAGTGACATTTCTCTGCTTCTATCTAGATGGATAATATCTAATTAGTCCCTATTTTTAAAATTCAAACAGAAAAATCCAGTATGGCTTTTAGAACTACACCGTACAATGTCAAATCCTTTCTTTTCATCTAAGGTCTTACTTGAATTCATAGATTAATTTGCCTAATGTATTAATAGTTTTCCTTTTTTAAATTTGGTCAAAATTATGTTAGATATTTTAGGCTTTCAAAACAGGTTGGTATACAATAATAGCATGTGTTGATTTTGATTTATTCACTCTTTATTACCCAGTAAAGTTGAAAAATTTATTAGTATATTTCATTGTGTTGGTCATAATACATTAACAAAGCATTATTCCATGCACATCATACAGTTGACTTTTCCTTGAGGATCAATGCTATGACCTATAATTTGTCTGCAAACATACTACTGATACTACAAGAAATTAATTATCTATTTGATTTATCTATATCTATCTATATATATATATATATATATATATATATATATATATATATATATCTATTTATCTATATATATTATTAAGAACCACAAGGTAAACTTAAAAACTAGTACATGTGATGGCGTGGGAACAATGAATAGAGTTTTAGTAACCCAAATTTTGATTAATAAATTGAAAACTATAAAATTAATTTTTAAAAACACTGACTGATACGGACACTGTCAGAAAGGTCAAAAGATGGAGTCCTATTTCAACCAATGACTTAAGACAACTGATCTTAAGAGTAAGTGACTTGAATATATCTGTGTTCCTTAGATTCTCTAAACTAAGAGGGCTCTTGGGCAATTTACTACCTTCTCACAATTCAAAAATTCTATGATTTCATTAGCGCTGCATTCTACTCTCAGGTGTGTCTCATCATGAGAATTAATGGTACCCACATGAACCTCAAGACTCTTACACGCCTTCCTCACATCTTTGAGCCAAACATATCTAAACTATCCCATTCTTTTCATATTTCATGTCATAAATATCCATTTTTTTAAAAGAGAGAGTGAGAGAGAGTGAGAGAGAGAGAGAGAGAGACAGAATTTTTTAATATTTATTTTTTAGTTTTCGGCGGACACAACATCTTTGTATGTGGTGCTGAGGATCGAACCCGGGCTGCATGCATGCCAGGCGAGTGCACTACCGCTTGAGCCACATCCCCAGCCCCATAAATATCCATTTTAAATCATAGAATTTCAAATTTACATGTTTGTGAGATAAAAATTTTGAGGTACTAGAAAGAATGGCTCCCCAAAAGATATCCCCATGTTCCAATTTCTGAACTTAGAAATATGCTCCTTAAATTTAAAACAGAGACTTTGCAGATGTCATTAAATTTAAGGACCTTGTGATGGAGGTAGAATGCCATGGATTACAAAGGTAGGCCCAATCCAAGGAGTCCTTAAAAGAAGATAACCTTACTGGAGTGTGGTCAGAAAGAGAGGTAATGATGGAAGAAGGGTCAAAAAAGGATGCTACATTAATTACTTTAAGCATGATGGAAGATAGCCCATGGGCTAAGAAATGTGGCCTGCACTAGTCCAAAAGAAACAAAGAAATGGATTTTCCCAAGAGCCTACAGAAAGCAGCTCAGTCCTGCTGGACAATCTGATTTTAGCCCATTAAGACACAAAGTCTCATAATAGATGTGTGGTCATGAGTGGTCTACAAGAACTATAAGATAATAAATCTGAGCCGGGCATGGCAGCACACACCTGTAATTCCAGCTATTCTAGAGGCGAAGGCAGGAGGATAGCAAGTTTGAGACCAGCCTAAACAACTTAGCAAGACCCTGCTCAAAATAAAAGAATAAAAAGAACTGAATGTAGCTCAGTGATAGAGTTTGCGGAGCAAGCTTGGGGACCCAGAGTTCAACCCCCAGTTCTTTGAAAAACATATATAATTAATAACAATAAAAAAATGTATATGGTTTTAAGTCACTACATTTGTAGCAATGTTAGAATGGCAATATAAAACTAATAGAGGAAATTCTGAAGAGAGTATGTCAGTAAATGCAGACTTTAAATTTTTACAGAAAAAATGTACTTCTCTATCATTTAAGTAAAAACTGAATTTTGTACCTCAAACTTAATATAAACACAAAAGTTTATTAATTACAAAGCCCTTGATTTAATTATTAGTATATGCTTGTGGACACAAGTAATTTTGTTAATAAAATTACTTACATACCCAATTGTTCAATTATACTTGAAACCATCCCAAGAGGTTTTAATTCAATATCTTCAGGCAGAATAATAGTGAGTTCTTCAACAGAAGGCAGCTCCTATAATAATATTTAAAGAGAGCATTAATCTTACTCCAACTTCAACAACTTAAACATTTTCCATTTAAAATGTTATACACATTTCTGAAGATGTAACATTAAGCACTTAAAACATCTCTATTGTGTTATCCTTTTTACTGGCTGCATGGACTTCTGATAGCACTTCTCCAATTTAAGTGACAAAAGTATCTCCACAGGTCTACAATATACTCTCTACATCCAATCCAGTTAGAGTATAGAAATAAATATTCCAGACTTTCTCCAATCACATTTCAACAAGAGACACACAAACAAAGCCATTATCATTAAGGACCCCCAAGACATTCCATTAGAAGAGAAATAACTCTACTAGCAACTATAATTGCTCCAAAAAGAGTTCTCTCTGAGTTGTCTTATCAACTTGATTAATTAACCTAGTGGTGACTAAACAGCAGACTATACAGCAGTCTTTTGGGGGCTGTATGGAGAAGAGGTGAACATCTGGCCTCTTCAGGAAAAAAGCAATGAAAACTGTCAGGCAAACATAGAATTCCTGGAAACAGAATGTAGCCTGAGAAAGCTGTGAAGGTGTTACCTGGTATTTTCTCTAAATTACAAAATAAATTACTTATTTTTAAAAAATAAAATAAATTTTTAAAATTTCTCTTCTTTGATCAGCTAAAACCTACAAAAATTCAGTTGCTAACCGAATAGAGATAAAGTTGAAGAGAAATCTACGAATAAAACTGACATTAGCCATTAAATTAAAAAAACAGAGCTTTTTGGTCTTGACCCTTGCCAAATTATATTAACTCTTAGAAGGAAGTTGTTCCTAAAGAAGTCTTGTTTGTTTGTTTTTTTGTGTATCAGGGATTGAACTCAGAGACACTCAACCACTGAGCCACATCCCCAGCCCTGTTTGATATTTTATTTTGAGATAAAGGTACAAAAATGAACTAAATATTGTACAAAAAACACTTCAGAGACAAGTAAATAAAACCAGCTTTGTACAATTTCAAGTTGCGAGTTTGCCTTTGAAAGTCCTAGTAAGTCAAGTAGTATGTATCTGCTTTGAAAACGGCAGATATTTTGGGAACTGAATTAAAGGAAAACAGATCTATTTGTTTACTATAAATGAGCATGCTAGGAGAGGAGAAGTAGAGAAAAATATTCCAAGTTCCATCAATAGGAATTCAATCAACAGAGATACTTTCATGGAGATTTTTGGCAGATCCAAACATATAAAGCTTTAGAAGATGCAGAGGGTTCAAATCTCTCTGCAAAATTCGCTTGGATTACCACATCAGATAATGTGTCAATGCCTGGATGCTAAATGTCACCATCTCTTTCCTAACTATTAAATTTACAATAACTGGACTACCTACAAGCCTAGTTACTATTTACCAAATTATCCTGCTGCTTTTCTTCTATCAAAATATCTTATTGTTTAACATTTCATTTGTTTACATACTTATTGTCCATTTTCCTAACTAGACAATAAATTCAACAATAACTAGGACCCAGTCACTCATACTTGTTGCAATAGCACCAAAAAGATAATTGGCACATAGTAGTAGGTGTTCCTTATACATCTATTAAATGAACTGACTGACTTCATCAGACTAAGCTAATCAATTTCAGAAGTCAGTCTTTTTTTGACAGAGAAACCAGAAAATAGAAATATAATTCAATGCAGACTTTTCAAGGAATGAAAAAAAGACCTAAACCCTACCTTTTCAAAAATAAAATTAAAAAGGCAGATCTTCCAAGGAACATTAACTACCTAGGATGTATGCATAGATACCTCTGGTTTGCAGTAGCAAATATTACTATAATTATTAGATTAACACGTGGCTCCCTGATAACACAGCAGCTTCCCCTGGTACAATGTCAAGTAAATCTCTCAGCCATATAATCTCCTTTAATGGAAATAAAACTCAATCACTTTGCTTTTCCATGTGTCAGAAAAGAAGGTGTATATGTGACAGAGAAGAGAGCCACAGATACAATAAGAAGAAAAATTGGCCAGAACACATACGGAGGGGTACTATGATTTTGACATTGCAGAGATGATGAGGGAACCCTGGGATAGAAAGACCTTCATTATTTAATAAGCAAAAAACCAAGTATGCTCAAAATGAGAGATAAGAAAGCTATGTCCCTAATGAAGGTCAGGGAGATTAAAGTATTTACCTAGATTACCCTACTAGCCTTGTGAAAAGAAGGATAAATGGATGGAAAAGTCCCCTTTTATTTTACATATACAATTCTAGACACTTAACTACATTTGTAAATTTAATTAATTAAAATTCAGTCTCCAGTCACACTTGCCACATTTAAAGTGCTCAATAGCGCTAGTATTAATATAATAGAACATGGACATAAAACATTTCCATCTCTGCAGAAAGATCTATTAGCACTGCTACACACTCTCACACAACAAGAATCCTTCATTACAAAACATGTAGCAAAGTATCAACAGCATCAATATATTTCCTGCCATTAATACAGGTATAATTTTAAGATAACACTATAACAGCATGTATCCTAAGTCTT
Organism: Spermophilus citellus; assembly: GCF_964194105.1. Taxonomy (NCBI): domain Eukaryota; kingdom Metazoa; phylum Chordata; class Mammalia; order Rodentia; family Sciuridae; genus Spermophilus; species Spermophilus citellus. The sequence goes on along the minus strand of NC_138196.1, from coordinate 70,527,204 downwards.
AATGCTAATCTAAATACTCCATTTGGGAAATAAAGATTTGTGATAAATCTGCATTATCATCTTGTTTTTGAAAATTAAAATACAACTAAACACTTGTCTTACATGTTCATTATCTGCAATTAGAATAAATGTTAATACTATCATTTAAAATTAGTATTATAAGTTGTTTACTGGCTCAATGTCAAATAACAGTAAAAAATTTTTTCTGGACATAATCATCCACTACTTTTACATGTAATAACAAAAAGTAGTCATGGAAAGGAAGAAAAATATTCCATTGACATTGTCAACAAAAAGAAAAGACAATAAAAATTGCCAGACATACCACATCACTTGGTAACTGATATACCAAAATTATACATACTAAAGAAATTCATTTATTTCCTATACAGTCCAAATCAAAAGGTATTTTAAGAGGCAATCTAATCCACGCAAATAAAATTTAAGAAAGCTGACATTAGATGATAAATGCATCCTTCATCTTGACAAAATATGCTACATTATTGTTATTCAAAAACTAAATAATCAGAAAGTTCAAGCGAACAGAATCCAATGTTGGTATAAACATTGCTACTAAAACCATGGAAATCTTTAGTATTATTCCCTATGAATCTGCTCCTCCCAACTGCTGTGTCCTCAGGCAAGTGACTTAATTTCTGATACCAGTTTTCTTATCCAAAAATAATGAAGAAATTCAGTAAAAGTTCTACATAGTACAAATGCTGATACAATATTTAAAATGTTGAAGTGCAGGAATAGAAAAGACAGTACAATTAATAAATTATATACCAGACTTGAACAAAATAATTACTACAATCCTGTGATAAGACACCATAACTATGGCAGTCAAAAAAAAAAAAAGCAAGATCTTAAACCACACTTTTGAAACACACATGAAAGCAATCATTGTCTGTGTCGTAAGAATATTATTAAATTCTCATTCTCTAAATATTTGTATGAGCTACAAGGTCACTCTGTGAAGTAAAATATTCAAATAAGTAGTATACAACATTAAAAATCCATCCCATTGAAAAGTAAATTATAGACATGCCAGTCAAAAATGAGTGTCTAAAACTTCCAGCACAAAAATGGAAGGAGCTATTATGTACAAAAAGGCCCTCTGAGAAAATGACATTCATGCTTTATAATTTGGCCTTGACTTCCCTAGCTCTTCTGAAGGCTTACCAATTGGGCAGGGGGTTGGGGGGGAATCAGTAATTTGGGTATCTTCTAAAGCAAAATTATCTAAAGAACATGAATTTATATTTTTACTCATGAAAGCAGAATAAGGGCAGCACAGGGTGGTGTGTAAAGGAATCAAAATTCGAAATGGAAACTAATTCTTTTTGGTATTCATTTGGGAAGAATTGAGAAAAGTGGGGAAGATAGAATAAAATTATTTGACCACTTTTTCTCCTATTACCCAAGAATAGAGGACATGCACATGGCAGCCAATTACCTGATGCTACTGGGTGAGCCTTCACTTTTCAGATATGGTTGGAAAGTAGGATCCCATCCCTGGAGTATTGAGAGCCATGATTGGATTTTTTCCCTATAGCTGGTAAGACATATTGGAAAAAAGAATGGATTAGGTCTGTATACTTTGTACAAAGTCTGACCACATTTAATATTTAATTTCTAACTAAGCAACTTCTCCAGGGAAGAGTAATTTTACAAGTTTCCATGGATTGCAGCTATTTCTGTAGCTATCACCAACAGCATTAATTTTGCCCTCATTTATTACCTATTGTTTCTGACACTAACTGTAAGCTGGTCCATTAAATATTATCACCTAAAAAATTAAAATCAACAATTCTTTGAAACGTCTTTATATTTTTCATTTAATGAATATGTTTCCACCCTGTTCTTCTCCAAAATTACAGTCATAGAAACAAAGTTTATAAAAATATCTTCAAAAAGCTGAAATAAAATTATAGTCCATTTCAATAAGAAAAAAAAAAAAAGATCCAACTGTAAATGTAACTCAAAGTCTATCTTTTATGTTAAGTGAGGAGTCTACATTTCATGAACTGCAAAATTCCATAGTCCAAATTTCTTAAAAAGGTGAAAGGTGAAAAAAGTGCTTGTTTAGAACTAAAAATATTAATTGTATGGATGATAAATGAATGAACAATAAACATTTCCTGGCTCCTACAATGTTAAATGACATTGAGAATAAAACTGTCATGTAACACACTTGTTCTTTTCCTTTTAAGTCCACATGCTCTTCATTGTCACTTTCCCAACCAGAGTCATCTTTCAATCTCGCTCATGCCTTCCTTAATCACTGCAGTGCAAATCATCTCCCCTTCCACTCGATCCTATGGCTTCTTCCACCCTTCTGACATTCTGCATTAACTCTGGTGTTACGTTTCTCTCAGCCTAATTATGGAGGCTCACCCTCCAGCTACATTCTCTTTTAATTTACATTTGTCTTTATCCAGTACAGTAATCAGGAGAACTCACTTATTAAAATCTACTGGGGAATGGAGGAATCTAAAATATAGAATGTTTTTGTATAGTAATAATCCCATATGTATATACACAGGACATATATGGACACTACAGTGAATAAAACAGTATGTATTTGAGACTTAAAGACATCATCCATGCTTCCCATAAACTCTTTAGAAAGTGTTGTACAGTGAAAAACAAATTTTGTAAAAAATATGAATATTGAAGAACACAAAGTATTAATAAAAAATAATCTCAAGTATATATGCAATTCCCTAAATATCAGGCATTTTGAGAAGAATATTAGTAAGTACCATCACATTCTAGGATAGAATGTAAATTCCTAATTTATCTAAAGTCATAAAAAGCTTAAATTTAAAGAGGCCTGCATTTAGAACAAAACTTACAAAAAAGATATCTGTCCTTGAAAACAACACATTCAATTAATCTTAGATGCAGAGCGAAGTATAATACAATTTCATAGCACTGGGAGATCAAGTAGATACAAAATATTTCAATAAAACTTCTAACCACGTAAGGTGACCCAAGACATTTCCTAATATCCATTATCAGGATGTTTTAGAATGTGTGTCTATGCTGCAGCATCAGCAAGAGAATATATTATATAAGTAATATAAATTATATAAATAATATATAAATATATAAAATGTACTTTTTTGATATAACACAAGTAATCTATAAATTACGAAAATAAAATTTCTCACAAATTGTTTATCAGGATTAAATTTTTTCTTCACTATACTACATTATATGCATAAATATACATTATCATCATTATTATCCTTTTTTTAAACTCCCATAAGCACTGGGTCATAATTTTAAAATATTAGGTACAGGTTTTCAGGTTTTCAGAAAAGAAAACAACAGACATGATTTATAAAATTCATTTCTGGTTAAGACTTCAGAAAAAAACAAACCCAAATGCTTTTATGATTCAAAATTTTCAGTTACATTTGATATATTTGAATAAAGAGTTCAGGGCATAAACTGCTGAGAAAAACTTGAAAAAGGACCTAATTTTCTAATTCATCAAAACATCAATAAATTCTATGTAGTTTAATATAAGTCCAAAGCTATAGTATGTGCTGCCTTACAGTTACACTGTGAGTTATATATAAACCTAAGTATTAAAGAAAAGTTTATGTTTAAAAGAATAGTTCCACTTGGTTAAATTAAGACCACATTACATAATTGAAGAAAGCCAATTAAGACTCCATTTTCAAGGTCTTTGTGGCTCACCAATCCCTTTCCCAGCCCCCATTCCCCTCACCACTTCCTCACACTGTTTTTTATTTGTTTGTTTGTTTGTTTTAATTGGTTTACAATCAGATCTTCTTGAGAAGACAAGATTTAGTTATAAGCCAATACGGGGTGAGGGATTATATTTGTAAGGTTTAATCTTAAAAGAACAATCTTAACGTTACTTCACTGTAACTCCTATGCATCTATAACTAAAGATCTGCACAGTTAGTACAGAATAAGTACCTCTTATCTGAAATGACTGGTACCAGAAACGTTTCAGATTTTTCTTTTCAGATTTTGGAATATTTGCATATACATAATAAGATATCTTGGGGATGGAAACTAAGCCCAAAGATTAAATTCATTTGTTTCATACATACCTTATACATGTAGCTTAAAGAAAATTTTCTACGATATTTTCAATAATTTTGTATGTGAACCAAAGTTTCATGATGTAGAATTTTGACATTCAAAGTCTCATTACGGTGGTGTGTCTCGTTGACATTCAAAAAGTCTCAGACTGACTATCTATCTATCTATACCTTCAAATTAAGGATAATTAATTCTAAGTGCAATCAGATTGCTAGACTCTAACTTTCTAAGAATGAAAAAGCTTTAAAGAGACAGGCCCTCAAAGGCAATTCCTGCTGGATGAGCAGACTAAACAAAGGTAAAAATGAGGCTCAGCATCTCTAAATAACTACAGAAAATGCCTAGAACACTTCAGAAAGACATGGCATGAAACAGTTAAATTGGGCATGTCAAAGTTCTAAAGATCCCTGAAGGTCTAACACAAACTCTAAAATTGCTATTAAACTATTTGGAGCATTTTAATTCATGTGTACCTTTTTGCAAAAACAACACGGCTAGGAGAGTTCATTAATTTTCTTCAGAATTTCATAAGGTTATTAAATTAATAAGACTGTACAGAGCAAGCAGCTCCCAAAAGCCAAGTGCTACATCAAGAGTTCTGAACACAACAGCACACACTACACTAAGTAGAGCTAGTTGTAGCAAAAGAGGGGGTTGTCATTTTTCTATAAGAACAAATCTAAGTTGGAGCTGGGGATGTGGCTCAAGCAGCAGCGCGCTCGCCTGGCATGCGAGGGGCGCTGGGTTTGATCCTCAGCACCACATAAAATAAAATAAAGATGTTGTGTCCACCGAAAACTGAAAAATAAATATTAAAAAATTCTCTCTCTCTCTCTAAAAAAAAAAAAAAAAAAAAAAAGAACAAATCTAAGTATAGGACTGTACCAAAGCAGGCAAAGAAATATAAAACTAATCAGTTCATGGGAAAGTTGAAAGTAAAATATGCCTTATTTAGAACCAGGGACACTGAAATCCAGAAAGCTAATATTAAAAAAAGTCAACCTACAGGTAAATATAGGAAGCTTGTCAATAAAAAAAGAATAACATTGAACAAGAATGTTCAAGAGGCACTGAAAAGAAACAGCGTGGCCAGCACTAATAGCTGCCTTAGTTCTCAGGGCTTTCTCACCCAAGCAAGTTTGCTATAAATCTTTCTGTTCTCTTGAAGTAATTTGAGTCTCTTCCTCACAAATATAAACATTTCTAAGTATTCCCTCTATAGAGTAGAACTAATATGCTGACTACCCAGCTTCCCCTAAAATGGATATAAGCCTTCCTTTTCCTGCGAGAAAGAAACCATTCCATATGGTTTATATGGGGCTGGTAACACGCACCCCCATCCTCCTCAAAATACACACATTCACACTCCCTTCCTGTCAACTGGCTCTTAGACATTCCCACCCTCTCTCACTAGCCCATGAGTTCTTTTAATCTTCTACTCTCCTACACAGGCTCTCACACTCTCTCCTACACACTAACCTACACAAACAGATTTATGCTCAAGCAATCCAAATACTCATTCCACTGGCCTCAATGCTTTGTTCAAGGCTGTGTACCAGGTCCCCGGGAAGCTAGAAAAAGTCCTCCCCATGACTTGCCCATACTAACATTACTGGCCAAACTGCCAGCCCTACAGAGCAACACAAAAAGAGGTAGTAGAGTCCTAAAGACCCCGAGAACTTGTAGGCATACATACCACTCTTGGTATTCAGGACCAAATCCTCTTCCCTTGAACTTTGGAGCTGAAATCCTGAAGGAGTCCTGATACATCCTTTCAGGGCTCTAAGTCAGAGATTTTACAGCATCCCCAGGAACTCATCATACCTCTACCTGTTTCTACCAGCAGAATGGTAAAAGGACTAAAACTTTGTAGTAAGTGTTCTTCCTAATCACTTTTTGTAAACATGAAGTGAACAGCTAATTAAGAATTCAACATTAAAAACTGAAATTGTTTCTTCCATCCTACTCAAAGATTCCCTGAGTAGCACAAAAAGGAACAGACCAGTTCACTGTTCCAAGTTTTAAAATCTAACAATACATTTTCTTAGTAAAGATGGAATTTTCTGATGAGGTGAACACATACACACAAAATTCAACAGCACTCTGGCAATTAAAATTTGTCTGTGTCAGAATCCATTAGATATTACAAAAGTAGAAATTGAACTAGTCTTATTTACAGCCTCTGGCATATGGCAGGTGTGCTACAATTTCTTAAACAAATGAATAAATGTACCATGCCTATTCAGACACTCATTCTATAATCATTGCTACTTTTCACTTAGATACCATTATCTGTAAAGCACTCTACTGGGCACAGAGAAAATGCAAAGATCAGATAGAAACTCAGTTCTCAAAGAACATCCAAGCATTTTTGTGGCCAAAGACCCTTTATGAATTTTGGTGAAAATATGAGCACTCTATTCAGCAAAATACCTAAGCAGATACGATAAGATTCTGCATAAATTTCTAGGGATTCCCACAGTAAGAATTCCAGACTTAGTAAGATAAATAACACAATGATATAAATGCATTCACAAAACACTGTGGTTTTTTTATTTGTTGGTTTTTATACACTAAGAAGAAACTTCTGAAAGATGAAACAATACTTTCAGAAATTAATTATATAAATTGGGAGCCTTTGTATAAGAAATATTAACATGCTGTGTGTAGCATGAAAATATAAACAACTATATACAAATGCAAAGGTTTTCTTTCAACCCATAAAGCATAAATGAGATTAGAAACTTTTTATTATGAGAAAAAAATAACAAATATTGGCAGAATCCAGTCATGAGAAAGACACTGACTGCCCTTAGGTTTTACAGTTTTTGAAGTCTAACATTTAACTATCTTTATTGATTTAAGTATTACATAATCAGGACTAGTGATCATTAAACTTTTAAATAGCATCAATAATAACTAAAATATATGGATGAATGGAGTAAGAACATGCAGCAATGTAATCTACATTTTGAAATTCTGAGACGAAATTTCCTCTTGGGTTACAGGTTTCAATCAGATGACTAGCATACTCCTCAGCTTAAGAGGACATAATCTCACAAGACTAACTTTGCCACCCAAATTTATCAAGCACCAAAATATACCATTCTACAATAAACAAGTTTTCTCTAACTATAATTTTAGAAAAACTTTACAATTTCAAGTGAATAGAAATTCTAAAAAGCTTAAGCTATTGAATTTTGCTTACTACCTCTCTAAAAACAACCAATTAAAAAGAAGTCAATTACTATTAAGAAAAATTTTCAGACTTGTGGACAAAACACAAAGCAAGCCTATAAACCTGCATCAGTAATAACTTTTTTTTCCTTTTTCTTAAGTGCTTTACCACTGAGTTATACTCTCACACAGAAATATTTTCCAAAGCAATTGAAAAAAACAAAAAACCCCAGAATGAAGTTGATGTCCCAACAAGATCAATCGACAAATGTCAAAGTTAGAGGCAACCTCAGAAATTACCCAAACCATTCCTCTCTTTTATGTATGAAAGTCAAAGCACAGCAAAAGCATGCTCAATAAATTAAGAACAGATTCCAAATTTATGGAAAAGACATAGGCCAAACATAACCAATATAAGTACCACAATAATGTATTTTAAAACATGAAAATTAAATTTAACAAATCTAAGTACTTACATTAAGAAGTAATTCATCTTTTGTTTTAAGAGGAAAATTCTTATTTTCTTTCTCAACTTGTAAATCATCATCTCCATCTGACAACACTGGAGGAAGTGATATATGAGAGGAAGAGGAAGATGAGGAAGAAGATGATGAGGAAGAAGAGGAGCTTGAACTATCTGAATCTGTTTCACTGTTGGAGGAAAAAAGTTGAAAATTTGGTCAGTATTATTATAATACTATTAAAATAAGATCATTCATCTACTTTACCCTGCTTACTACTCCAAGTCTAATTCAAAAGCTAGCATTTCAAAGCTTATTATAATATTGAGAAAGTAGTCTTTATTCTACCAATAACATTTTCAAAATCTCTGCTATAATTCAGACCCTTACTGCCATAGTTTCACACATTACATGTCTATCTAAGTATAGTTAAGTAAGTGACAATCACTGCCTAAAGGATGCTCTATGCAGGGCACCTTTCTTGGTCACCAATGAAAGAGTTTCTTCTGTCTTTAGACTACTGGGGAACCTTGTCTTCTCTAGTAGCTGAACAGCCTCTCCCCACAGTAATCACCCCTTCATCCCACTGCTGTTATTTTCAGAATTTTATGACCCTCCATCCTAATCAGTTCATGCTCTTGCTTTTAAAGAATTGTTTGAGTACACATTAGATAAGAGGGAATTATTAATTTTATATAAACAGTATTTATGTATTAGTATTTTAAAACAGTATTGTGTTTATGAGACTGTTTCCCTTCAAGAACATATGCTGAAATATTTAAAATCTCATGTCGTCTATTAGTAACTTTAAAATGGTTCAGCGACATATTAAACAGTTAAAAAATGTTACAACTGTTAAATCAAGGTGATGGCTATACTGGTTTTTACTAGTGTATATGTGTGTGTGTTTGTGTATACACGCATGCACACATGTGCGTATTGGGGATTAAACCCATGGGCAGTGAATTGCATCCCCATCCCTTATTTTGAGACAGGGTGTTAAGTGGCCCATACTGGCCTTGAACTTGTGATCAGGACTCCTGTCTCAGTCTTCCAAGTAACTGGGATTATAAGCATGCATCACTGTGCCCAGCTTCTTCCACTTTTCACTAGAAAATATTCAATCATATAGAAAAGTTTTAAAAGTTTTTCTATAAATTTATACTACATCCAAGATAAAAATCAATGACATTCTTCACAGGACAGTCCTAAAATTCATTTGGAAGAATAAAAGACAGAGAATAGCCAAAATCAATTCTAAGCCAAAAAAGCAATACTAGAGACATCATAATACCTGACTTCAAATTACACTGCAGAGCTATGGTAACAAATGCATGATACTGGCATAAAAAGACACATAGACCAATGGTACAGAATAGAAGACACACAGACCATTGGTACAGAATAAAAGACACAGAAACAAACCCACATATCTATAGCCCAAAACATACACTGGGAGAAAAGATAGTCTTTTTTCCAAATGATGCTGGGAAAACTGATTATCCATATGTTAAAAAAAAAAAAAAAAAAAAGGAAGAGAGAGAGAAAAAAGAAACTATATCCTTATCTCTCACCCTGCACAAAAATCAACTCAAAATGGATCAGACCTAGGAATTAGACCAGAAACTAAGCAACTCCTAGAAGAAAGCACAGGGTCAACACTCCAGCAAATAGGCACAGGCAACTATTTTCTCAATAGGACCCCTAAAGCACAGGAAATAATTCCAAGGATTAATAAGTGGATGGCATCAAATTTAAAAGCTTCTGCACACCAAGGGACACAATTAGGAATATGATGAGAGAACCTACAGAATTGGAGAAAATCTTTGTACTCTTCTGACAGAGGATTAATATCTAGAATACATAAAGGAGCTCAAAAAACTTCACAGCAAAAAAGCAAATAACCCAATTAATAAATGACAGACTCAAATTAAAAACAGACAGTTCTCAAAAGAAATACAAATGGCCAACAAATACATGAAAAAAATGTTCAACATTGTTAGTCATTAGGGAAATGCAAATCAAAATGAGATTTTATCTTATACTAGTCAGAATGATAGTCACCAAGTACACAAATAATAATAAATGGTGGAGAAGATGTGGAGAAAAAAGGAACACTTTCACACTGTTGGTGTGATACTGTAAAATAGTACAAACATCAGTATGGAGGTTCCTCAAAAGACTAGGCATGGAACCACCATATGACCCAGTTGTAACATTTCTCATTATTTATCCTTAAGAATTAAAGTCATCATACTAGCATAATACATGCATACCCATGTTTATAGCAGCATAATTTATAACAACGAATCTATGGAACCAGCCTAGGTGTCCATCAACAATGAATAGATAAAGAAAATGTTGTATATATACACAATGGAGTTTTATTCAGCCATAATGAAAAATGAAATTATGTCACTTGCAGGAAAATGGATAGAACTAAAGACCATTATGATAAGCGAAATAAATCAAAACTCAGAAGGTTGTTTTCTCTCATATGTGGAAGCTAGAGAGGAAAAAGGGGTGGGGGATCTCATGAAAAGGAAAGGGAAATCAGTAGAGGAAAGGGACCAAGGGGTGGGTGATGGGGTGGGATGGGCAAAGTGCTTGGGAGTGATATTGGACAAATTATAGTGTATTATGTGCATGTACAAATATAAAAAACAAATTCTATCAGTATGTACAACTATAACGTGCCAAAAAAAAAGTAGGAAAAAAAAGTTTTCCTGTAAATTTATACTGTATCCAATATGAAAGTCATGCATGCTCCTTAGCATGAGATCTTAAGAGTCTTAACAATCAGGTTCCTGGTAAACTCCACAATCCCATCTCCCACCACTTCTCACATGGATCCCATATCTAGCAGACAAACTCATATAACTTTCCATAGCCATAGTTAGTTTCCATAACTAACTTCAGAACACACAAAATAATACTTATGATCCTCATTTCATCTGATTAAAAAAACAAAACCCAGGACTACACTCTAGACTTAACACACACACAAATAATAATAATTAATAATAATAATAATAATACCTGTAACTCAGATCTGACCCAAAAAGTTATAGCCACAAGGGTATATGCCAAACTGAATAGTTACAAGAAAAAAAAAAACAGACTTCTAATTGAAAATTACACTCCCCATACATAAAACCACTTTGGCTATCAAATTTAGAAAAGTAGCGCGCAGGGCAAGAGCTAAGCAATGGGCAGGGCAAACTCGAGGTCAACACGTGCGCCCCGAGTACCAGCTACCTCACCGCCCTCTAAGCCCACCCCGGCACCTTCTGGGCTCATAGGTGCCGCTCCCCGCGCGGGTCACACAAGCCCCATCCCCGCAGCTCCGGGGCTCCTAGGCACTCCACCTGTCAGAGTCCGAGTCCGAGTCCGAGTCCGAGGTCTCCGAGGAGTGCGGGGTCTGCGCCAGCCCGGTGGCGGCCGGGCCGGTGATGCAGGCCCCGCAGCGCTGCAGTTCTGGCGCAGGCTGGGGCGCAGGGCTCCCGCCCGCCTCGGCGCTCGGGGAAGGCGGTGGTGGTTGCTCCCCTGCAGGATGAGCCTCCACGGCCTGCTCACCGTCTGGGCAACCCTCTTCCGACTGCAGCGGCGGCTGCGACCCCGGCGCGGGAATTGAGTCCGGAGACGGCACCTCTGCACCACGGTCAACCCCAGAGCCAGGGCCACTGAATTTCAGGGTTTCCAGCTGAGCGGCGGCAGCCTCCACTACCTCCATCGCGCCGCGCCAGACACCCCGAGACGGCCTCACGTTCCGGACCTGCAGACAATCTCTTGTCTCGCGGCAAAGAAAGTAAAATTCCCTCTGCAAGGGACACAACCGCGCCAGACGCAAAGGTCCCGCGTTCCACAGGTAACTACACGCGGAAAAGCCTGAAGACACGCCCCCGGCGTTATTCAGCGGCACTTCCGGGAGAGCGTGTGACGTAACGTGACGCGACGGCGCGACGCCGTTCACTGGAGGCGGGCCTACCAGGGCCCTTGGGAAGTAGGCCACAATCCATGGATTGCTTTGCTGCTTGTGAACTGTCTCACACCTGAAAGGCCGGAAAGCAGGGCTTTCTGTACCTGAGTCTCGGCGACTTTTACTCGGAGCGCCGATTTGAAGCCTGATTAGGGAACAGGAGAGGTGCCCGAGGAGTGCTAGGTTCTGTACAGCAGAATCTTAAGCCAGTTGTTTTCGTATTTGTCCCCTCCACTCCCACCCCAACTCCGGGAACTAGGCATTTAACACAGGCACATTAAGCCACATCCTCAGCCTTTTTTTGAGATGGGATTTCGCCAAATTTTTAGGGCCTCGCTAAATTGCTGAGTCTGGCCTGGAACTTTGGACCCTCCTGCCTCAGCCTCCCCAGTCGCTTTGATTACAGGTAGTTGTCATCATGTCCGATTTAAAGCAGAACATCTTGAAAAGATCTTTCTGGTAATTTAATTGAAGTTACATTGGTGGACCTACAGATAGAAAGCACATTAATCAAACATCTCAAAAAAAAAAAAAAAAAAAAAAAAGCTGGGCGCAGTGATGCATGCTTGTAATGGCAGGGACTGAGGCCAGAGGATCACAATTTCAAATTCAGCCTCAGCAATTTAGCAAGACCCTGTCTCAAAAAAAAAAAAAAAAAAAAAAAAAAGACTGGGGATGTGGGTTAGCGTTGAAGTGTCTCTGGATTCAACTCCCAGTGCTGGAAACAAACAAAACACCAAACCTACAATTATTCCATTTCTCTTTTCCCCAAAGTACTCCCAAAATAGCAGTAACAGCGAGATTTTGCTGCTTGATGTTATGTGGATGTCCGTATTGTAGTTGAATCTGCTTCTTAGGAAGGATGGGATGACCCTAACCTGGGAAACTTTTTGGTTCCTGCGTTTCCTGAGAAACCTTTAGTTTGGATTGTAAAGAGGGTAAGAAAAAGTTCTTATCACAGAGGAAGATAGACTTCTCTGTTTTCCTATTAGATCTTCATTGTGATGTATCAGTTACTCGAGTAATAATCATTAGTACAATTTGCTAAGCATGCATATATTATCAAGGACTGTGCTAAAGATTTTATAAATTATTCATTGAGAATTTATTATAGACCGTCCATAGAAGTAGAACCTTCACACAAATTTAAGGCAAATATAATCAATCACTCTTCAGTATCCAAGGGGAATTGGTCCCCAGGGCCCTGCAAATATCAAATATCAAATTTTAAGGATTTTGATGTAATAGTTAAAATGATCTAATAGTTATATATAATCTATACACATCTTCCTGTCTGTATACTTTAAATATCTTTAGATTATTTAGATATTTACAATATCAAAAACAATATAAACAGTATGTAAATTATTATAGTATGTTTTAGGAAATGACAAGAAAACATTCAGTGTTGACAAAATTTTAAGAACTATTTTCAAATATTTGTTGGTTGAATTTATGGATGTGGAACCTACTGATCGGGTCAACTGAAGAAGGCACATAATCATAATTTTAAGGAATTTACAATCTAGTAGAAGTAAAAAAAAAAAAAAAAGGTAAATGTACAGGCGATAACCAGAAAGAAATTTAATAGAAGATGCAAGTGTTGCAGCAAAGGGAAGGTAAATAGGGCTGGTGAGCTGTATCATGGAAATCCTTCCAAGTGAAACAGGAATTTAAATTTGAAATAGTATGTAGTATTGTAGTGATTTAGTAGAGCTCAGAGTTTCCAGACAAATATAACTTCAAATATCACTTTTACCATTGTGTTCAACCTTCAGTTTTACTATTGTTGTGTTGGTCTAACTCGCCTTGAGTGGTAAGTTATATACCTAAACATCAATTTCCTTATCTGTAAAATGGAAAAAAAATACTATCTCACTTAGTTCTTGGCATATTAAATAAGTTTGTATAGAGGAGAATGGCATGTTGTATATATTTAGTGTGAAAAATTGAACAATGAATGCATAAACCTATGAATCAAATAACACATCATTGACAATGACAAAATGTCTGTTGCATTTTTCCAGGAATTAATTGGTAGAAGTCTGAATCAAGGGATGAGCCCATGAAATAGAGGAAAGGTAATTCTAAACATCTGGACTGAATCAGCACACTCTAAAATTCCTGACCAATGGAACTAGAAAGTTGATATTACCAATAAAAATGAAGTAGTTGGAAAGAGATAATAAGCACATGAATTTGAGTGAAAACTGGTCAGTCATTTGTGCCATTGGACATTGAAGAACAGATTGGAATTCAATAGAAGGGTTAAGACCAGAAACAAATTCAAGAATGATTCAAGCACTATGAACTGTGAATACAGGCAGGTAAATAAATCATAGTCCTTGCCCTTAAGAAACTAAGCTAGTTTCTTAGTTTTATAAAAAAACAAGTTGGAAACCAAGTAATATGTACTATATTAGAGGCATATAGAGGAATGTACATATGGGGAAAATGAAAAAGAAGGTACTGGGAAAGCTAGGGAAGGTATCGAATACTACTAGAGATATGTCATGACTGTAAGATTAATGACAGTCATAAAGCCACTTAAGCATCTAACAGGCCCATAGTACACAACACACAGCAGTATGATTACAAACTGGCCCCAGGGACTTCCAGGAGACAAAGGTACCCCCATATAGATGAAACTTCCATGAACCTTAAGAAAAAGTTTATCCTTAAGCGAATAGCTTAAACTCCCTTTATGAAAGAAATACCTTGTAACTGATATTTTCCAAAATATAGGAATAAGAGGAGAAAAGGAGCACCAAAACCTGAGAGTGGTCATGGTGAAGGACATATGTAAGTTGGTCATCTGACACCCTTATTGTTATCTGGCCCATGCTCCCACTTTCCACCTTGGAAGACCATAATAAACTGTTTGAGAATCACAGCCACCAAGACTCAACTTTGACTCAAATGGAACCAAAGGGAAGAAGGGGCCGCTGGCAAAGTAAACTAGGATCACCCTGTCCTCTACCCCCTGCCTCTGCAACAGAAGGCTTTACAATGAATGTGATATTTGTGCTGGGACTTTAAATTAGAGAACCATTAATTTGTTAATCAGAGAAAGTAGGAGAACTTCACACAGGAAAATAAATAGGATCATTTAATTTCTTGCTTCAAACCCTGAATATTTGATAACACTTGAAATAAAATCCAGACTCCCAGCTTTGATTTTCAAAACTCTATCTGAGGTGAAGGCTACTTCCGCTTCTATATTTTACCATCTCGCCCTCCTTTATTGCCACAAATTTCTGGTCTTGGTCACCCTTCATCTCACCAAGTTTATTCTTTGCATGTGGCATTTTCACTTAGTTTTTCCTCTCCCAATAATACCATGGCTTATTTACTCTCATCTCAATTTTATTTTATGTCTACTCAAATATAACACTCTAGAGAGAGTTTTCCAGAATATCCAATCTAAGAGTCCTTCAATACCAGTCACCCTCTAAATTATTGATCATTATTTCCTTTAAATAGTACTTATCTTCAGGTTGTTGTATTTGTTTACATCTTCCTTGTCTCTGTTTTCCCATAAATTAAAGTCTCATGAACCCAGGAATTTTATCTAAATTCACAGCTATTTCTTCAGCTCTAGAATCATAGTAAATCCTATAAAGGTTTCTGAATAGAAGAATGAAAGAAAGAAAACAAATAATAGAGCTTTATGGGACAATTGCAGTAAGGAAGATGCTTCACATATAAAGGTACAGAGAATATTAAGTTTATCTGTTCAATTTAAATTAATATGATTATATAAGGAATGCTACAGTTGCAGATAAAAATTTTTGTTTATGAAATGGGTATGGTCTCAGGGTTGCAGAATAAGAATAACTGTACCTATGCCTAGCTTCAAAATAGGTCACTCTTTCACAATGGGTATTTTTTCTAAGTGCCTGAATGTTCCAAAATGTCCTGAATTTACCTCCAGCACTTCAGAGCCTGCCTGTCTACTGCATTATTTCTAACAGCTGCTAAACTTAGCCTGAAGTCTTTAGCCTAAGGCTAAATCTAACAAAACTCATTGAAAGACTGAGGAGCTTACAGGATCACTAAAATTAAAAGAGAATTTACAGTGAATTAAATTTTGAGTTAAAGGCCAGTCACATTTTAAAGTGAACATGTAAAATAGTCTTTAAAGTTCATGAGAGCATACATTTCAGTTTACCAATCTCTATGTATTCTAAATATTGAAAAATTTTATGAAAAAAGACCCAATAATTTCTTAAAACCATTTTTTTCACTGTTTTGGAGTGCTTTCGCTACTTAGAAATGCTGTGGCAGAGAAGCAGCTTTGAATCATATGGAAATATGATGTAGAATCTTAGGCCTTATCCACTAGACCTTTGACATCAGAATCTGCATTTTAATGAGACTTCCCACCGTGATGTGCATGCATGCTAAAGTTTAAGAAACTCAGTGGCTGTGTCAGGGAGAGAACATCCCTAGACTAGCATACTGCTTGAAAATAAAATGAAGCAAACCCTTTTGTAAAAGAGTAGTTAAAGTGCTGAGCCACTGAAACTAAGCTGAAGAGACTGAATATCTGTCTATTGATACCTGTAACTTGGATGCCCTATGAGTGAGATACATAAATACATAAATAACATTTGTGTGTGTGTGTGTGTGCGTGTGTGTGCGTGCGTGCGCGTGGTGTGTGCATCAGGTACAGTTTTTCTAAGCACTTTGTAAATTTAAGACTTCTTTCCACAAAACTTTAAAGTAGATATAATTATTATCCCCATTTTCCAGTTCAGGAAGTTGAGGCTCAAAGAGGTCAGTTTTGCATTGGTGTGACCAAAAGACCTGACAGGAACAACTTAGAGGAGTAAACATTTATTTTGGCTCATGGTTTAAGAGGTTCAGCCCATGGTTGGCCGAACCTAGAGCTGTCTGGGCCCAAGGTGAGGCAGATCATCATGGTAGAAGATCATGGTAGAAGAAAGCAGCTCAGGACATGGCAACTAGGGATCAGAGAGAGAGAGAGAGAGAGAGAGAGAGAGAGAGAGAGCGTGCACGTGCTCCATTCACAAAGACAAACTATAAATTCCATAGACATATCCCCAGTGACATACTTCCTCTAGCTACACCTTACCTAACTACCCACAGTTACCACACAGTTAATCCACTGATTATGTTACAGCTGTCAGAATTATTTCACCTATAAGCATTCCTGCATTATCTTACACATGAGCTTTTGGAGGACATCTCACCTAAACCAAAACAGAGACTGAATGAATTTTCCAAGGTTATACAGCTGGTAAATATTTTTTATGTTCCTCCAGAGGAAGCATAAAGATTCTAGCTGATAACAGTGACTGGGAAGGCAAGACTGTCTAATTATAAATGTCCATTTTGCTACAGATTTAAAGCCAGACTCTCTAATCAATTTTATCAGTAATTAAGATAAATTTTTTCCCATCCAACTATATCTTGAGTCATATTTCCAGACTGCTCTGTACTCAGGAGGAGAATAAAGGAATGTTATTTATTGGCTAACCAAAAGTCCATCATTTAAGACCAGGGACTAGAAAAAGCAAAATATATAGAAAATAAGTTTTCAGTAGTAAATAACAATATTCCACCTCTTCAAAAACAAATAGCCCACATAATGTAACATTCTCCAAATGATAATTTCCAAATTAGTGTTGTCCAGTTGAAAATCTGCAATCATGGGAATGCTATATATATATATTCATTGCCCAGTGTAGTGTTCACTAGCCATATTAACTAGTAAGATCTTGAAATATGACTAAAGCAACTGAGAAATTAAATTCTACTTATATTTAATGTTAATTACTTTAAATTTTAGCGTTTCTACAGATGAGGTCTGAAGATTCTAACTAATAAGGGACCAAACAGACAAATATATCTAGACTGTTTCAGCAGCTACCATATTGGACTGTTCCATTTGAAACCTTTAACATCCTTTGCAAAAACTGTCAAAAGTTTCTGTTAAGGTCAGCACCCTCAGAGTTTGCTGTGGATAGTCCTATGGTCTACAGTTATTATGTTTTTCATCCCTGTGTGATCATGGCTAGCACTGATTTTGGATACTAAACTTTGAGGTCAGAATGTTTTGGGCTTTATGTCCCATGGAAGCTAGTCAATTTTCAAAATGGCCCATGCACTGGAACCAAATGTCCAAGTCGCCAATTTGTCTTTTTGTTTTTAACTCTAATTTTATTTGGTTGGTTTTCATTTTATTTTCACAAAAGCCATAGAGTATGTTTCACTTGTCCTACCCCCCTCACCAAAAAAAGATCACCAAAATAAGAGGGATCAAGTTTTCACAAATAAAGAGTTCTCCCATTGGACAGACTTAATGGAATAGTGGAAGACAAAAGCTGTTTTTCAATTACATGGCACGAGTCCATATTCAAAGTGCCAATTACACAGTTATAGCCTCCAGACATCCCTGACCATCTGCCCATTAAAACCTGGAATAGGTCCCACAGCAGCATACCCTTATAGCAAAGCCAAGAACCCACAAAACTTTGCTGAGAAGCATGCTTCTCTGAGAGCAGAAGATGATTCAAACAAACAAAGGCACAAATTAGTGCAAAGTGACCCCCAACAGTGATGGAGTGTTAACGATCTCATCACTTTCTTGCTTAAAACCTTCTGTTTTGTATATTGATCTTATTTTTCTCACCTTATACTTTGCATTATGGTTTGGATATTAGGTGTATCCTGAAAAGCACAAAACCAGAATGTTCAGAGGTAGGTAAAATGATTAGATCTTGAGAGCTGTAATCCAATCAGAAAATTAATTCATTTGCTAGATTAATATTTGTGTGTGTGTGTGGTGCTAGGTATTGAACCCAGGGCCTTGAGCATGCAAATCAAGGACTCTACCAACTGAGCTATATTCCCATCCTGGATTAATAATTTGAATGGCCCATTGGGTAGTAACTGAGATATGAATTTAGGATAAAGACAGAAAAATACTAAGTCTAAAAGGAAATGTCACTGAGCCATCAAGAGGAAGAAGACATACTTGTAATCTTGAGCAATAGGCTCTTGGCCCATACCCTTGTAAAATGAGGGAAATACAAATGTGCAGGGAAGGGGGCCGGGGTTGTGGCTCAGCAATAGAGTGGTTGCCTAGCATGTGGGAGGCCCTGGATTCGATCCTCAGCATCACATATAAATAATAAAGGTATTGTGTCCAACTACAACTAAAAAATAAAAATAAATAAATAAAAGTGCAGGGAAAACTGATACAGAATTGTTCAGCTCTATCCTGGCTCCAGTCCCGCTCTTAATACAACCCTTCTATAAATACTGGACCCCCAGCCCAAGGCAGGCTTCTCACTCTTGAGATAGCCCTCATTCTCCCTTAAATGTATATCTACTTTTCTAAATAAACATCTGTCTATGTCTTTGACTGTCACATACTGAATTTCTTTTTCAACTTGTATGCCAAGATCCCTGTTGTTTCTGGACTGAATTCCCTCTTCTCTCTAGGAACTCCTTGGACCATTCTCCAAAGCCAGCTCTTCTGCTGTGATAGTAACTATAGGCAGGTAGGACATGGCTGGAGGAAGAGCAGTGGAGTCCACCAACCATGAACTGGTCTTCTGAAACTGTGGGCTCAAAATTACTTTTCCTCCTCGAAGTTGTTCTTCTCAGGCAGTTCACAAGGATGAAAACCTGACTGACACATTATGAATGTTTTCAAAATTGCCTCATATGTTCTATCCCAGGCCAGTCCTAAAACTCAAATTCAATGCCTTTAGCAGCACACCAAGGACTTACTCCTCTCCCCAGTCACACACCAGACCAATCATGTCAATGGCTACTATGGAGGGATCAAGTAATTGAGGGGAGAGTGTGTGCCTTGCATGTCAGTAAATAGAGGAAGAGATCTGGTTTAAAGGACTCTCAGAGACATGCTGAACTGCTACACCCAAATCATACTCTGTAGTCTTCTTTGTTTCTTCTAGCAACCTCTTATAATTTTTTTCCAATTATATCTCCTCAGATTTTGAATTCATGTGCATATATCTTTTAACCCTTTTGTTACTTGTCCTTATTAAATATTGTCTTTTTACTCAACCTGCACATCTCAGAACTATCTTGGCTAATACTGCTTCAGAATTTCTTCTTAATCTTAAGCATCCTCTAACCCACCAGCGCATCACTGCGAGCAGGGCTGCCACCCACTTGGCTCACCCATGCTGAACTGAGACAGGAATAGCAGGCACAAAGGCATAAGAGAAGACGGCATTAAGACACTGAGGTTTTTAATTGGAACTGCTTTAACAGAGGTGGATTCAAAGGTAATGCATTCAACACGTTTTTTACTCTTGATTTTTGTTTATTTTCAATCCTGTCTGAAGCCAGGGTTAATGTCCCCCTTTTTCTAAATTGTAGTTCACAGGCCAATTTTGGTATTTCTATTTGCTGTCTATAATTCAATCTTGGGGACACTAAAATTGATTTTGCTCTTCCAAGAAAAAATATTTTCTTTTGAATGAAGCAATATCAAAGTTAAACAGAGGTCAGTCAATCATTGAATAGTTTCATGAAATAGCCAATTAGAATGTAGCAGCTGTCAACCCTTCCAATTTGGGAAAGAAACTGTAAAACAGATGTTTGTGCTTTGTTTGCTGGATGAGAGAAAATTATTTTCACCCTGCTTTGTTGAGATTTCATGATGATTGAGGGAAAGTTCTTATAGGAAATATTTTATTTTTCCTCTATATTCTAAATTCAAATATGTCAAGGTCACTGAATTAAGGATGATGGCAATCAGCGGATTATTTACTGTATGCATCATTGGAAAGGTAATACTTCAATGATAGAGTAAGGAGGTGCTACTTTGGCCTAATTGGCTCTGCAATCTATTTGTCAAGGAAAGTCTGGTGCTCTGATAAAATTAGACAAGAGCATTTCGCATTTTTCAGGGATCATGCGATTAACTCCTTCATACTTCCCAGTCATGCCTGAATATGAGAGTAGTTTATCCATTTTTCACTGTTCATCAGGGTGTGCCAATTTAAAGAATGGTTGCTCCTTTGGTTGTTTACTGCAGGCAACATAATTCAACAATGTAACCAGATTCTTTTAAACTCACAACAAGGTGAGTTTAAAACAGCACTAGAATATTTCTCAACAGAAGCTGAAAGAATATTGACAAGAACTTGATATTGCATTGCATGGTGAATTAATAACTTCTAGAGTAGTGATCTCCAGTTTTGTTTTGTTTTTGAATGTGTGGACCTCATCAGAAAATGATTTGCAAGCATGTACCCCCAAAACATGCAGATTCAGTTACTTGTTATATTGCATTAAAATTATATTAAGTGAATTAAAATTCACACAAAAGTGAAAATGAGAACACGATAAATTTCTTTTTTAATTCTTTTTCATTTTGTAAGATAATGATAAATTTTAAGTGAAACTTTAGGTGAAATAAAACATACTATTAATATAGTACAAATTTCAAAACAATGCAAAAATTTTAATTAGTGGTAAAAACAATTTTGCTTCTTCTGAACACATTAAGGGTATTTTCATTTTTGAAAATATTTAGTCAATTTGATAAGCATTTTACAAATACAGTTCAAAGAAACTATTTTCATAGCAATATGAGAATTTCCAAGTACTTGTAACTGCAATAAAAAAATTGATTGCTAATAAACTCTGTTCTGAAATCTAATGCAGAGTTACATGTCACAATTTCTTTTTTTTTTTTTAAAGAGAGAGTGAGAGAGGAGAGAGAGAGAAGAGAATTTTTAATATTTATTTTTTTTTAGTTCTCGGCGGACACAACATCTTTGTTGGTATGTGGTGCTGAGGATCGAACCCGGGCCGCACGCACGCCAGGCGAGCGCGCTACCGCTTGAGCCACATCCCCAGCCCCATTTTCTTTAGACAAAAATTTTCTAAGTTTTTTCCTTTGTACTGGGGATTGAACCCAGGGGCATTTAATCACTGAGCCACATCCAAAGTCCAGATAGATAGATAGATAGATAGATAGATAGATAGATAGATAGATAGATAGATATTGATTGATATTTATATATATGTATATATATTGGGATGTGTGTGTGGGGGGAGGAGTGTCTGGCTAAGTTGCTTAGGGTCTCGCTAAATTGCTAAAGCTGACTTTGAACTCAAGATCTTCCAGCCTCAGTCTGCTGAATCTCTGGGATTACATGAGTAACATCTGGCTTGTTTTCTAATTTTTAAATTGATAAATAAATGTTGTATATATTTATCATGTACACATCATGTTTTGATATGTATACATTGTGAAATAGCCAAATGAGATAGTTAACATAAAATATCTCTCTGCTTACTAATTTAATGAGAGCAATGCTATTGAATGTGCTTTATTACTTTGAAAATACTGTGTCAACACTGTGATACAGTAAACTAAAGATGAGACTAATACCCTCTTATTAATGTTTTTACCTGTTGTGATATGAAAAATTTTAATAGAAAAATACAAGTACTAGAATAAGACCTTCTGTACTCTTCATGAACAAGCTGAAGTGAAATGCCTTTTCCCTGGTAGTATAATTCTCTCCTAAGTTATTTCCTCTGTAAAATGGGTCTTTGTTATAGAGAGGGCTCTGGGCATTTTTCACAATTATTGCTCTACCTCTCCCTCTGCCAAAGTCACAAAAGGATCTCTCCCAACTCTTCATCCTGAGAACCAGTTTTGGAAGAAAAATCTCAGGCATTATCTCTTCAAGTGTTGATTCTGTTCCATGGCTTCTCTCTTCTCTTTCTAGGACTCCAATTACACATATAATAGATATATTTTGCTATGTCATATATTTCTTACTTTCATTTATATATTTTCTATCTTTTTGTCTCTCATACTTCAATCTGGACATTTTTATTTGTATCTGTATTTCAACTCACTTATTCTCTCTTCAGTTTTGCTCAACCTGTTGTTAAGCCTCTTCATTGAGTTCTTTAACTTGGCTACTATATTTTTCAGTGCAAAATTTCCTTTTGGTTCTTTGTAATTTACGTTTCTCTGCCAAGACTGCTATACTGTCCTTTAACATCATGAACATATTAATCATAGTTATTTACAAATTCATGTCTAATCCTTACATTACTGGATCTCCTCCCTCAATTTTTGATTAATTATTGTCTTCTAAAATGCCTGATGATTTTTCATTTAATGTTAGAAACTATATGTGGGGATTATAGATATTTTGAATCTCAAGATTATGTTATTTTCCCATAGAGAGATTTTACCGTTGCTTCTTTAAGAAGTACTGTTGCTAGGAATCCCAAATCATTTCCATCCTATCTGCAACTGACCTGATTCTAATTTGCGTCTTATTTCTGATTTACTCTTAATTCTTAGTTTGGGACCCTTCAGGTTCATAGCAGTGTTTACTCCAGTTTTCTGTCCATGGAACTTCATATGTGCCTAAAGTTATACAGCCTCAGTAGTCACTTTGGAATTCACAGATCCTGGGTTCACCCCTCAAAACTTCCATTCTCTCTGGAATCTTGGTCTTAACAAATCTGCCATTTGGCAGCTTTCTTGCAGCTTCAAATAGATCTTATTTTATTTTTGTCCAGAACTTCTAGTTCTAAGTTAGGATTGGAATTACTGAAAATACTAATTTTTTTCTTTTCCAATAGGACCACAGGCAGTTATAACATTTGTTAGTTTCTGTATCTTAGTTATCAGAAATTTTAGTGCCATAGCAATTAAAGTATCAAACAAACTATGACCCAGCAATGGAATACTTGCCCTTTGCACCTTCCCCCATAATACTGGGGATCCAAATGACTTAGTTTTTTTATGATATAGTCTTTAAATTTTTACCAGAAGTCAGTGTCATATGCATGAAATTTCTTTTTGTAATTTTCCTTGCAAACACCAGTTCTGGCTAAGGCAACAGAATTTTATGGCATCTAACAACTGCAAAGTAGCCTGTGAAGTTAAATATAGCTGTCTGTGGTTAAGCAAGCTCTATAGGTGATAGTTTCTTCTTTAAAGCTCTAGAGCTAGTTTGTTTAATTTCATGATTCCACAAACTCTAGTAATAACTATAATGATTTTTACATATTTGGAGGTCATCTCAGTGGAAAACTAGTGAACTTTCCAAAATTGTATTAAATAGATTCCAAACTCCTAAGGAAGATGTCTCCTCACCTTAATTAATGCCTTTTATGCTTCCTGGCCCATGTAAATGCTCAGTAAGTATTTGACATATGCATGAGTGAGTGGATACATGCAAACAAAATGTATTCTCCAGATTTTCAATGTTCTTCTGAAAATATTAAACCTCAAACTGAGTACAATATTCCCATCTGTATTCTTACCAATATCAAGTGGAGAAAGGGAATCATCTCGGAAATTTTGAGACAATTTTAATTGGAGGAAAAAAATTAAAAAGAACAGAATGCAAATAACACAGCAGCTCAAGTTAAAAGTCAGACTTGATTGATTTTGGTTCTGGCAATTATTTGCCTTCAGGGTTTAAAATAATTTCTGAAGGTTTATATATCTGAAATCTATTACAAATTAAGCTGTAATGTTCTCATCATAACTTATTTTTCTCTAGAAAAATATATTGCATTCTCTGACATTATTACCCTATATACACATATGAGTACATGACCAGCATGATTCTACATCATGTACAAATTCAAGAATGAGAAATTGCACTCCATATATATATATGATGTGTCAAAGTGCACTCTACTGTCAAGTATAACTAAAAAGAATAAATTTTAAAAGTGCAAAAAAAGTTGCTAAAATGAATTTCGCCTTTTAAAAATAAAACAAAATGTTCCAAAATCTAAAATTTTTTGAGTGTCAGCATGATGCTACAAGTAAAAACTTTCATACCTGACTTCAAGTGACAGGTATTGGTTAAAATGATTGCATAAAATTGTCTTTAGAAACATAAATTTCATGTTTAGACTTGGAAAAAATGAAAAAGATATTGCACTTGTTATCTTTCTATAGTATTATTGAAAATGCAAAGATATACTAAAATTAGATTAAATTGGGAAAAATAGAAATTTGAGGAGCATTTAATGATTTCCAACCATATCTTTTTTCAATATGCTAAAGCTACTCTATATCAATATTTTACTTATTACATTCTATCTACTCCTTGAAACTTTTTTTAAATTGGTGAAAATAACTTATGAGAGAGAATGTGTATGTTTGATAGGAGATATTTAGAGTACTCATTATTTCTATTTCTTTAAACTTAAATATATTTATATTATAGCAACTTTTTTCTTTTTAAAAAATTCTATCTAATAGCAATACTTTGAACTGCTAAATTAGACTAACTTTATAATGTTTCCCAAACTGGCCTCAAACTTGTCATCTTTCTTCTCAGGCTCCCAAGTAGGTATGCATCACCATAACCTGCTAATAATCAGTTTTAAGAGACCTTTGGATATTGTTTGTAACTGTTTAAACAATAAAATACCTTCACAATTTCAAGTTGTATTTATAAGTTTAAAGTCTTGATTTCCTTCTGAGGTACTGCAGTTTTCTTCAAATAGATCCTGTCTGATTACTTACATAACTCTTATAAATTTAATAGATTTGATCCCTAAGAATGGTGAGCCTTAAGTTCTCTGAGATGTCCTAACACAATGCACAAATTAATAAAATTTCATCTTAAAAATTATCAGTCTAAATTATCCAGTTTTATATATTGAACTTAAATAATTAGACTTTCATTTTAATAAACCAAATTCTTGTTAAATTACTAAACTGTAAGATTTTGGTGTACACTTTCCTTCTGAACACAAAAGTATTAATTCTAATATGCTGCTTCTCTTTCTTATATCTTTAAATTCTTAATCCATCTTATTCCTGTGATTAAAGGATGCATCTTACCTATGAGAAAATAAGATCTAACTCAGTTCACACCTTCTCTCCCTCCTTTGTTCATTCAGCCAGCAGATATTTCCTGCCTATCTACTAAGTGTCAAGCACTTGTCTGGGCACTGTTTTTGTATGATGAGCAAAGTAGGGTAAAATGTCTGCTCTCATGGGTCTTAAGAGAGAGGGCAAATAATAAACAAGATAAATAAGTACAGTTTATAGTATGCTAAAAGGTCATGGAAAAAGCTAAGCCTGCAAAGTGGCTTGACACAATTTTAAATATGATCTCCAGAGATCTGAGAACTGAGGTTACTTCCTCAGTTGCAATTTTGAGTAGAGCAGTAGATATCAATCTGCAGATATTCAGAAATTTTGGTTTCACCATCTGTCATCTGAGCCTCTCCGAGGTCATGGACTACAAAATTCGTATAGGGATTGGTTTCACAACTTACCTTACCTGATTTTTCTTTCACTTGCAAGCAGATCACTTCTGAGAATTTTATATATTTTTAGTTTTTAAGATGTGTAAATTATCCCTTCTAGGTGCTAAAAAGTCCTGGGATTACAAGTATGAGCTTATCTACCTTTAGAAACATATAATTTTCTTTTTGAATGCACAAAATATAGGTATTCTTTGAGATTGTAGTGATGGATATTTTTCCTGAGAAAATCTATTTATTGCATTTAAAAATGATACTTGGAATATATTTAAAATGCTAATAGTTTCTCAAAATAATAATATTAGATTCACATAAACAAAAGATTTTCCTAATTCTTATCTAAAAATTACATTAACAGATTTTTAAGTTTCATCTGGCCACTTACATTGAAGTAAGCAATAGCTGCTACTACCAATGGAGTTTGATATGAGTAATAGCAAAAATTTTCCTTGCATAAATTCAACAGAAAATAAATTGCCAATATTTATAGGTGCATTTTTGACCATTAACTTGCTGTGTGACTTTACAAACATACTTTACAAAAAGAAAATTTACAAACATACTTGGTTAAAATTTGCTGATTACATTTTAGAAAGACATGATACAGAAACTAACAGAAATCTGTAGTGCACATTAAATTACACTGCTGTGTGCAGACAAGTGATGTTATTAACAAATTTAAGCTTATTCAATTTAATGTTTTGAATGGAGAAATACAGTTGTTTGACAGACAGAATATTAACTCTAAAGTAGAATATTCCTGGCACTCCTACTCCAAGACCAAAATTACATCAAGTAGCCAGAAGGAGGAAGTTGCTGGATCTGGAAAAGCTTTCCCTTCAGGACTGGAGGAAGGAAAAGGCATCTGTGTTTTGTGAGCAGTTAGAATGAGGAGGTGACAGGGCCTTCAAGGGGAGATGACAGGGCCTGCAGAGGGAGTAGCTACATGGCACACCCAAAAGGTTTGATTTAAGATTCTTAAGATTCCAGCTGAGTAGAGATCCACATATCCCAGTATGACGAGGAATCAGCAGAGCTTCTTGTCAGGGATCCTTTCTCATATAAAAAGTTCAATTACTAGGTCCAAAACCAATTAAATGGCAAGGAGTTCTTGCATGCCAACTTAAGTTTAGGTTTTAAGATCAGATCACTTATTATTTTCACTCTAAACAACTTTGATACTGGGTGGTTTTATCAAAATTAAAAAATTAACAAATTCTTTGAAAATTCTTAGGGATTTGTTGATGGGCATCTTTTTTCCCCCCACTGATTCTCTGTTGTCAAACTACTCTTAATTTCCCATTATATCCTAAACTGTCTAAGACTCCAGTGACAGTTAAGGAAAAAAAAAAATGACTGGAAAAAAAAAACAGAAATAAGACAGAAGAGTAGCAAGTTACAAATAAAATAAATTAACAGTGTGAGCTGGGACCATGTAGTCACTCATACACAGAGTGTGAAAGGGAGACGAAAAATTTATAAAAAAGATGAACAATAGGACTACACTTGCCCTTCTTCTACCTCCAAATAAACTAAGTACATTACAATTTCCTAGAAGAAAATGTACTCAGAAATACATTTCTAGAAAAAGATGTAGCATTTGGGGGAATGTTTAGTTCTCTGAAATCATACTGTCAGAATTTGATACTTATAATGGATAATAATAATTTACCAGCATAAATCCTAGCTTGAGGATGTACTTAAGTAGACAGTTGTAAGTTTATTTTCTTTGTATTACTGGATCATGAAGACACTCCTGGTCACAAAGGGAATCAGCTTCCATGTCATATACTTATTTAATCAGCATATTGTTCTTTTTTCCTTATTTTTAGCTCTAATTATCACAAATCTGTGCTTTGCATGTGTTCTTTTTAGAACTAAAAGCTGCTCTAACCTCATTAATAGCTTAGATTAGATGCTAGCAAAAAGAAAAATCAGAAAGTAAAATATAAGTCAGACATTTTTTTCCCAGACATGCTCAAAACAGTGGTTATCTGATGATAACTACTTCAAAATAGTTAGATTTTCCCCAGATTCAAATTATGAGAAATAACTTCAAAAAATAAAAACTTATTTGTTTCAGAAGTCTTTTATGTTTGTCACTGATTTTAGAAGTATTTGGAGAACACTAGAATTTGCAAAATCCCCTTTCCATAAAGACTTTTCATAAAACCTTAGAATACATGATCAATAGAAAATTAATGTATGAAAGGGAGGAAAATCATTACTAGGAAGGAGTTACCTTCTCCATGTCCACTTCATTCTACTTTCAATCTTCCTCATGAACTTCAAGCTCATATTCAACCACCTACTTCACATCTCATCTTGCATGTTTAATAGGCACCTCAAATTCAATATATCCAAAAAGCAAATACCTATTCCAGAAGATAGGGGAAGGAAATGAAGTTGTAAGATCATGAGAAAATAAAAAGCATTATAAACTTACCTAAGGAATTTATAAAAGCCTCCAGAGAGTTGTGAGCAGGAGACAACGTGATAAAAAAAAAATGAGAAAACTGGCCTCACTAGCAAGAGGAGGAACCCATGAGGAGGAGACAATGGAATTATTTTAATGGAGGCAGAATAGTTTAAATTAAATATGTTTGGAAGAGAAAATCAAGCACCTCTCAATGTGGATACTTAGAGTACACTAGATATTAGAGATGCAGAGATCATAAAACAGAGAATTTGCACTTTAGTGGGAGAAAAAGCAAAAACCAAATAACAATAATACCTTGTGTTGGTGTAGTGGTCATGACATATAATTGTAATTTCTTTGTTAGATTTGCTAACTGGACTGAAAGTATTCTAAGTCAAAGACTGCCTATTTTGTATTCTATTTTGTATATCTCCAGCTTCAAATGCAGTGAATATGACTTAGTGAATATAATATAAATACAAGTGAATGAGCAAAACTGAAGGGAATCTCAAAGATGTAGATGGGTAGTATACAAACACAAAGGGTAAGATTTGAAGAAGTGGGAGCAAGTTTAGCATTTCAGGAAAACAGAACTGTTTACAAAATTTTGGAACACTTGGTTTGTGGTTACAGAATATAATTGAGACATAGAGAAAAGAACAAATAGAGTTCAAGAAATATGAATGCACCATGTCATGTATGCATTTGTAAGCCACTTGAAGATTTATTTCACATACATATGGTGGGGAGTCAGCAGAGGTTTCTTAGCAAAGAAATGATATGCTGAGGCAGATACTATATGGCACTGATCTGGAGAGTGGATTTGAAAAAGTCAACAGGCTAGTAGCAAGATGTTTTGTTGTCTCTTAATTTGGAGTTATGGAGTAGAGGCAAACTGGAACATGACATAATGACTTCTCTAATTATTCTCTCCCTTTGTTTTATACTTGAATTGGAGACATTTGGATCCTACCTTCAGCACTGCCTTTGCCCCAGGACTTAGGAGCAAATCTGTCTATATTGAGAAGTAATTAAGAAGGGAGATCTGAGAGCCTGGAAGACAAGCAGGAATACTCTTCTTATTCTGACTTCGTGTCCTAAATTTAATAATCTGGCTGCTGCTTTGTTCTCACAATCATGCCAAAAACTCTACCTGTGTGTCCGCTGGGGTTGGGGCTATGTGTCACTTGCTAATTACCCTAATTGTATAGCTATCACTAGTCTACATAATATTTTTGAGGGAATTAGAAAAAGTTATCCTCTCTGGGAAGAAAAGCTGGGGTTTGGAGAAGTACAGGATTGGAATTTAGCCCTTACTGATGCCCATGTTGGATAACTTTGTGTTCACAACTGTATAACTGTACATATTGGTCTTGCTTGAATCCTATGTCTTATCCCTGAACCTCAACTTCATAACACTCATATTGCTACCAGACTTTTAACACTGTTGATCACCAGCCTGGATTTCTAACCATTTCCTTCTCCTTGAAACTCAGCTGAACTTCTCCTAGCTACAGGATAATTTAGGATCTTGGGGAGGGAAATGGTTTTAGTTGAATTTTTATTTTAAAAGAATACTCAAAATTTTTTTCAATTAGATTTAGAAATTCTATATTAAGAGTTCAAGCTACATTTCTTTTTTGTAAATTCCTTACACATTATTATTAATTAATATCTGGTTTTATCATGTAGTTAAGATTCCATTTGGTAGTCTCTACTATTGCTTTTCTTCCTTAGGAGGTATATTTAAATCATAAATCTGGCATTCATATATGTGTTGATCTCCTTCAGTAACCTTTATTCTGTTTCATTGTCTATATGTATATGGTTTCACCAATATCACATTGTATTAACTACTTAAGTTTATAAAAATTTTTTATAATATATATGTGAGAGAAGTGTGTATGTGTATATTATTTATACTAAGATTTGTGGGTTTTTTGCCTGAAAGTCTACTAGCTTGATTTTAATACATTTGCACAAACCTTTTAGATAATGTTTGCATGGTATATCTTTTCAATACCTCTTTTCTTAGCTTTCTTTGACATATTTTATGTGAATAACCTAGAAGCAGTATGTAGTTGACTTTGTTGTTACTCTTGTTCAATATGGTAATCTTTGCATTTTAATTGAATAAATAAGTTCAATTTTATTTAAGTTAATAACTGATTTGTTTGTGTTTCATTCTATCATCTTTCTATTTGTTGAGTAGTCATCTTGTTTATTTTATATTTTATTTTCTCTCATTTAAGCTAGTCAGTTGCTCCAAATATATATGATTTCAATTATCTTAGCAGAATCCCTTCACTATAATACTACTATCCTAAGAAATGTAGAACTTTAGCAAATGTAAAAGTATACCTTGAGTGAGATAGATGTAAACTGAACAGTGAAGGGTCAGAGGAGACCACAATTTGAGAAACAATGGGTAGGCAGCTATTAAGGAGACAAGTAAATCTTAAGAAACAACATACATTAAATTCCAGTGTTGAGGGGACTAAGCTTTTGTTTTTTGGTACCAGGGATTGAACCTAGGGACAATTAACCATTGAGCTGCATCCTCAGCCCTTTTTATATTTTCTTTTGTGCCTTGTTAAGTTGTTGAGGGTGGGCTGGGGATGTGGCTCAAGCTGTAGTGCACTCGCCTGGCATGTGTGGGGCACTGTGTTCGATCCTCAACACCACATAAAAAAAAAAAAATAAAGGTATTGTGTCCACCTAAAAACTAAAAAATAATTTTTTTAAAAAAAAAAAGTTGCTGAGGATCTCACTAAGTTGCTGAGGCTGGCTTTGAACTTGTGATCCTCCTGCCTCAGCCTTCTGAACTGCTGCAATTGCAGGCTTATACCACAACATTCTGCTTGAAGGGGCTAAGTTATATCTAACAGAGTGTCTGAGGAGAAAATATTGAGCGCTCTGATTAATTTTTAGGTATTTATATTAGTCAGTTTGGATGGTACATAAAACAACCCTGTAATTGCTGTGTCATGAAAATAAATATTTATTCTCATATTAAAGATTATGTGAATTAATTTATAGGTTTTTTTTGTCAGAGGTGGCTCTAATCTATGTGTGTTCATTCTGGAGCCCCAAAAGTAAAAGAGGTCTGAATTGTCAAGAGGAATACGTAGAAATAGATAATGACATTTAATATCTGAAGTAAAATGTACACACTATCACTTCAGCCACATTCCATTGACCAAAACCAGTGCCACTATCAAAAAGGATAAGGAGGTCTCTTTCTCCCAAAAAGGTAGGGAGTGTAAATAATAAGTATGTGCTTAACAATGGTCTAACCAATCTGTGTTTAACTGGAAAATGCTTCTACAGCACCCATCATTTTCTGTGCTTTCTGTTCATGGCAGCAGAAATATTATCCTTGGGCTTCTGTACCTGTTTTATTTTGATCTTTATGAATCTTTAAACGAAATCTAGAAAGCAGCTGAATCCTTTCCTTATAAATTCAGCTTTCGATAGACTATCATACATTTCAGAACTTGAAAAAAAATTTATATAAGATGCTTAACTCCTTCTCATCCCCACCCCACAACAGGAATTCTGTACTGCTCCTCAGATGCAGGAAATGTCTTTTTCAGCAGGCAATTTCAACTGGATTAAGTCTAATGTAGTAGCAAATACTGAGGACAAATCTGTTCCTGGGCCTTAGGGTGTTTGCAATTATAGTATGCAATTTTTCCGTTTTGAAACTGATTAATATAATAGGCATTTGAATAAAGTAGATGTTCAGAATGTAAATATAAAGATATTATTTAATCATCTTATTTACTTTTTACTCTTTTGCCTTTTTCCATGTTATATTTAATTTTTTTAATTGACATGGTGTTCGTACTTATTTATAGAGTTTAACATTATAGTTTGGTACTCATCTACAGTGTGTTATTAAATCAGGGTAATTTATATTTTATGGTTTTTACTATTAGAGAAATATAACAAATTCCCAATGTATTAGAAATAACATCAAAGAGAATAAGATGAAGGCACTTCCAATAAGATACTCACGTAATAATAATGTATAACACTTTCTCCTTGTTGAGCATACACATATAAAACCTCTGCATGCAAGAAGTACTAGAATTAAAGATGAATGCAGAAAGACACATATCCAAAAGACCACAAATAAAACAAACATCTTCAGTCAAATGAATATATGTAGCAAAATGAATAGTACAGAATAAGGTGGCAGAGTATTGGAGCAGGTATTATCAATGATGGAAGTTTCATTAACATCTTTAGATAAAAGGAATTCATAGTAGGTACTTCAAAAGAAAAAACTGAAAAAAAGTATGACAATGCTAAAGATGACATTATAGTTTTTTAAGTTAAGAAAGAGCAAAACAAACTCAATAAAAGTTTTCAATGGATTTGGTTGACTCAGAAGGGTAAAGCTGATTGATGCTGAAAAGTTACCAGCAGCAAAAACAGCACAAATTAGCCATGAAGACAGAACATAAGGTAGGAAAGAAACTGGGAGTGTTGGAAATAAGAGAAATCCAATCTGTAAAAAAAAAAAAAAAAAATCCAGAAGTTTCAGAAGAAATATATAGCAAAGGAAGGGAAAATCAGTGGGAGGGAGGGAAGGAAGAAAGGTAGAAAAAACAGGACAGGAAGAGGTGGGGGAGGGGAAGCATCAGTTAAACCTAAGGCAATTACCAGCTTTCTCTCTCATGTGCCATGTAGATTTTTACTTTGTTATTGTTTTCATTCTATGAGAATTTTTCATTTTTTTAATCTTAAGAAATGTTTCAAAAATACCTCTAGCATTTTATATGTGCTATACTGGAAAGGTTTCTCTGAACACTTAAACTCTTTATTGCCAGAAATAAAAGTCTCTGCTTATAAAAATCTTCACCGAGTCTAAGGAAGAAATTAGATTCTTATATTACCATACAATTTTCCAAATCTTTTCATTGATCTGATAAGCTCTGTTTTTCTAAACCACATTCTTTTCTTTCAAGATAATTTACATACATAAATTTTTAAAATATATTATTAAAAAATCTTACTTTCAATTCCTATAGTAGAATCCATTTTTTTGAGATAAGTTGTGTTCTACAAGAAGCCTCCACTGTGGGAAAGGGGCACAGAGTACCATATGGGAAATTTTTGAAGGAAGATTATTTGGTTAATATTCAGATTTTATTTTACTCTGTTTAGTTATGAACCCCAATTACAAAAAAAAAAATGCTCAAAACACAAAGCATGTCTTAATCTCCCTTATGCATATGCTGCAGATCAAAGTATGGGATTAGTGAACTTCTTATTTTTGCTTCCTCCTTCAAAAACATGGCTTCTTTGAAGCTTATCTACTTGATATACTATCCACAAACTTCATTTCTGTCACAGACTATTCTCTGGATCACTCTCCTTCATTCACAGATGTTTGAAATCCTTTTCTTTCACTGATCATTTCCAAGATGAATGTATTGGCTTCTTGGTTCTCATATTCCATTATGTTCAATTTTCACTATCACCTTTTCTAGACATTTCCATGGTTCCACTCTACCCTAGACCCTTTCATTACCTAGCACTGTCACAGAAGTTTCTGTTTCATGCATCTCACACTCTGACCTGCTCATCCAGCTTTGGTAGCTTCTGCCAGTTTAATTACTCTAATAGTCCAATCTGCCACAACTCTCTGATTTCACCCAATCAACATTTTCAATATCACAAGTTTCTTCTTTCTTCAGTGCCCTCTTATTCATGGTCAATGGCCAGCATATCACTTTCATGCAAACACCCCAGATATCTTTCTTTCACTTTGTCTCACTCATAGACATACTAGAAAAAACAAATCACGCCCTTTGTTGAACCCAGCTATCTTTGTTCCATTTACAACATAAGAGACAAAAATATATATGCCCACATAACTTGTGATTAAGAGATTACATGCTATAAAAATCATAACTGAATTAAACTACTATTCAGAAGTGCCTAGAAATTCTTTCCTATTGGGCTAGAAATTTTACTTTTACCTTTTCTGAGATGACCATTTCATAACTTCTCATAGGCCTTTCTGCATTCTCTTTAGTGCTGACTTTTCCACATGTTGTTTTAAAAATACTCAAAACCAAAAATAATCAATAAATCAACAAAACTATATGTATCCATATTCATATTGTATGTATTTTTCTTCTATCACCAAGGAATAAGTGTCGGCTTCCTTCAAAAGCCAACCCCGCCATAACACACTGGATCCTTTCTCCTCTTGCTCTCTCCCCTGCTGCAGCTCTTCCTATTAGGTCCTTCCTATTCTCTTTAGCACACATGTCTATCTCATCATTGTCTTTCCTTGACTTTGCTTTCCATCCTACTTGCTCTCTTTGACTTTGTCTTTTTTGATGTCTTCTTTCCCATTTATTCTTTTTTTTTTTTTTAGGAGAGAGAGAGAGAGAGAGAGAGAGAGAGAGAGAGAGAGAATTTTTTTAATATTTATTATTTTTTAGTTCTCAGTGGACACAACATCTTTGTTGGTATGTGGTGCTGAGGATCGAACCCGGGCCTCACGCATGCCAGGCGAGCGCGCTACCGCTTGAGCCACATTCCCAGCCCTCCCATTTATTCTTGAACCTATTTAAACTGGGCTTCTCTCCCCATCAATTTACTGACATTATTTTTGTCAAAGTTTCAAATACTTTTCAGAGTTATTAAATGTAATGGACTGAATATTAATCTTTATGGGGCTCTCAGCAGTGTTAGATGTCACTGAACCCTCTCTGCTTCTTGAAATGATGTATTTCCTGTTTCTACAACATAACTTTCTTTTGCAATTCTTTTTGTTTTCTACTTCAAGGCAGTCTCAGGATCCTTCCAGAGTTCATATTTTCTAACTGAACTCTAATGTTGGAGTTCTCAGAGCTGATCCTTGAATATAGTTCTCATGAATACCCACTCTGGTTGTATGCCCTTAAAAACATTCTATATGTTCACTTTTACATTTATATCTCTTGCCTCAACCTCTCTTTTGAGCTCTAGACTCAATCTAACTGCCTACCTAGAATCCCCTCTTGTGTAATGTATTAGTTGGAGCAACATTAGCTACTTCAATAAGCTAGCCTTCCAAATTTCAGTGGCTTAATATAATAATAAACATTTATTTTCCACTTATATAAATGGTACATATTGGGGTGTTTCCATAAGCATCTTTTCTTCATGGTAGAAATCCTAGACTCTTTCTCTCTTATATTTTACCCTTATCAGGGACCTGATAAGAGAGAGAAGACAGAGTACATAAAAGATATGTATATCTGGGTCTCCTCTGTCCAGAACAGCACACACACAATGTGTTCTTCATTATTCCATTGTTAAAAAGTAGTCAATTGGCCCCATGCAGTACAATCTGGTAAATATCTCTGGTTGAAAAGCTATTCACCAGCAATGACTATATTATACTATGAGGAGTACAAACCTTGGTGAGCAGCTAGCCATCTCTGCCACACACTGCTTTCTTACTACCAGATAAATGTCCCAATCCTTTCTTCTCCTACACAAAACACAGTCATTGCTTTTTGAAGATTACAACAAAAAATTTCATCAGCTCCTGCATCCAGCGAAGATACAAGTATCTCTTGGTAAAGAATGATTCTCTCTAGCAATGGTGGATATGGTTCTTTGTGCTCTGAAACATGTGAACTAACAGAAAAGTTATCTACTCTGTACATGAAAACATTGAATACATGGTGAGGACAGAACAACATGGAACAAAAGCTCACATCTGACAAGGGAAGAATGGGAGATGTAGCAGTTACTATGGGTCCATAGTAATGATGAAAACCCTAATAGTAGGCACTGTGAGGTTTTTACCTAGGTAAGGAGAGAAATTTATTACTTAAGAGTCTAATCCTGCTTTCTAGGAAGAACTTATTTGTTCTTTGTCTTCCATGACCCCTGTCTCCATGGACCAGAATATCTTCAGAGATGTATTATCTGGTCCATCATCTTGATGACCGAATCTGATTGGATTTGCTAATGCATGCCCTTTCTTGGGGTGGACTTCTTATGCAGTCCTCTTCCTGGTCATGTAAGTTTGAGATCTCAACGGATGTTTAAAGTTTTGATGAGTCAAGGATAAACTACAAAGGGTTTTACTGCTTTTGTTTGGTAGTGGAAATTGAATCCAGGCACACATTTCCACTGAGCTACAATCCCCATTTCTTTTGGTTTTTTATTTTGAGAGAGGATCTCACTGAATTGCAGAGGCTGGCCTTGAATTTGCCTCAGTCTCCTGGGATTACAGGTATGCACCACCATGTCTGGCATTCAAGGATAGGTTTCCTCAGTAATATGATTTATCAAAAATTTTCAGTCTTCTGATTTGTTTCCAGTTCCATGTACTGAAACCATATCCAAATTTATTTAGATTGTAGTTCTTAGATCAGTTTTATTCATATTTTCCTGACCCAATACTTCTCTCTTTTAACTTGGTAGTAGTCACTTTGAGGAAATCTAAAACTATATGCTTGGATAGCAAATTCATATTTAATGAGCCTCTATTACTCAATGATTTTCAATTACAATATTGTTTGGTGTCTGAAATGGTATTTTTTTCTAGTTCTGAAATATCCGAGCTCTCTGGGCTCTATTCATTTTCAATTTTGCTTGCAAATTGGCCAATTTGTATCTAAGCAGATCTCTTTCTTTTAAAACCCTGCCAAATACAGACAATAACAACCCACCCACATTACTCATATGCCTTCCCAATTATTTTCTCCTATAGCAGAGGGTCTTAACATTTTTCCCATGGATCTCTTTGGTAGTCTACAAAATTCTATTAACTTCCTCATAGAATTTTTAAAATATGAAACACAAATGCAGATAAAAAGAAAATAAGTTACTTGCATATGGAAATGAAAGTATCAAAATATTGTAAAAACCTAGTAGTAATATATATTTTAGTTTCTTAATGCATCTAATAAGATGGTATGTTTAAAATAAAGACAACTTAAAACACTTTAAAACATATTAATTTAAGCTGTTGTTACTTGGCTGAAAGAAGAGCATTAAGCAGCAGACTGGCTTCTGATTCATCTCTTTCCGCACAATTTGTCTTTCAGTGAAAAGCTGTCCAATGCCTATTCATCAATCATCCTTCTGGGTTATCTGATTCTCACATTTCATTGTCTATTTTGTAATGCTTTTGTTGTGAAACTGATGAACTTGTAAATTATATCCTACTAGAGATTTAATTGACTTTTCCGGCTTTCTTCCTCTCACTCAAAAAGTAGTTCTGCCTTCATTTTCAATTTATTTCAGCATTTCCTTTACTTCATATACATGTGTGGTTTGTGGATTTTTCATTTAAACTCATTATTAACATCTGCATAGTTACCTCTTAATAAGTAAAATAAAATCTCACTGTGTGTTCAATTTTATATTTGTATGAGTTATAGTTTTATGCATTAATTTAGTTATAATTTTACTCATAAGTTTTTAGAAAAAAATATAACACAATAATCAGCATTTATAGATAGCAAATCCTGGAAGCAAGCTTGGAGATCTGTGTCACAAATGATGACACAACTTACAAAGTGCAAGGTTGCTTGTGGAGTAACATAAACATCCATAAAGTAAGAGGTACTTGGCTTGGAAATGACACCTAGCACCATGTTTTATTTTCCATTGGTCAGAACCAATGATATGGCCTCACCTAGATGAAATAGGTTGGGAAATGAAATCCCTGAGTGTTCAGATTCTTACCAGCAATGACTCACATTATAGAATAATAGGAAGAATATTTAGTGGATAGTTAATGTCTTGAGCAAGAATATATAGTGGATAATTAATGGTCTTTGCCACACATAAATTAATAGACATCTTAAACCTAATACACTCTCCTGAGTACTTATGATATCTGCATCCAGTAAATCAAATGTTGTTTCAAGGCTGGCAGATATTTTTATTTTAAGGAGTCTCTTGTTTAAAAAAAAAAAACTTTTAAAAACGTTGTCTTTATACATCCTCAATTACTATTGAAGCATTAAAATCTTCTATTACATTTCAATGTAAAGAGAACACAGAGCAAAAGACATAAAAGTATGTCAAGTTTTTTTGTAAGTGCCATAATTAAGGAATGACCTATGACAATATAAACTGTGAAATACACAATATTTGCAGTGTTATTTTCAGGAAATATTTCAAACTATTAAAGTAAATAGCAATGTGTCTCAGGTTACATCATTATTCGGAGGCATAATTAAGAATCATAAAAGAAGTTTTTCCTATATATACTGATCTTTTAAAAACATATTAGATATGGACTTTCCTAACTATATATGCTTGTTCTGAAATATACTATATTATATTTGGTCTTCTGGGCTAGGGGTATGCTTACCTAGCATGCACAGGTTTGATCCCCAGCACTACAAAAAACCAAAACAAAAAAGTAAAGTTGGTCTTCTTCCCTAAATGCTAACCTTAGCCCAGACTATTGAGTTGAAATAAAATTTGTGGGGGCTGGGGATGTGGCTCAAGCGGTACCGCCCTCGCCTGGCATGCCTGCGGCCAGGGTTCCATCCTCAGCACCACATACCAACAAAGATGTTGTGTCCGCTGATAACTTAAAAAAAATAAATAAATATTAAGAATTCTCTCTCTCTCCCTCTCTTAAAAAAATAAATAAAATAAAATAAAATAAAATTTGTGGGAGGGGGAGGAACATGACTTGAAATGAAGGCTGAATAGGAAGGAATAAAGCAGATGTGGGAGAATAGGAAGGGAAAGAAAGAGTAAAAATGTAAAGGTAAGGAAGGAAGAGAGATAGGAAGGAATAAAAGGGAGAATTATAGGTGGTAAAGAATTTCCAGATAGAACCAATAGCATGTACAAAGATTCTGAATTTAGGAACATGCAAGTTGTATGTCAGAGACTGAAAATAAAAGTATTTCTGGAATGTGGAAAACTTTTCAGGAAAGGTAGAGTGGGGTGGGTTTCTAACCTGGAATTCTGTTACAATAGTGACATTATTAAAACACGGGAATTGGGCTGGGGGTGTGGCTTAAGTGGTAGCGCGCTCGCCTGGCATGCGCGGGCGCTGGGTTTGATCCTCAGCGCCACATAAAATAAAGATGTTGTGTCCACAGAAAACTAAAAAATAAATATTAAAAAATTCTCTTTCTCTCTTAAAAAAAGAGGGAATCAAATCCTATGATTAATGTATATTTTTGCTGCATTATGTATGCCTGGATATCCTAAAACAGACTTTGTTGTCCATCCCAATAGTAACTTAAAAGTTAATTTCATTCCTATCCAATAATTTAGGAACAAATAAATCACTGAAATGATTAAAATGTATCTAAATAAAAATTGGGATATGCATAAATAATAAGAATAAATCTTTGAATCCAGTTGAACAGTAATTTATACTAGTTTCTATAAAATAGACATGCATATGATACAAAATAAAGTATTATAACTTGTGCTAAAGAACAGATTATTTTTAAAAGCTAAAATCAAAACCCTTATGATTATAACATGACACACATCAAAGAATTTATTCAATTCAATAATTGATGGAATCAGTGATCTGCTACAACCAATTTCAAAAGAAAATTCAAACAACTATGCATATATAGGCAATATACTTATATGCTGAAATAAATTTACAAGCAGATGCATAATAAATCTATCCACAAGCAGTAATCAATTGCATTCTACCTGTTAAAATATAATTTCTAAGGGGAAAATCCTTGCATTACTTTCAATTACCCACAACTTATGAAACCATGAACTACTACAAAGACAATGAAAGAGTGAGAAAACCTGAAAGGCCGTGATAGAAGAAAATGTTTTTGGTCAAAATCAAAGGCTCTCGAAATTATTTCTATAATCCAGGTGTGGTAGCACACACCTGTAATCCCTGAGGCTCAGGATATTGAGACAGAAGGATTGCTAGTTTGAAGCCAGCCTTGGCACATGAGACTTTAAGACTCCAGCCATGCAGGACTACTGACCAGTGGAAAATGCAAGATGATAAATTTGTGTCCATTCAACCTGCTAAATCTGTGGCAAATTTTTACCCAGAATAAGAACCTAATGTAAATAAATACTGTATGATTCCATTCAAGCCTATGCAAAACTAAACGCTGCTGTTGAATGTCAAATAGTGGTTCCTTGGAAAAGTAAGGTGGAGGGTAATAATTAGGTGTGAGGGAGTTTCTAAAATCTGATAATGCTTTATTTATTTCTTGGTCCAGGTAAGTGTGCTCACTTTTTGGAAATTTCTTGCACTGTAGTTAGGATATATGTAGTTTTTTGCATGACTAGTTCAATTAAACACAATTAAAGAAAGATATGATTTTCCTTTCCCATGAGTTTAGATTTCAGGTTCTATTGCCCAAAAGTACTTGATAAACAAATACTGAGTCCTTATGATGTGCCAGGCATGGTTTAAAAGGCTTTAAGTGAATTCATATTTTTATATTTCAATTTTGAGTCTTTTATACAGAAATTTGTCAATTTGATAGTCAAATGTAAAAATATTTATCCTTGGGAGTATGATTGTACCTAGCTTAAGAGATTTTTTCCTACCATGTGATGTTTTTAGAGTTAAATCAACACAGAAGTGATTAAACTGCTTCCAGGAACAAGTAAAGTGTTTCCTACATATGATAATAAATTTAATATACTTGATGTTTTTGAGATAAGCTCAATGTCTTTGATGTGTATGAAAAGCTGGTTCCCCTCCCACACAAAAACCCATAATTAAAGAACATTTCAAAAATTATATTGAGCCTATTTTTTCCATTAATTCATGATAAGTGACACCACATTTTAGTCCCAACATACAAAGTCTCTATTATATGACTAATCTTGCTTATAAAAAGGATGGGATATTTTTTATTAGAATTTTTTTTCTAGCACAAAGAATTCATTTGCAATTCTCTAACAAGTCTCAAATATAAATTCATGGTTACTCAAGCCAACAATTTTTGCTGTGATTTCAATTTATACTATTCTTAAACTTTTAAAGACGCTGATTTATTTTTTTAAAATGATTAAGTAATATAATCCTGAAATTTCTTTGCATATCACTTGTAGATGTACAGTATATATCAGAGGAAACATTACGTTGATTTGAGTGGACTCTGATGTTGGACTTTGTAAAAACTTATTCCTTATTCATAAATAACTTAAAACTCATATCATTCTTAATCATATGGAACAGGAGGAATACAGATATGTAAGAAAAAATTCTTATGCAAAAGCACTCTTGGTCAACTTTCACTAAATGATAACATAAATATGATAATAGATTATTTAAAATAGTATAATAATGATGAGGTAATTGAGATTTTCAAAGATGTTTATTGCATGAAATACAAAGACTATTCCAACAGTAGCACAAGGAGAAAATAAGCCTATTGATGTGAAGAAAGAAATTTTTTTTCTTGTTTATTTTTCACACACATATATACCTTAAAATTTTCCCATAAGAAACCATTCTACAATGTGTGTCTTTTTATCACAGATGACTAGTAATTTTCTTTAATAATAATTATTTTCAAAATAAAATTAAAAAAATAATAATGATTATTTTCTTTTTTTGGTCTTAGTTTAAATTCACTTTCCTGTTTGCTATTCCAAAGAATTTTGATTATATTAAGTCATTTTTGGATAAGTAATATATTTTGTTTCAAAATTTAAAAGCTGTAAGTGAATACAGGGAAAAATTACCATCCTATGCTCTGTGTCCAAGATGTCAAGTCCTAAATTCCCCTGCCCTGAAGCAGTAAGGTATTATCTTTTTCTGTGTGTATTTACAAAAATATTTAATGTATATTTAAATATGTAAAGATTTTATATATATGTATATATATATATACACGCACACACCCTGTTTTATACATATAATCAGTTTATATATATGCATATAACACACACATGTTGTACTATTTTTGTTTTTGTTTTGCTTTTAAATATCAGTATTGCTTATAGTTTACAATTCCATTATCAGTACATAAAGCACTTTATCATCCTTCATGGTGAAAGAGCATTGCTTTGTGTGTGTATGTGTATATTGTAATTTTTTTCAACCACTTTCCTCTAGATTTATATTTAGGCGGTTTCTTATAGCTTGTCATTATGATGTACATATGGCTATTAAAAATAATTTGCAATTTTTCCTTCATGTATTAATAGCTAACTTCAACTGAACACTTAGCATTATTTTAGCACCATATAAAGTGCTTTACATACATTATCTCATTCAATTACTGACTCTATAAAGGCAGTTTTTAAATTATTATTATCCCTTCTTTACAGATGAATAAATGAAGGGTTATCTAATTTGCATAAAGTGGAAATTTCAAAACCTGATTGCTGCTCTGTATGTCTCCAAAACTTACATAAACATATATTGATGACCTTATGTATGCAATGGGAAAAATAACACAAATGGGTCAAACTTAGGCCTTAAAGAATTTATTGTTTGAAAGTGTTAAATATAGCTTCATCATTTCTGAGTAAGTCAGTTGATTAAAGAAGATTTAAATCAATTGA
Source organism: Spermophilus citellus (assembly GCF_964194105.1). Classification (NCBI taxonomy): domain Eukaryota; kingdom Metazoa; phylum Chordata; class Mammalia; order Rodentia; family Sciuridae; genus Spermophilus; species Spermophilus citellus. The sequence continues at coordinate 70,484,282 of NC_138196.1, read as the reverse complement.
CATAGATCAGAAACAAAGATATTTTGTGAAGAAATCAGTTTATAATTATTCTCAACTTCAAGTTTTACAAATTAAAGGGTACCAGATTTACTAAGCAGTAGTTACACCATTTAATAAAGCTCCAAGTCTGCTTTTAACACAGTAGTATATACACTGAAGAATTAAATTTCAAAGATGGCTACATTTTTATGGTGAACTAGGAAACATCTTTAAATTATTAATTCCACCTAGAAATAAATCCCCAACCAGAGAAGAACTAGAAACAAAAATTAAGCAAATAAATAGTTTGGGAAGAATTTTGGAAATGGATTGTCTTTTTCTAGAACAGAATTTACATTTAATTTGATGATTAGATTTTGAAAATTTCCATTTTATTTGTTTTCACTGCTAATTTTTTTCAGGCACACGATTAGAAATGTCAAAAAAATAGCATAAAACACATTCTTTTTCTAATTGTTTGGATAGGAATGAAAAGTGTTATGAAGAAAACTGCTTTTGAAATCCCAGCCTAGTTTGGAATTTTCAAGGAGAAAAAAAAAAACAGTTACTGTAAGAAAAGATAATAAAGTTTATAGGAAGCTACTTATATTCAAAATGTATTCTTGAAATTAAATAAGTCTTCTCTCTCTCTAGGTCTGCAGCTGCCCATACATTTAGTCAAAACCTCAAAGTTTGGCCATTATATTCTTTATCTAATGATTCCTGTAATTTGCCTACATCAAAGAAAAATTTCAGTAGAATTAGCACATGGGAATATTTCTACTTTCAGCCTTTGAACTAGCAACCGAATCAACAGTTATGACTGCCAAAATGCTGATTCCTTGACCCTAATCATGACCATTGAAATGAAGAACCCAGGCATCTATATTTTAGTAATTTGCATATACTCATGTTTTAGACTGTACTGAGAGGAAGGAAGCTGTAGGGATAACCTTGGGACCTCTCTATTCCCTGAGGAGTTTAGAATCAACTAAATAGATAGAAAGTGCACCAGTTTGAGGCTCTAAAAAAGTGGGCTCTGCTGTGTCTTAGCAAAATGCCCTTATCTGGACATTAATGAGTCCCAGGTTCCTCAGTGACACCAGGTTCTTGTGGGGTTAAGATAATAGGATTGCACCCACCCTTTATCTCCTGTGATAAAAGTATTTGTTGTTAAGGCTAACCCCATACTCTTAGAGTAGGTTAAACAATTTTTGGAAACATTTCATTTTCAAAAGGCGTGAATTAAAACCAAGAAATAGAATAGTGAGTAACTATTTGTAAATTATGCCACTATTAAATACTGATATTTTTCTATCATGATTGTGATGTTTATTTAATACCTTTTACTTGTGTTACTTTTTCATATAGAAACAAAAAGCATATTTGTTTTCATTGATTAAAAATGCCCAAATTTCACAATATCTGAAGTATTGCCTGCTTTTTGGTTACAATGGAGTTTCCACCAAGTTCCTGAAAATCTATCTATCTCTCTATCTATCTATTTATTTTTATTGAGGCATGTATGCCTTGGAGATTATGGTATCTCTCGCTCTTTATTTTAGAAAAGAAGCATGACTTAGTCTAGATGTGTCACTAATATGATCCCAACCCTTGGGAAGTTAAATGGTTTTCTAGAGATATCATTATGGAATATTGACTGAAATGATTCTTGTATGACATAAGAATTGTTCTATTTACCCTTAATGCAAACTGTCAGAGTGAATGGAGAATAAGATGAGTAGCCTTGTCTAGTTACTCAGACTGGTCAAATCATGATGACTCAGTAGACAAAGCTGCAAAGTACATAAAACCTTTTACCATGGAAGCCTTAAGATCCTCATGAAAGAGGAAGAAACAGAATCAGATAATGAAGGCAGGATTAGGGTTCTGTAAAGTCTCTGATAGCAATGTGACCTGGAGCCAGGGATGCTTCAGCCAGAAACAGAGGGTTGAGGGGAAAACCAGAAATGACTGAAGAAATAAAAGTGGTGAAGTGTTGAAGCATGAGGACTTCAGACCCAGGTTACCTCTGTTAGGATTTCAGCTTTGCATTTCTAAACATGTAACTTTGGGCAAGTGACTTGGCCACTTGGTATTTCAGTTTCCATATCTGTAAAATTGGAATAGTATAGACAGAACCCATCACATAGAAGCCCTCAATGTCAATTATCATCAATATTATTAAATAGATTATGTAGTTGCCAGTGTGACCCATGTACATAGTATCTAACATAACAGACATGTGACAGATGATTATTAATTAATAAGTGATCAAATGACTATATTAACTTGTTCTAATTATCTGTTATCTTTGTGAGATTGGGTCAAGCAATGGATAGCTTTCTGTATTTTATTTTAATTTTGCAGTCATGGGCTATTTTAAACATTGCTCAAAAAATTTGAAAATAAATTTATATTTGAATTTTTATTAAATTTAGAATAGAAAAATGAAATGTTTCCTTTATGGATTTGCTTTAATTTTTTGTTTATTTATTTATTTATTTGCTACCATGGACTGAACTCAAGGGAACTCGACCACTGAGCCACATCCCCAGCCCTATTTTGTATTTTATTTAGAGACAGGGTCTCACTGAGTTGCTTAGTGCCTCACTTTTGCTTAGGCTGGCTTTGAGCTCGCTAGCCTCCTGCTTTAGCCTGTGAGCCACTGGGATTACAGGCGTGCACCACTGCGTTTGGCAATCTGCTTTATTCTTATTCAGAAGTAAATTATGCATACATTTCAATATAGTTACTCTTATCTTAGGATTGTATAAATAAAAATTAAAAGATACCAAAGAAATATTTTAAAATTCTGGTGGGGAGAATAGATTTATTATTACTTTTTTGCTTAACTTTTTAAGATTAAGCTCATAATTCAAAGGCCTCCAGGTGAATCTATGATATTTAAAAAGTATTAATTAAGTTAATCTGTGTGGGATATGTAGACTTGTGATTAAGATGGGTTGTTTTCAAAAAACAAATGAGATGATACTGTGAGTCCTACACTTCAGTCTCTATAGCTGAAATACATTGGTACTGAAATATTTAAGCAACCTGATTTTTAATAGAACTCTACTAGAGGGAGGAATATAAACACATTGCTTCTGTAATTGGATTATATAGATATACTGTACAGCTCAGAGGAGAATGGAGGAAAAAAACCCAGCTTACTGCCACTTTATTCTCAGTTCTATTTTCCTGGCCACAATTATGTGAATGCTGCTGTAACCCCACCATTACACATTATGATACTATTTAATGACCATGGCTGAATTTGTCAGTGTAAGGGATGACATTGACAGTGATACAAAACATTAAGCGTCTACCAAAGGAACATTGGCATGGCACCTGCTACTCCTTTCCAAGGATATAATCAAGAGATGGTTGGAGAACCCACACCACCCACAGTTCCCAGGTGGTTAAAAAATAAATGTATCATTATTGCATAGCCTAGCAGCATTTCATTATGTTTGAAACAAACTGTCCATGACTAATTTCTCCAAATGAAATGTTTAGGAGCTTGTTTTTGATTTAGAAAGGAGACTTCACTTAAATTATTTTCAAAGAAAGAAAGTAACCTAACATGAGGTGGAGATAAACAATTTTTATTATTTTTTTCTGATGCTTCCTCTTCTCTTGCTTTTTCCTTGCTCTTGGCAAAGCAATTTTTTGTTTGTTTGTTATTGGTACTAGGGATGGAACCCATGGGAGCTTAACCACTGGGCCACATCCTTAGCCCTTTCTATTTTTTATTTTGAGACAGGGCCTCACTAAATTGATGAGGCTGACTTTGAACTTGCAATCTTCCTGCCTCAGCCTCCTGAGCTCCTGGGATTACAGACATGCACCACTATTCCTGGCTAGGAATAGTGATTTAGATTGAGATTTAGAGTAACTGTATTTTTATATAAAAAGTTATGTACTTAGGTTAATATATACCCAAGTTGAACAGTGGCTCCAGTAATTAATAGAAAGTTGTGGCATTTTTGCTAAAGTGAATATAGTCCAGCCTGTTTTCACATTTGTTTCGTATAGTCTGACAATTTTGGTAAGCATAGCTGATTTTGATAATGTGGAATTCAGAGAATGAATGAATTTTAAAATCACTTAGACATAATTATACAGACAAACAGTGACTGAAATAATCTGGTTGAATAAATGTATGACAATTTAAAAATTAAAAAGTATAGCATATTCAGCAAAAACATTTTTTTCACAAACATATTACTATAGCTGGATATGGTTTGTGTGTCAAGGTCTTCTGTGTTGCTAGCTTAGTTCTCATTGTTGCAACATTGGGATTCTGTGAGATCTTTAAAAAGTGGGACCTTGTGGGAGGTCCTTGGGTCATTGGGGGTGTAATGTAAGAATTGCCTTACCACTTATAAGGTGGTAAGGCAGTTCTTATGGGTCCCTTAGTTAATTCTCAGGGAAGGATCATTATGAAGGAAAGCCTGACTCCAGAATCACTCACTTTGGCTTCCTGTTTGGCCATGTGATCTCTCCTTCTCACAGGGCACTTTCACTATCTGCCCTGAGAGGCCTTTAAACCAGAGCTGAACTGATGCTGGCACAATACCTTGAGCTCCAGAACTGTGAGCTAAATAAATTCTTTATAAAATTACACAGCCTTGTATATTTCATTATAGTCATGAAAAATGGACTAATACAAGTATAAAAGTTTCTCTTCCTCTTTAGATATATTTAGTATTATCCAATGCATTTTAAAAAAATAACAACTATATTGAAATAGAATTAATAGACCATAAAGTTAATTGATTCAACAGTTTATACTACATTAAAAGTTGAAAGATCACTATTACTGCTCTGTAATTTCAGAATATATATATATTTTTGGGGGGTACCAGGGATAGAACTCAGGGGCATTCAGCCACTGAGCCACATCCCCATCCCTATTTGTATCTTATTTAGAGACAGGGTCTCAATGAGTGGCTTAGTGCTTCATGTTTGCTGAGGCTGGCTTTGAACTTGTGATCCTCCTTCCTCAGCCTCCCAAGCTGCTGGGATTACAGGTGTGTGCCACTGCACCCAGCAATTTCAGAATATTTTAATGGCCCTCCAAAAACCCTTTCCACATTGATAGGAATGCTTTCTCCCCCAAACTTAGAAACAGTGAATTTACCTCTGTTTCTATGTGTTTGTCTTTTCTGATGTTTCATATAAATAGAAGCATACAATCCATAGCCTTTTCTTTCACTTATCAACGTTTTTAAGGTTCACCTTCTATGTAGCATAAATCAGTACTTCATTCCTTTTTGTCAACAAATAATTCCTTTTGTTGACAAATGATAATCAATGTATGAGTACGCCATATTTTGTCTAACCACTCATCAGTGGATAGGCACTTGGATTATTGATACCTTTTGGCTTTTCTGAATATTTCTGCTGTGAACATTGTATACATGTTTTTGCGTTGGCAAGTATTTTTGTTCTTTCTGATATTCCCTCCACCTCAGTATTTTTGGGGTCATTTGCTGGTGAATTATGAATTGTAGGCAGTGTTGTGTTAGCCTGTCCCCCCTCCACCAGGCCCTGCCCCATCCTGGCTTTATGCACTGCCTCTCCTGCCTGCCCCCGCCCCCACACCATCTATTGAACCATCCTGCCATGCCTCCTTCTGTGCTCATAGCTTTTCAAGAGGGCCAGTGATGGTCGCCTGTGGCAGGAAGAACTGTCCCAGTTGAGGGGTGAGGCAGTTGCTTTCTATTTTCAAGTGCTGCTGTAGAAATAAAGACAGTTTGAATCTAAAAAAGGGAGAGAGAGAGAGAGAGAGAGAGAGAGAGAGAGGGAGAGGGAGGGAGGGAGGAAAAAAAGCCAGGCCAGGTGGCATATACCAGTAATCCCAGCTCCTCGGGAGGCTGAAGCAGGAGTATCTCAAGATCAAGGCCAGCCTTAGCAACTTAGTGAGACCCTAAGCAACTTAGTGAGATCCTGTCTCAAAATAAAAAAAATAAAAAGGGCTGGGGATGTGGCTCAGTGGTCAAACACTCCCGAGTTCACCCCCAATGCCAAAAGCAATAGAAAGGTGACAATGAAAATGATGTACCCACTCTCCCTTTACTTTTTTAATTCTATCGTTTCTCCTCCTTCCTTATAAACATCACCTACCACATCTCTTCTGCATTCTCTCTTTTCACTTTTTGAAATTCTGAACTCTGTTCTACTTCCTATCACATTTTCTTTTTTCTTAATTAACTATATTCTTGCCATCTTTTAGCACTAATTGGTTTGTATACCTCCTGTCCCCCCCCCATTAGTATTGTTGCAATTATTACTGCTATGGATGACATAGTTGACACCTGTTGTTTGCTTTAACGTTATATATAGTTTATATGTAGTTCATGGTTATACATCATTTTTGCTGTTGGCAATTACTGACTTTACTATTTCTGTTTTCTTTTTCTCTCTGTGGTAATTAACATTGTAGATGTCATAGTAGGAACCAACTCTTTAGTTTAATGCTGTATATTGTTGCATTGATTGTTGCTATTGTTTTGTTTTCCCCTATTTTATGAGGTGCTGGGAACCAACAAGACACTACAAGTTCACAGTGGAAATCCTCTGCTGAACTGAACTCAATCAAAGGCAAGGCACCTTGCTCTACACACAAATTAATGACACTCAATTTTCAGCTAAACTTTAATGCAAAAAAAAATTAGAAGAGACAAAATCCCAAACTAATGACCAGGCCCCAAGTAGAAATGCCTAGGAGATCCTACCTACTGACATCCATTGCTATAGCAAAAACAGAAAAATAACACAAAGGCTTTGAACACCACACTACAAAGAGGGTCTCAATTCGGATCACCATAGGATACTTTGACAAGTGAAGACTGGTCTCTAAAAAGACCCACACATTAAGAGTAGAAGAGAAATTCCTTCTGACACATATGTATAAACCCAATGCAGGAATACAAGAAATATAAAAAACAAGCTGTGAGATTTTTATAAATGTCCCTTTTCAGGTTGGGAACATTTCCTTCTATTCTCGGTTTATAATGAAAAATGGTGGGATTTTGTCAAATGCTTTGTTCTAGTAAAATGAGCATGTAGTGTTTGTTCTTTATTAATATGATGTATCATGACTGATTTTTGTATATTAGCTGACCTTTCACTCTTGGGATAAATCAATTAGTTATGGTACCCAAATCTTTTTGTAATTTATGGGACCTGGATTGTTTTTATCTAGTTGAGTTTTGCACCTGTGCTCACAAGAGATACTGATGTGCAGCTTTTTTTATGTGCATAATGGCTTTGCCTAGCTTTAATATTGGAGTTAATACTAGCTTCAGAGAATAAAATAAGACATGTTCCATATTTGCTTTATATGTAACAGTTTGTTTAGGATCAGTGTTTTTAAATTTCCCATGTGAATTCTTTTTTCACTCATTAGTTATTTAAGACTATTTTTTAATTCATATTTTGTCACAAGCCTTTGATTAGTTTCCAGAGTTCTGAAATAGTAATTTTGTGATTTTTACCTGTGTTCTGCTGTTGTGGAATGATAGAAGTTTGTACATCCTTAATCTACTATTCTGTGAATATGTCTTCAATACTTTACTTTTAAAACAGAGTTCTAACAACTAAAAATACATTTATTATTACATCCATTTTTAGAGTATAACTATTGCAAATCCCACAAACTACTTGGTTTGTGTTTAAGTTTTTAGTATATTACAATCAGAAATAAATTTTCTTCTCAGTGGGAACTTAGAAATCAATTGGCAATCTATTTTCAATAAAACATTAATTGCTTTTATCCTTATAAAACTAATAAAATTGTAATTGTGCACCTTAAAGGACTAAATTAAAATTTTAATCTTTAAATTAAAAGTGTAATATGACATTGTAAATAAAGGATCTTGTGACCATGTAGAGAAATACTAGATTTAAAATTAATAAAACATTATGAATATTTGTCTTATGGCTATCTAATATCCAAATTTCTTTTCTTCTTAGGAGAAATCCAATATATGGGAGGCAGAATCTCACAACCTAACCCTGAAGTGAAAGAACACCACATAACACCAAGTTCATCAGTTGAAAACTGTTTGAGATTCTAAATGAGGAGTTAATGAGGCAAAGAGGCTGAGACAGGACTACATTGGAAGTGGTTAGACATAGACCTCTTGGTTGGAGAGGCCATGTAATATTTCTAGACACTTGAGATAGTGGGGAAAAGTGGTTAAATGGTTAGAAATGTGACCGAGGTACCATTTCTCAGTTTTCTAACTGAATTGCTTAATTTACTTACTATGTTAAATGTTGATCCAAACATTTTTCATGAAGCATAAGGTTCATTCATGAGAGGAATGAATGTTCAAATTCTTCCAGTTTGTAAAGGGAGTTGTGCTATGTTGAGAGCCATAGCCCAGTCAGAATGGCCCCTGACATCTTGCCAGAAGTAATGGTTGAGAGGCAAGCCATTAAGATGATGCTGGATTGATTCAATTGTATATTAGACCTTTACACAGTAATAGGACGGCTCTTGCTGCCTCGGGCGCCCGCTAATTTGGAGTTCTCTGAGTTCTCTCGGGATTCCGAGAGTGAATGCGTGCACAGCCCAGTGGAGGGAGTTCCAGTTGGTGTGTGGTGTTCCTGGGGCCCGAGTGGGGGGCGTTCGGGAGTGTTCCCGGGAAATGTGTGTAGAATGCGGGTGAGAGTTTGGGAATAAAGGGTTGCTGTTTGAACCTACAAGTCTTTGTGGCGGCTCAGTTATTTGTGCCCAACCAGACTGTGGCAGTGTTATGCAAAATTACATAAGAAATTTGTGAGAGAAGAGAACTGGAATAAAGCAGCACTTACAGAAGACTACTTGTAAATCTTACCTTCTCCTGAGACAATTTTCAGACTAATTCCTTATATCTTACTCAATTTATACTGGTTCCATGATTCTTTCTGACATCTTTTTTCCTAGTTTTCTGATCATACCCAAATTTTTGACCAAAGTCTAACTTTTGGCTTGATAACAATGAAACTTTATTGAACTTATAACCATTGTAGGGATACAATCAATAGCAAATCTAATCAAATACTTTATAGATAGAAACATGCATACATATAAAAAACTAGATATAAAATAACCATTTCTATAAGTGAAGCATGGCAGCATAGTGGAGAATGAACAGATTTACAACTATAGAGTCTTAGGAATCAACAACCCTAGATGAGGTATATTCAAACAGATCTTCATAGCAAGTAACATTATTCTAAATTAGGAAAGAGGTAAACACGATGCATAGCTGCATAATCAAAGAAAGAGGGCCTGGCTATGTCTAAATATTTAGTTAAGTTCAAGCTACAATAATAAAAATAAAATTAATTAATTTTGACTACTTGTAAGGCAAGTTCTGTTATTTACACACATTATTAGTGGACTTGTTGGATTTAATGAAAATCTGTGAAGTAGGTATTACTAGGTAGTACTACTATCTTGTTTAGTCTCTTCATTTTACATATTGAAAAGATACATGAAATAAATTAAGTGAAGAATTTTGGCAGGCAGACTTAGAAATGATTTTCTGTTATCTTTGCTTTCTATGCAGTAGGACTTGTGACTTGCTTCTTGCCACAACAGAGTATGGCAGAGATGGTTGGATGTCACTTCATTGATTATATGATACAAGATGAAAACTTCCATCTAGTTAGTTAACTCTATTGGTTCTTTTTTTTTTTAGATAGGATTGTCTATTGATTATTTCTTGTATTATCCTTGATGAAGTACCTTGCCATATGGAAAGATCCACACAGAAAGTGTTTGAGAGGGGTCTTGCTAAAAGCTATCAAAAGAAGCTGTCCTCTGTCTAATCACCTAGAAAGGTCTAAATTCTCCTAATAACAATGTGATCTTGAAAATGGATCTTTCCTCAGCCCAGTCTCAGATCTGACTGCAGTCCCAGCTAACACCTTGGTTTCAGCCTTGTAAAAAGATCCTGAAGCAGGGAACCCAGTTAAGTGACACCGAGATTTCTGAATCAGAGAAACCATGAGATAATGAATATGTGATGTTTGAAGCTGCCCAACTTTGTGGTAATTTGTTACAGAGAGTTATATAATTTATATGCATGTTTAAGGTCATACAAGCAGAAAGTTGAGGAGCAAGGATATGAAGTTGTTAGCCTGGCTCTGATTTGGGAATTTTATGCCAACAGCTACAATTTTAGAAGTTTTAAAATTAAGATGCCTTTTTTATGTGCTTCAGTGATCACTCCCTAATAACAGTTATAATTATAGAAATTTACTATGATAAAAGCCACAAGTAATGGGTTATCAAATATCATAAGTGTGTTAGTCTGATTTTCATTGCTGGGGGAGAATACCTGAGGGGAAAAACCTTAGGGAAGGAAAGATTTATTTTGTCTCATAGTTTCAGTCCATGGAGAACTGGTTCCATTGATTTGTGCCTCAGGCAAGGCAGAACATCTTAGTGTCAGGGTATGATGGAGGAAAGCTGCTTGTCACATGGCAGCCGGAGCAGAAAGAGAAAGAGGGAGGAAGGGGCTTGGGACAAGACACACCCTTCCTGGGTATACCTCTATAGTAACCGGCTTTCTCCATCTGGGTCCCACCTTCTTCACTATTTCCCAGTAAGGCTATCAAATTATTCGTCTACAAGTGGATTAATCCACTGTTGAGGTCAGAGTCCTCATGATCCAACAGAGCCCCAGCTCTGAACATTGCTTCAATGGGACCAAGCCTTCAGCACATGAGCCTTTGTGAAAGATTCCAAATCCAAATTAAAACAATAAGTATTTGATTGGAGTAAGAATACATTCATCTAGTTGAATTTGGGAGTATTTATTTGCATCCATTGATAAATAGAGATTTGAGAGAGTATTCTGCATTGGGGAGAAGGCTTGGATTTTGCCCATAACTGGTGTTCAGACAAAGACAGGTATTATGGTTTGGATATTAAGTGTCCCCCAAAAGCTCATGTGTGAGACAATGCAAGAATGTTTGGAGGTGAAATGATTAGGCTATCAGCACCTTAACCCTATCAGTGAATTCATCCCCTGATAGGGATTAATTAAGTGGTAACTAGGCAGGTAGGGTGCGGCTGGAGGAGGTGGATCCCTGGAGTTGTGACTTTGGGGTATGTATTTCTTGAGTTGAAATAGCTCTCTCTGCTCCCTGGTGCCATGTTTCCAACTGCTTCCCTCCACCACACTCTTCTGCCATGATGTTCGGCCTCATCTGAACCCCTGAGGAATGGAGTTAGCTATATAGGGACTGAGATCTCAGAAAACAAAATAAACTTTTCCTCCTCTAAAATTGTTTTTGTCAGGTCTTTTGGTCACAGCAGAAAAAAAATGCCTAAAACAACAAGTCTGATAGAAGACCCAGCAGCATTTGTGTGAACGGGAGATAAGGAAGATCTTGACCCTGGACTTGCCATGAGAAGAGACAACATCTAGCTCAATCATCCAGACTTTAAGTGAAGTTCCAGAGTGAAAGCAAAGCAGGGGCTCAGAGTCCAACTGGGTGACAGGTACCAGTTCTTTTGTTTATCTGTGTGATTTGTGCAGAAGAGGACGGTGTGAGAGAGAAAAGAGCCCTTTCCATTGACTTTGGCATTTAAGCCAATTTGTGGGACCCGACTGAGGCAAGACAGAGAATAGGATTTCTTTTGGTTAGCAAGTGTGATGAGTCAGCCTCTGCTCCAAAGTGCCAAGGTCAGATGATTATGTCACCAGTACATTTTCACTGGGTAGTGGGAGCAGAAGTCTCACTCTGTCTGTGGACCCAGTGAGTTGTGACAAGGACCAGCAAGCAGTACTCTTAGATATTTGAGAGGAGATGCAGAGAGGAACTTTGCAGCCAATCAGATGAGGGTTTAGGGATTAAAATGTTAATGTAAGTGTCAAGGTGTTTCGAGTGTGGGCTGATGAAGCTAGGACATTTATGTTACATAAAGATTAAAAAGAATAAATAAGCTATGAAATGCCACAACACAATCACTCACTTGCCTGTGCAAAATGGCTCCTGTACAAAATTGGTAATTACTTTCTGAAGAAACTTGTTCCTGAGTATTTTATGTTGCCATAGGATTATTTGAAAATATCAAGTAAAACCATGTAAATTATTCTCGGAAATAAAGTGTGTTCATTAAGTCCATCTACAGTCACTACTAATTAAGTGAATCAAATTCCTCTTTGGAATTGAGAGAGAAAAACTATTGAAGCCTAAATAGATAGGAAAATATCTCCATTAAGTAGCTTCAAACCCACTGAAACTGATGTCTTCATCATGATATTTGTCAAGTTAATGTCTTCAGACTTTCATCTGTGAAAGATAGTGAAGAGGTTATGCAAATTTATGCATAAAAATAAAAATCCCATATGTGCCTAGAGGGAGAGGTTTCCAGCCAAAATGCTAATGATAAGACATAATAATACTTAGCACTTTTACATATTTTAATTCAAGGAAATCAAAATGCATTAAAAATATATTATCCACTAAATGAGAGCAGGTAATATTATTTTCTTCTGTTATAACTCCCCTAAGTGACTACATTATAATTGGAATAAAAATATGTATAATAATAAAATATTGAAAGAGAAAATACCACAAAATACTCAAATAAACTTCTTAGAACTTTAAGACATCACACTGACCCAGTTGAATAAAATGTCTGATCAAAACTTCATGCAAATTTGCACATTATAAAGATGAGTCTGTTACACATGCATTTAATTTTGTATGATGTAAACTATAATACAAAGTTTTTAAAACACTGTGAATTCTTGGTTATGTGAACAAAAATATGACCACTGCTTTAAGGAATTTACTAACCCTATTAGCTTCCTTTTACTATAATGAATAAATTAACTTATAAAAAGAAAATGTTTATTTTGACTCATGGTTCTGGACTTTTCAGTCCACAGTTAGGCAGCCTCATCACTTTATGGGGCTCAGAGCACAGAGTAGCACATCATGGTGGGATTGTATGGTACAGTAGCCCCAACATCATATGAGCCAGGAAACAAAGAGAAGGAGCGTTGTAGGGTCCCACAATCCCCTTGGAAGGTATGTTCCCAGTTACCTTAGGACCTCCCACACCTCCTAAAGGGTCCACCCTTCCAAGAGCCACCCTGGAGACCAAGACATCACCTCCCTTGGGAGTCACTTGTCCAAACCACATCAGTGACCAATGAAGGAAATAAAACATGTGAACAGCTCTAGATTAGCCAGATGTGTGATGAGGAGGTAAAGGAGGTGCCAAAAGAATTAGCACTGGAAGGGGCCATTGAGCCATATTTGAAGTAATATTGGATTTCCCAAGTTGGTATTGGAGGAAATAAATTTGAAGTGTTGTGAAATGACATTTATGAAATGACATTAATGACTGATGAAGGGGATCAGGATATGCCACTCTCAAATAGGAAACTCTGGCATAAAAATCATTTTGAGCCGAAACCATTTGAATCCCATTCTCTTATCTGCCTCAAAGCAGAGACTCCCAAAAGAGCCCAAGCGTCATAAATTCCCTCCCCAGGAGCAGCTCCAAGCCTCTTAAAAGATGAAAAATCAAAACCAGTCATGTCTCCCATCTATTCTCCTAAGGGTCTATTTATCTTTCCAAAAACTCATTTGCTTTTTTATAAGTGTCCTTTCTCCTCCTCCTCCTCCCTTTACAATGCTAAACTAGGTATGTGGACCCTCCTTTTCTAATCACCCTGAGTGCTTCAGAACTGAGTGTTTCCATCTATACACCATCACATGCTAAGAAACATCTGTTTGTTTGAAGTCTGTCTTTGTAAAGCCCCAGCCCATGAACTTAATGTTACTTGAGGAAAAAAAGAATGTTTTCTTCCCCTGCACTGACAAACTGCTGGAACATGAAGTGCAGTAAAAGGGATGGTGGGGGTTAGTCTGAAAAGGCAGGCTGGTGGGAGGCAGACTGAGGAGGATTGTTTTCTCCAGGTAATAAGAAACAACTGGTAAAGTGCTTTGAGCATGACAGTTACAAAATTACATTTGATTTTAAATGTATTATCCTAGGTCCAATGTTTTAAATTCGAGATAGGAAAGACAATAGTAGAAGCAGTTTGGAAAGGGGCACACCGTTTTAATTTTAGATACGGAATTACAAACTAACAATTTGTAATTTTGCGAAGCATTAGAAGTTATTTCTCTAATGCACACCCTTAACTATTCTAGCTTGTTTGTTTGCTTTAATTCTGGGAACCCAGACATGACCTAGTTATATCTAGTGTGTCAAAATCCACACAGTGCCTTGGTTGTATTTTTAAGTTACTGACATGATGTTGCAATGGAGACTTCTAAAAAGATGCTGGAAATGTGAACGTAGATTTCATTAAAAAGTTGAGAGTTAGCTTTATAGATCTAAAATTCTTTCTCATAAAATTTAAAAGAGCAGTTGTGAATGTGTGCATAGGAAAGAATAGAAGATAAAAATAAAAAGCAAATTCTTCAGTGAAAGGGGACCACAAGGTAGATAAGAGGGCACAATTCTGGTCATTGGAGAGCTACTCTGGCAGAACCTGGAAGCTAGGTTGTAGTGCCCACATTTAAATCCAGATGCTTCATTCTTCATGTATTTTATTATTTGGGAGGGTTAAGATGAATAACTCCTTACTTGGAGCTTATCTAAGAATGTTACATGCATTTTCTCATTTAATTCTCACACACAGACACACACACACACACACACACACACACACACACAAATCCATGATGCAGCTACTTTTATTATTCTCATTTTATAGAAAGAAAGTTGGAGACATTTGGCTAAAATCATAAAGTTAGTGAATGTAATAGCTGGTAGTACAGTCCATTCCTTCTGATTCCTGAAAACTCTCCTTTTAAATCTAGGTCCTCCTTCCTGTCAGTGCTGCTGTTCTGCCATTTTTCTCCTAGTTGTCACTATATCTATGTCATACCCAGAGATGGGAATCCTTTATATGTGAAAGCTATGAGAGTTAAAAGCAATCAATGTTACTTAACAAATGATATTTTGTTTTCTTTTTCCTAGGGAGAAACATAAAATAGCTTGTTTTTATATATGAAATTAAGAAAACAATACCTTTATTATGTTTAAAAATTTAAGAATACATTTTATTTCTGTATTAGGGGTATAAAAGAATAAAATGAAGAATAGTGGTGTGAAGAAGAAAGAAAGATAATTTTAAAAATATAAAAAAATTAAGAGAGAACAACATAGATATGAGGGGAAATTTGAAAACTAGGATATATAAAGTCCTGTCCACACATCAGTACAACTCAGGGAAGAATAGGTTGGTATCCCATTCAGTGCCAACATCTGCTGCTCCTGCAGTAGTAAGAGCTTACTCTCTAAAGAGAGACTGCCATGACAGATACTGACATCTCCAGGTGCCCCAAGAGCCACTGTATTTATATGTGATCCAATCTTAGCTAGAGGACCAAGGCATACAGACTGATAGAGAGGAGTCCTCTTTCTTACTTAGAGGCAGTTGTGGGAGATCAAGTTTGGCGTTTGGCAGCCATTTTGTCTGCTGTCCAGTTCTGCAGATAAAAGCCAATCTGAAGAAAATTTTGGAAAAGTCTCAGCTCTTCATGGCACTATGGAGTCTGTGAATTAACAACCCAATAATTATCCCAACTCCTGGGCTCTCCATCTAATAAGATAATACATATATTCATTACTTTAGCCTCTCTTAGTTTTTTTTTTTAATTTTTATTTTATTTTTTTTATTGGTTGTTCACAACATTACAAAGCTCTTGACATATCATATTTCATACATTAGATTGAAGTGGGTTATGAACCCCCAATTTTACCCCAAATGCAGATTGCAGAATCACGTCGGTTACACATCCACAATTTTACATAATGCCCTATTAGTAATTGTTGTATTCTGCTACCTTTCCTATCCCCTACTATCCCCCCTACCCTCTCCTCCCATCTTCTCTCTCTACCCCATCTACTGTAATTCATTTCTCTCCTTGTTTATTTTCCCATTCCCCTCACAACCTCTTATATGTAATTTTGTATAGCAATGAGGGTCTCCCTTCATTTCCATGCAATTTCCCTTTTCTCTCCCTTTCCCTCCCATCTCATGTCTCTGTTTAATGTTAATCTTTTCTTCCTGCTCTTCCTCCCTGCTCTGTTCATAGTTGCTCTCATTATATCAAAGAAGACATTTGGTATTTGTTTTTTAGGGGTTGGCTAGCTTCACTAAGCATAATCTGCTCTAGTGCCATCCATTTCCCTGAAAATTCTATGATTTTGTCAGTTTTTATTGCTGCATAGTACTCCATTGTGTATAGATGCCACATTTTTTTTATCCATTCATCTATTGAAGGGCATCTGGGTTGGTTCCACAGTCTAGCTATTGTGAATTGTGCTGCTATGAACATCGATGTGGCAGTATCCCTGTAGCATGCTATTTAAGGTCTTCAGGGAATAGTCCGAGTAAAGGCAATAGCAGGGTCAAATGGTGGTTCCATTCCCGGCTTTCCCAGGAATCTCCAAACTGCTTTCCAAATTGGCCGCACCAATTTGCAGTCCCACTAACAATGTACAAGTGTACCCTTTTCCCCACATCCTCGCCAGCACTTGTTGTTGTTTGACTTCATAGTGGCTGCCAATCTTACTGGAGTGAGATGGTATCTTAGGGTGGTTTTGATTTGCATTTCTCTGATTGCTAGAGATGGTGAGCATTTTTTCATGTACTTGTTGATTGATTGTATATCCTCCTCTGAGAAGTGTCTGTTCAGGTCCTTGGCCCATTTGTTGATTGGCTGATTTGTTATATTATTGTCTAATTTTTTGAGTTCTTTGTATACTCTGGATATTAGGGCTCTATCTGAAGTGTGAGGAGTAAAAATTTGTTCCCAGGATGTAGGCTCCCTATTTACCTCTCTTATTGTTTCTCTTGCTGAGAAAAAACTTTTTAGTTTAAGTAAGTCCCATTTGTTGATTCTTGTTATTAACTCTTGTGCTATGGGTGTCCTATTAAGGAATTTGGAGCCCGACCCCACAATATGTAGATCGGAGCCAACTTTTTCTTCTATCAGACGCAGACTCTCTGATTTGATATCAAGCTCCTTGATCCATTTTGAGTTAACTTTTGTGCATGGCGAGAGAAAGGGATTCAGTTTCATTTTGTTGCATATGGATTTCCAGTTTTCCCAACACCATTTGTTGAAGATGCTATCCTTCCTCCATTGCATGCTTTTAGCCCCTTTATCAAATATAAGATAGTTGTAACTTTGTGGATTAGTCTCTGTGTCCTCTATTCTATACCATTGGTCCACCCGCCTGTTTTGGTACCAGTACCATGCTGTTTTTGTCACTATTGCTCTGTAATATAGTTTGAAATCTGGTATTGCTACCGCCTGATTCACACTTCCTGCTTAGAATTGCTTTTGCTATTCTGGGTCTTTTATTTTTCCATATGAATTTCATGATTGCTTTATCTATTTCTACAAGAAATGCCGTTGGGATTTTGATTGGCATTGCATTAAACCTATAGAGAACTTTTGGTAATATCGCCATTTTGATGATGTTAGTTCTGCCTATCCATGAACAAGGTATATTTTTCCATCTTCTAAGATCTTCTTCTACTTCTCTCTTTAGGGTTCTGTAGTTTTCATTGTATAGGTCTATCACCTCTTTTGTTAGGTTGATTCCCAAGTATTTTATTTTTTTTGAGGATATTGTGAATGGAGTGTTTTTCCTCATTTCCGTTTCAGAAGTTTTGTCGCTGATATACAGAAATGCCTTTGATTTATGCGTGTTGATTTTATATCCTGCCACTTTGCTGAATTCATTTATTAGTTCTAGTAGTTTCTTTGTAGACCCTTTTGGGTCTTCTAGGTATAGAATCATGTCATCTGCAAATAGTGATAATTTAAGTTCTTCTTTTCCAATTTTTATGCCTTTAATTTCTTTCGTCTGTCTAATTGCTCTGGCCAGTGTTTCGAGAACTATGTTGAATAGAAGTGGTGATAGAGGGCATCCCTGTCTTGTTCCAGATTTTAGAGGGAATGCCTTTAACTTTTGTCCATTCAGAATGATGGTATTTAGATAGCTTTTACAATGTCAAGGTAAGTTCCTGTTATCCCTAGTTTTTCTAATGTTTTGAACATAAAGGGATGCTGTACTTTGGCGAATGCTTTCTCTGTGTCTATTGAGATGATCATATGGTTCTTATCTTTAAGTCTATTGATGTGGTGAATAACATTTATTGATTTCCGTATATTGAACCATCCTTGCATCCCAGGGATGAATCCTACTTGATCATGGTGCATAATTTTTTTTGATGTGTTTTGGAAATCAACAAGGTAGATATTGTCACCTTTCTTATTTAAGAAAATTGAGGTTCAGCAAGTTTAAGATATGTGTCTAGTATAGTAAAACTAAAAATGGCTGGGAGTTCGTAACTTAGTGATTCATCTTTTTATGTCATTCTGCCATAGGAGCAGTGACAGACATTGGGAGAAAGAGAAATGGAAAGAAGACCATTGGGTTTAGAGAGGGCTAGTTCAAGACACTCTGGTTAAGATGTGGGTTTCAGAACCATAGAAGTTGTTCCTAAGTATTGCTTAACCTTTATTCAAAGCTCTTGTCTTTAATAAGCAAATTTCAGGTCTTTTTTAAGACTAATGTAGTTTACCAGTAGAAAACATTTGTTGAGTTTCCTGTAAGCTATTTTCAGAGGTGTATTACCCAGCTTTATGAAATCAGGTGAAAGGGAAGATCTGGCCTCTACAAACCAGTTCTCCACCCTGCTATTAAAATAGCTTCAACAAAGTTCTTGATTTGAACAGCACTTATACTGTCTAAAGTGTTTTCTCCCAAATTACCTCTCTTAATAATCACTTACTAGTACGTGTGAGAAATAATGAGGCACCAAGAAGCTAAATCACTTGAGTGTGTGGCAAGGTCAGGGTTCTCACAGAATTCCTAGTACCTGCCGCAGTCTGGCTGGGCACAATTCAGGAGCCACTTGTCAAAAGAAACGAACTTTATTTTTATTTTTTTTATTTTTATTTATTTTTTTTTTTTTAAAGAGAGAGTGAAAGAGGAGAGGGAGAGAGAGAGAGAGAGAATTTTTTAATATTTATTATTTTTTAGTTCTCGGCGGACACAACATCTTTGTTGGTATGTGGTGCTGAGGATCGAACCTGGGCCGCACGCATGCCAGACGGGCGCGCTACCGCTTGAGCCACAGCCCCAGCCCCAAACTTTATTTTTAGAACTACAAACACCAAACAAAACAGCTCCTCAGGAAAAAACCCTCAGAGCCCAACTGCCACCACCGGCTTCCCACAAGCCTCTCACCCCTACACCAGCCTCTCCACCTCCCACAATCCTCCTGCTCTTGAGGCCGATTGCCTGGGTCGCGTAGGTGGAGCCAAAGAAGTCCCCCAATGAGCAGCTCCGTGGTCTGAAAGGCAGGGAAACAGCCCAATGAGCATCACCGCAGAGGAGCCAATCAGCTAGATGTTGCTGGGGCCGCTGTGAGCCAATCATCAGCCAGCAGCTGGAAGTTTGCTGGCAGCTGGAAGTTTGCTGGGGCTCCTTTGGCTGTGGCTCTCAACAAGTACCAATGTGACAAGTGTTGTAGAGCGATCGCACATACATCACATCCAAGATGGAAAATATTTGGAGCTATAATAATCAATTATGGAAGAGTCTGTTAAAGAAGGTACTAAAAATAAAGGATGGCCAAAGCAAAACAAAAAGGAGGGGGAAGAAAAGAAAAGAAAGCAGTCCAAGACTGCAATGGAATTGGAAAGGCAATAAAGAGCAGTCACTGGAGAAGCCCAGGCACAGAAATGTGGTTAGGGAAGGGCACTCTGGGTTGCCATGAGAGGAAGTTAATAAGACACAAATCCAGAAGGCCCTGGAAGCATATTTCCTTTCCCCTTTTGGTAGTTTAGCTGACTTTTGGCTCCACTGCAGACAGACAAAACCTGGGATGACGTCAGTATCCCTGTCAAGCAAGGCTGTTCCCAGAGCTTTTGGTGTTCAGACCTTGGCCTTCTGTATGCACATTGCCTTGTGCTATTTCTGGAGAGCCTTTGATGCATTTCTTGTTACTTAGAAAAACTGGATGTTCCCCTCTTAGATAGCCTATAAATATGTGACATAGCATCAGAGTTGTACTCATTCCCACGTGTGAGGGGCTTCTCTGTGGTGTGTTCAGCTTTCTGTCTAGCCCCCTGGCCCAGGCTGGTCTCTCTGCCTGCACCTTGTTCACAGCACATGTCGCATATGTAACCTGACTCTGCACCATGAAAGAAATTCAGAGAATGGTTCAGGGTGGTTTTTACTTCCTCTGTGGCTTATTAGATGTCACAGCATCCACTTCAGGTATGTATTGAGGAGTCCTTCCTTCTTACTTTACCTCATCTTCTTCTGAGTCCTTTAATCTCCCTGGCCTCCCTCAGAATTCTGAATTACGCTAATTTTTTTCTATTTAGTTCCCATCTAGTCAATCCAAGAGAGAGTGGGTAGACACTACAAGTCTCTCAAGTCTCTCGGAATTAAATGTCTGCAAAGCAAAAAGGATCTTCTGATGTGAACTGCAATACAAGCAAATATTTTATCACAATTGCGATAAATGTTATGAGAGCAACTACCTTTGGGATCTGACCTGGTGTAGTGGATGCTGTGGTGTGGCTGTGTTAGTGAGCTTTTCATCACTATAACAGTGTTGGAGATTTCAGCCCATGAGCATTTGGCCTCATTGCTTTTGGGCCTGTAGTGAGGCAGTCCATCATGGTGGAAATGTGTGGCAGATCAGAATCACTCACATCATGGAAAGGGAAGAGAGAGAGTAAGAGAAAGAAAGAAGAGGTTAGGGTCCCACTATCCCTCTCAAAGGCATGCTCCCAATGACTCAGAAGACCTCTAACTCAGGCCACTCACGTTAAAGGTTTCACCACTTCCCAGTTGTCCCAAGTTGGGGAACACACCTTTAACACATGGGCCTTTAGGGGACATCCCAGATCCAAACTATAGAATGTACCAACAGATACTCTTCCAGGATGGAAGGACTGAGTTCCCCAGCCCTGAAAATACTGTTTTATTTGGAGTTGCTATAGAAACCTTGGTGCCACTAGAGACAGGGAAGGATGTGACTGGCTCTGAGGTAGCTTACTTAGATTCTTCTTACTACTCTTTTGTCCAGTTGTGATGGCCACAGATTGAAAAGGTTGAAGATTTCCTCAAGTATCTGTGTCACAACAAAAACACTGAGATAGCTTAAGGTGACAGTGTCTCAAATAAATATGGAGGAGGGAGACAATGAATATCAGATGCAGCCCTAAGATCAGCTATAGTAGTAGGGAGTGTAATTTGTTTCTTTTGTGAATTGACTCTAGGAAAAGAAGTCTACAAGAACTTATATTAGTAAGTGGATAAGAGAAGTCCAAGAATTGGCCAGCAGTGAATGCTCTGGCATGCTGCCCAACTCTCTCTTCAGGATTGAGAGACTTATTTCCCTGAGTTTTCTAAGTGTTGCTGAAACACAGCCTCAAGTCTCAGCTTTCTTAGTGAATTGTCTTCACCAAAGATAGTTTATGAACAAGATCATGTTCCCAGCACAACCTGTGGCCTTTGGCTGGTCATCCTGGAAGTAGAAAGGCCTTCTCCCTCACTTCAGTCCTGCCAAGATGGAAAGGTCATCCCAGCTTTAGAGATGCTGGAAGGGTCAACTGGAATCTTTTTGAAATATCGTGGCAGCTCATGGTTTCCTTCTGCTTCCTTTCCTTCTCTTCCTCAAAAGTTTACTCCAAGAGCCCTTTATAATAAATTCTTTGCACACTAATTTCATCCCTAGAATCCACTTCCCAGGGAGCCTTATCTGCAACATCTTGTCCAAATCCAGAGATGGCTTTTCTGAAGTAGAGACCATGGCTGCTGAATTTTGCAGAGGGAATAAGAACAAACCAAAAGAGGGGGCTAGAGCAGTTTAGTAGAAGGCATTGGTCGTCAGTAGGAGTGATTCTCTTGAACCCAGTGAGAATTTGGTCATTTTGGGTAGTTACAACTTGGGATTGGCACTAACATCTGAGTTAGTAGAGGCCATGAATGTACAAAACATCTTAGAATGCACAGAGTAGCCATCCGCAGCAAAGAATTATTCCATCCAAAGTGTTGATGGTACCAAGTTGAGAAACCCTGGACTAAGGAATGGTATATGGACAGGTTCTGGGGTGGGAAGGAGCCTCTGAGAAGTGGATTGGAACTTGGAGGAAGTAGAAACTCAATGTATTTGAACATGCAGAGTAACTGGGAATGGAGGGGAGAGGAGGGAATCTGCAAAGGAAGCAATGTAAAGGAAGATGATTTTTATATTAATGGAAAGCTGTTGAAAGGTTCTATGCTAGGGACCCACATGATCAAATTTATGTTCTTAAGAAATAACTGAGCCTGGTAATGTGTAATAAGTTGGAAGAATGAAGTGAAGATGTCAAAAGATCAATTAGTGTGATAGCATGGGAGATGGAGGAAAATGGAAGAATTGAAGAGATATGTATGAGGAAAAAGTTACAAAACATGATCACAGATTTAGAGGCAGCATGGCATCAGGTTAAAATGCATGGACTCTGGAGCCAGGGCATGTGAGTTCAAGATCTGGCTTTGCCAATGTACAAGTTTTGTAACCTTTAACAGTTATACATATTCCTTGGATTTTGACCTAGTGTCAACTATGGAATAAGTTAGTTTTGTAAAGAAGTATCCAGCACATGGTAACTGCTTTGTAAGTCTTCTCAAGTAAATGCAAAGACACAGATGCGCCTCCATTGGTTCTGACTTTTCTGATTTGTGTAGTTATTGAATAATTATGCTAGTCACTGAAATGATGAACCAGGATAAGAGTCTTTTGGTTTTTGTTGTTGTTGTTGTTCTTGGGGTTTGGAGGTGTGGTCGAGATCATGAACGGGAGAGGGTCATTAGAGAACTAGAGTTATTAACATGGTCAGAGCTGCTGAGATGTCAAATAAGGTGACAGGGGAATTAGAGAACAATTTTTGCAAGTACATCCTGAATATATGAATAAAAACTGAAGTCAGTATGAGACAAATTGAGTTACTGTACAGTAAATAGTGCTCCTCTCACTTTGCAATGAATAAGGTCTTCTAGGCTTGATTCACCTTCTTCTCAGTGGGTAATTAATCAGTGAGCTAACATTGGTTCAATTATTTTTATGACTCTGTGACATTAATTGTTACTAGTCTTGGTTATCAAATAAGCTTAAAAAATTCTACCACCAATATATTAAGAATTCTGACTTCTAAAGAGAGGTTTATGCCTCCAGGTTAATTATCTTTTTCTTACTAAAAAAAAAAAAAGCTTGAATTTTTTCACTTCCGTTAGATGTATAACTACATTGTACTCTTCAAAGCTCAGATTCTAACAGAGTAAATTTATTATAATTGTGAATATTATTACAGCTGTGTGTTTAGAGGCAAATCTAAATTTTCAAAAGTATCTCCATTGTGAAGACATGAAAGATAAATCTGAGAAGTCAACTATCAAAAATTATGAAGCTAAGGATCACACAAGTAGCCTATAATATCTCAGCACAGGGGCTAGGGATATAGCTCAGTGGGTAGAGTGCTTGCCTTGCATGCACAAAGTCCTGAATTTGATCCCCAGCACCCCCCCCCCCCCCCGCCAATATACAAAGAGCTAATAATCTTGGTTTATTTGTAGCATGGTTTTTTAAAGCGAAGGGAAAGATTTATAGAAGCATCATCTCTGGCAACAATCTGTTTCTGCAGAAAATACTTTGGTTAATTGCACTGACTATTGATACGAACTTATTTTTTTTTTAAGAGAGAGAGTGAGAGAGAGAGAGAGAGAGAGAGAGAGAGAGAGAATTTTTAATATTTATTTTTTAGTTCTCGGCGGACACAACATCTTTGTTGGTATGTGGTGCTGAGGATCGAACCTGGGCCGCACGCATGCCAGGTGAGCGTGCTACCGCTTGAGCCACATCCCCAGCCCCCGAACTTATTTTTTTTAAGAAAGCATACAGGGTTTGGGGAGGTTGTGTTATAAACAGTAGTCCCTAGAATTAAAGAAAAAAAAAAGAAGATAGAAAACCCAGTGGTAAATTTGAAGTGTTAATTGGATAGAAAAAATAGAAATTGTTTTACTTTTATAAGAAGTCTAATTATGGAATTTTGTGAGTTTGCACAAGGTGAGAAAAAGAAAATTGCTTCCAATGTTCCCTTGAGCATAAAGTGAATCACCGTTGCACAGGACACTTACATCCTGATTTCACATAGTCTTTATGGTTAACAAGCATTTTCATAAATATAATCTTACTTTGTTCTCAAAAGATTCCAAGGTTGTGTGTATAATAAGGTAAAATAGCTATAATAGCTATTTTACTGTTGCAGTAACCCAGAATCAGAATGGAAGTTCACATGGCAAGTCATAATTAAAATACACATTTTGATTTCATCTGAATCCAACTCCCCTGACTCCAGAACCAGAGCTATTTTACTTTATTCTGATTTCCATTATGTGTGTTTTCTTTATTTGATTCAGAAAGCTTGGATCTTCTCGGAGGCCCAAGGAACTGGGTAGGTCAACAATAAAATCTTTACTTATATTTTTGGAAACATCTCAGAACTTAATGTAGTGATCATGGGCCAGTTGAAGTTAAAGCCTTAGTCATTCTGTTTTCAAATATCTTTGTTTTTTTCAAGTAGCAAAGATATTGTTTACATTTTAATTCATCTTCCAGAAAGAGGCCTTTACCCTATGAGTGGGTGGGTTGAGGCTGCCTGCAGTTCATGAGGCACATGGGAAGGTATTTCCTTACCAATGTGAGGATTGAAAAATCTGTGCATCAAGCCTGGGCAGGTTACAGATCTGCCAAAGTCCCAGGTGATATAGTGATTATGCAGGGCTGAAGCCACTCTTATTTTTAGGGTTATTTGAAAATCGGTCTATCTGGACAGCAGCCATATCTCGTTCAATATTGCATATCTAAGCTGAGTACAGTACCTGGGACAAAGTATGTACTTCGTAAATATTTGTTGAACAAATGAATAAATGGGTTTAATCATTCTCAGTAGGCCTCCAAACTCATAAAAACCTACACAGCTTTTAACATCCAGTTCAGCAATTGTCCATGTAGTCAGTCAATAAATATGCTTTCTATGTGTCAGAGTATTTTAGGTGCTGGGCATAAGTGAGTTAAAAAAAAAGTTCAGTGAATTTATATCTTAGTGCTAGAGACAAAAATAAGAAGACAGAATTAAAATATATAAAATGTCATATGATGTTAAAAGCTAAGAAAAATATAAGTCAAAAGATAGGGATAAGAAATGTTGAATTGGTTTACATAGAGAAGGCAGAATAGCCAAAGGAAGGCTGAGGCAGGAGGATCACAAGTTTAGCCTCAGCAACTTAGCAAGGCCCTAAGAAATTTAGCAAGACTTTATCTCAAAATAAAAAGGGCTGGGGATGTGGATCAGTGGTTAAGTGCCCCAGGGTGCAATCTCTTGTAGCAAAAACAGAATGTCTTTAATCTGTGGAAACTATTATTTTCCACAGATTAAACTATTATGTTTTCAGTCAGTAAGCTGGGTATCTTGAAGTCCACATCCTTTTTTATTGTACAGGTTTATAACTGAATGCTAATTGTTTTACTAGCCACCTTGTGCGTGCATAAATACCTTGGAATTTGCCATTCTAAGGAGTGCCATTTTAAGGACTGGTTCCTAATTTGGGTGAAGGCTCTTCATCGTATACATTAGATGTGTCCAAGTCAAAGCTTTCAAAGCCAACAGTCCCAAAGAGGCAAACTAAACCCTCTGACAATAAATGGAAGTGATTTGAAACTTCCACAGAGGATGTTTCCAACATAGAATGTCAATTCATATAATTTTAACTGATGAAAATAATTTTCCAGTTTTAAAAACCTTGGACTTTTAGAGTAGAAGAAAGGGATTGAGAGGGAAGGAGAAAGGAGAGAAGGCATGTAGAAATACATCTACCAAATTGTGCTAAGTCCATGTACAAATATACCACAATGAAACCTGCATACACACACACACACATATGTATAAAATCATAACTCACTATTTAAAATAATAATAATAATAGAAGGGAGATGAGTAGAGTAGAGTAAGCAGATCAGAAGGAAGAAGGAGGAAAGGAAAAAGGGAAGTACTTGGGAATGAGATTGATCAAATTATGTTATGTAAGGGTGAAGGCTATGTGTGTGTGAGTCAGGTGGTAAACAGAAAATATCTGGACCTTCTGCTCAATTTTGTTGTTAACCTAAAAGTGCTCTAAGAAATAAAGTTCATTTAAAAACATTAAAAAAATTATGTTATGTATGCATGTACGAATACAGCATAATGAAATCCTCTATTACATATAACTGTAATGCACCAATAAAATACATAAATAATTTAAAAAAAAAAAACTTGGGCTTCAAGGCAACTGAAGAAAGAAAAAGTTGAAATGAAGTTTTAGTCAGTGATTCTTTGAGAGCATAGTAATTGGCCGAATGTTTCTTCTACAACACCAGCGATTGAACTTCTTGAGCCCCCTTGCTGAGTCAGTGCAATCAGCAAGAATGGTTTTGTGAGGCAATTTTTGGAAATTGGACTTAAAAGGAAAACTTGCAGAATGATAGAGAGAGAGAGAGAGAGAGAGAGAGAGAGAGAGAGAGAGAGAGAGAGAGAGAGATATGAAAATGCCAAATTGAATAATTAAGAAAATACTTATTAGAAACAGATTATAGAATTTAATATAATCATGATTAAAAAGGAGGGAGAAAGCAAATGTCTTTTCTCTTTTAAGACATCTTCCTTTTCAATTTTTTCTTAAGGGAGGCAGATTGGATATGTTTATTTGGAGACATTTATTCTACAAATGAATTAGACAAGGGTTCTCCAAAGTTTTCAACAGTTCTACCTGGATAAAAAATTAAGCCTTGACCTCTCTATAAAACTTTTTATTTGAAATTCTACTGCGGAGGGAGCTAAAGGAATAACTGTGGGGTACTGGAGTAAAAACAGACACATAGACCAATAGAATAGAACAGAAGACACTGAGACGAACCCACACAGACACAGTCATTTGATCCTTGACAAAGGTGCCAAAAACATACATAGAAGAAAAGGTTAACCTTTTAAACATGGGGTTCTAGGGAAATTGGAATCCCTATGTAGAAGAATGAAACTAGATCCCTATCTCTCACCTGGCACAAAAGTCAACTCAGAATGGATCAAAGACCTGAGAATTGGACCAGAAAGTGCAATGGCTAGAAGGAAATACAGGGTCAACAGTCCATCAGAGATGCAGGCAACAACTTCCTCAACAGGACTCCTAAAGCCAAGAAATAATATCAAGAATTAACAAATGGGATGGCATCAAGTAAAAGCTTCTGCTCAGCAAAGAAATCACAAGTGTGAAGAGAGAACCTACAGAATGAGAGACTATCTTTGGTCTTTTCATTATATTGAGGCTGAATCGCATGAACGAGCTGATATGCCATATATAAAAATGGCTATTTTATAGAATTCTACCACATACTAGTATATCATTAAAGATGCTTTTAAAAAGACTTCAACAAAAAATAAACATAGGTGGCTTATTTTTTCATGCATTCCAGTGAATTGTTTTCCAAATTGTAAGGGTTCCTTTAGAATCTAATGTAATAGAGCTTTAACTACTGCATGGTGCTATGGTAACGAGTTGTCCAGGTAAGCTCTGTTAAGTGTATCTCCACCTAGAATTTCACTCATCATCTTTTGAGTCTAATAACCTTTATGGTTCAGTTCACATATATTGCTTCCTGTAAAATTTCTTTACTAATTAAAATGACCTTCCCAGGGGAGTTGCATTTGCACTCTTCCTTCTCTTCTACCCTTACCTTTCTGTTTTCAGGGAAGGAGACAGGATGCTGTTCAGGTCATAACAGCTTTTACATGTAACATCACAATTTTGAAAAAAAAATTCAACTTTTGTGAACCATTTGTTCAATCATCTTGAAGAATTAAAAGATTAGTAAAATGATTTAGGGAGAGGAAGAAGTTATAGTTTGGTAGAAGTAAGAAATTCTGGTATTCTATTATTGTCTAGTAGGGCGACTATAGCTAACAATAATGTATTATAGTTATAAAAGCTAGGAGGAGAAAAAGTTTCCAACATGAAAAGGTAATATAGATATGTTTAATTTGATTAAATATTGCAAAATGTGTACACACACCAAAAGATCACCTGGTACCCCATAGATATGCATAGTTACCTTTGAGTTAAAAATAAATTTAGTTTTAATTTTAAAATATTATGCTAAGACATGTGGAAGAATGTTTTTATTAAGTAAATAGAAAATAATAGTAAATAAATTACTTTAAAAGACCTTTGTATGATACAAGGACCTGAAGAAATCTGATTATTCTTACAAAATACTTTTATAAAACAAGCACAGTCTATTTCCTGCAGGGTTTTCCTCCCATGTGGGCACAATCTGCGTTTCCACTACTGGTTTTTCCCCCTGACCTGTCAAATGTAGTTATTTTCTAGGATGTGTGTTAAATGCTGTTTATCCTTGGAGAACTTAGCTGAGCCCCCAGACCTGGCAAAGTGGCCACTTTCTACACATTAAATGTAACCTGTAGCTTTTCTTCCTACCACTTGATTACAATTTCTGAAATTATATGAATTGTTCACTTAGTGGTAGACTCCCTCTCATTGACCAGTAACATCCATGGTCTCAGGATGATGTCATGCCAGACACATATTAATTAATAAATAATTCTTAAATGATGAGATTTCATGACTATATGACTATGTGTTTTGCAATTTTATAATTGTAAGCTAAAGTCATAGACCTGAGCACATGAAATACCCTTAATGGAATAAAGTAAAAGTGTGGGAAGAATAAAATAGAAATCATCCAAAAAGATTTCAAATTTTCTAGATATTTTCATACTATTTTAACATTTTAATCTTTAATTACTGAAATGGTAAGAACAGTAGTGAAATTAAGTAGATTAAATATAGGGAAACAACATGAAATAATCTATAGAGTAGGTAAATAATTGCAAGGAGTTATCTAAATAGATTCACGGCTGTCTTAGAAGTATGCTTAGTTTTTTTAAAAGCATGAGACATCTGTGATATCTATTTCTGTGGTATTTTATTACATATAGGAATATTAAATATTTCTTCAAGATGAATACATTAAGCTGCATTAATTGACTTATACATTTCCTCTTACATCCCCCCAAATAATTAATAAATAAAATTAAAGTTCTTTCCTAACCATTATATTACTGATTACCTTTCAGTTTATTCTTTCCCTTCCAATTAAGAATTTACTTTGATTTGCATTTATGATCATAGTATATAAAATATTCAAATAAATATTTTTCAATTCATAAGAAAAATTTTTGATCATATTATTTTTGAAAAGAATGCTTATAATTTGTTTTTTATTTTTCAGTTTGTTCTTTTTAGATATATATGACAGTAGGGTATGTTTTTACATATTATACATATATGAAGTTTAACTTCCCATCTTGTGGTTGTACATGATATGGAGTTACACTGGTTGTGTATTCATGTATGAATATAAGAAAGTAATGTCCAATTCATTCTATTATCTTTCCTATTCCCGTCCCCATCTCTTCAATTTATTTCCCTTGGTCTAACCCTATGAACTTCTGTTATTCTCTCCCCACTTTATTTTTAATTTCTTCTTCATGAAATATCTTCTTGAGTGTGTTTTGTAGTACAGGCTTTCTAGTTGTGAATTCTTTTAACTTTTGCTTATCATGGAAAGTTTTTATTTCATCATTAATTATGAAGCCTAATTTTTCTGGGTATAGTATTCTTGGCTGGCATCCATTTTCTTTCAGAGCTTGATACATATTATTCCAAGACCTAGCTTCCAAGGTATGGGTTGAGAAATCAGCTGAGATCTGGATCGTTTTCCCTCTAAATGTGATCAGTCATTTTTTTCCTGGAAGCCTTTTAAAATTATAACCTTATACTGTATGTTAGGCATTTTTAAATATTATGTCTTGGTGTGGATCTATTGTAATTTTGTATATTTGGGGTCTTGTAAGCCTCCTGTATCTGATTTTCCATTTCATTCTTCAGGTTTGGAAAATTTTCTGATATTATTTAATTGAAAATATTGTGCATTCTTTTGCTTTGTGCTCTTCATCTATCCTGCTAAATCTTAAGTTTGGTCTTTTCATGTTACCCCATATTTCTTGGAAGTTCTGTTCATGGTCTCTAAACATCTTTTCTCCATGGTCAACTTTATTTTCAAGATTATTTATTTTGTCTTCATTGCCTGAAACTCCATCTTCTAATGGTCTAGTCTGTTAGTGATGCTTTCCATTGTATTTTTAATTTGGTTTATTGATTCCCTCATTTTGAGGATTTCTGCTTGAGTTTTTTCAGAATCTCTCTTTATTGAAGTGATCTTTCATTTCCTATATTTTCTCTTTGATTTCACTCCTTACATCATCCTTTTCCACGCAGATCAGTTTAACTATCTATGTACATTCTAAACTCCTTCTCTGGCTTTTCTTCCACTGTGGTATCATTGGATTCTGTTATTGACAATCTTGGTTTGTTTGAGGTGATTTTTCTCTTGATTTTTTTATGTTGTTTGTATGTGTATCCATCTAACAGTATGTCTCTGAGGCAGTAGAGTTTCTACCCTGTCAACTTAGAGTGTCCCTGAAGTTTTCCAGTAACTCACTATTTATGGGGAGATAAATAATAACAACAACCAATGCAAACCATATATAGCATTAAATCAAACATTTCTTGCTATGACATCTACAATTTAATTGTCACAATAAACAGAAATGATGATCAGTTATTTCCCACAGTAATAACAGCAAGTTTGCAAAAGGATCTACAATTTCAAATGGGGGATAGAGAGAGAATAAAAACGATGTAAGATATGTCCATTTTGAGGGAGGCA
Organism: Spermophilus citellus; assembly: GCF_964194105.1. Classification (NCBI taxonomy): domain Eukaryota; kingdom Metazoa; phylum Chordata; class Mammalia; order Rodentia; family Sciuridae; genus Spermophilus; species Spermophilus citellus. The sequence continues at coordinate 70,453,341 of NC_138196.1, read as the reverse complement.
GAGAGAAGATGAAAGTAAAAAATTAAAGGAAAACTGAAGGAGAGAACAATAGAGATTAGCTCTTACAAGAATAAAAGCAAGAAAGAGAATCAAGAGAATCAAGTAAAAATTAAAAAATGAAAATAAAAGAATGCAAAACAAAACTGATGTATACTAATCCAACATGCTAGTCCTTAAAATACTGATTCATGAAAAATAATGGGCTTCAAATATGCTAGAAATTATTTTTAAAAAACCCACAAATATGAGTATTCCATGAACCCTTAAGGTCAAAGTTAAACAGAGAAAAGAAAAAAGAAAGAAAGAAAGATCTCAATATTATTCCACTGGACTTCAAAAGATTCTCACCTTCCCTTCTCAGCAGTGTTAGGTGGGGTCATCCTGAGTGTGACAGTTGGTTCACACTCAAGATGGGGTTGATGGAATAAGTGGTAAACCTGTAGGTAGAACTCTTAGAGGTGAGGTTGATGCTTCTGTAGGCTCCAGGTTCTTTGCTAAATGCCAAGTGGTCTGAAGATTTTAAATCAGCACTCATTCAGGACCCAGCAATTGCAGTTCATGCTGGTGCACTCCAGCCCAGGGATCACCCCTGACTTCCACTTGTGCCATGGAGGAGCCAATTCTTAGTCCACCCCATCACTTTTGAACCTCACACTTCCTGCTCTTGGATTTAGTTTCCAAACTCAATCTCTCCCCACCGTGTCCTTTGGAATTCCAGGACGTCCATGTTTCTCCCAGCTGGTCCTGCAAGCAGCCAGGCTGAAGGGGGACAGAGAGAACTGAGTGGGTTTCCACAACCAGTATTCCCCTGTGTAAACCCCTTCATGTTTGATTTTCTCCTAGTCACTTAGGCCTACTCTATGTAGTGCAGTATAGATTTGCCAGGTCTGTATTTCAGGACAAACTCTGGTTTGTCAGGAATTGCCTCCCTCAGCTGCTGACCCTGTAGAGGGGCTGCAAAATGATTTCTTCCTCTGTCCTCCTCAGGCAGCCAGGAGAGAGGCAGCTTCTTTTCTGCACAAGGATATTGATTGGAAATCTTTTCGGTTTAGTAGGGCAGTGTCTTTAATCTCTGATCTCACCATACCTTGGCATGACTCAGGCCTCCTATAAGTGAGGGTTCCTTTAAGTCTTTTATTCCTCCATTGTGCTCACAGATGACTGCTCTTGCTGGTGACTCAAGCTGCGGCAGAGGTTGTGGCACTTGGGGACTTCTTCTTGACTTCTTCTTTATTTTATTGTATCTTGAGTTCCTGATCTGTTTCGAATGTTCAGTATTAAATTCCAGTAAAGCCACTCCTTGTTTTTTTTTTTTTTTCACCCACCTTGCTGAGAAGCTGCTTATCTGCTTTTTTGGTTTCAACCCACAGAGCAACCAGGAAAGTGACTTTCTATTCTGCCATCTTGAAACGCCTGAATGCTTATAATTTTTACTGAGTATCTGTTATGTGCCAAACTATTCTTAGAACCTAGGTTACATATGTGAACAAAGAAAAAAATCCCTGACCTCATGAAATGCACATTTTGGCAGGTAATATTTTCAAGTGTATCTTAGTAATCTGAATTTTTAGTCCCAGAGGATATTTTTCATATAAGATTTGTTTGATTATATATAATTTTAATAATACAGCCAAAGAGTAAAACCATATACATTGCAAAAAGCTAGGCTTTACTAAAAGTACAAAATATGATGACAAAATATAAAAAATCTGCTAAATATCAAAATTCATGTCAATAGGATTGCAACAAAATAAATTGACTTTCTGGGTCCATGAATTTAATAAAAAATAAAAAGGGTCCCTTCATATAGAACTCAGTAGTATTTTAGAGCATTTTTCCACCAAGAATAAATAAGTTTAGAATGTCTTAGTAGGAACAGAATAGTAGTGAAATGCTATATTTAGAAATCATTGGATGGGTGGGTGAGAAAAGAAAAGAAAATCATTAGACTATTCCAAGAATAACAATGAAATAGCAAGGAAATCTTTAAAATATTATTTATTAGAAATTAAAACATTCAAAATCTTATGGTATTGTTTCCTAATGACTATGACTAGCATTTAATTTGAGAGAAGTAAATCAGAAAGAATAATTTTTAAGAAGACTTTCTTTAAAATCAAGCATTGTCATTAATAATCACCCAGCATTTAACAACTAATAATTGGCAACTACATATAATAAGTGTCATAATATTGTGCCACATCTATCTCAAAACATGGCTGATTAAACAAGAGAGAAATGACTGGTTTTTTCAAATGCATTCTTAGGTAGGAATGTGATTTAGGATTTTGAGAGCATAGTTGATGGCCAGTTCTTTCTCTCTATTTGAAGAGCTCCTTCCTGGGCACAACATACATCCCTGAGTGTCAGCAAACCTCACTGCTCTGAAGACTCATAGCATTGAGTAAAACCCATTGGTTAAAAACAAAACAAAGAAATGGAGAGGGAGGAAGGGAAGGAAAGAGAGAAGTGGCAGAGAGAGGAAAGAAGAGGAGAGAAAGGGAGAGAAAGACCACATAGCATCCTCTAACTTACGTTTTTGAAACCTTCCTTGCCTCCATGGCTTCAATGCCACCAGGCCTTCCATATATACCTAATACCTGACCAGCCCTATTGCACACTATGAAACAATATTTTCCTATTCAGCTGTTTCCACATTAAAGAGAACTCTAGGGATAGTGGTATTTCTTTCTTCCCATTCCAGCTTCTGCCAAGTGATTGTTTTATTTGGAAGGTTACTGACGTTTTCTTTCTTTCAAATTCAGAGCATTTGGTTTTCAGAGTAAATATTATAGGGTCTATAACCTTTTCATCATTCAGGGCATTTTTAAAAAGTTTTAGCTCACTGTCCTTTCTGAATCTCTTAAATATTCTTAGTTGTGTTCCATGTTCTGAACAAGTGTTTTATAAAAGACATACTTCTGTGCTATTTATACATTTGTAAATAAAATTATACATTTTTAAAGAATAAATTGCAGATGTGTATCAATTGAAACTTTTTGTCCAATGACATTTTCCTCATTTCTAAAACCATTTATTTAGTACCAATTCATTTTAAAAATGTGAAGTTAAATATAAACATTATGGTGCATAAATGTCAGTGAACTCTCTTATAGTTTTAAAATCCCTTAGGAATTAAGAAAAAGAAAAATCATAGCTTCAGATGTATTTGTTTACCTGTTGCAGTGTGTTTTCTAGTAAGTGAATATTTCAGTATTAGGTCATGAAAAACAGGCAGAGAATTATGAATGAATTAATGAAGAAAATGTTCTAAAGAAAAAATTATACTTGTTAAAAATGGAACTTTCACTAAAACTTCAGCTAAGATGGTGCTCAGATTGTTATTAACATATTAGGTGACATTTGACTCTGCTAGAGAGATGTACCCTCTGGTAGTGTTTGAACTGACACTCATTTGTTATGGTTCAAAAGGAACAGTAAAGTGCTTCTTTTAATTTATTAATTTATTTTGGGTTTTTTGTTTAGCAATATTGTCTTAAAAATTTTTATTTATATCATCACAGACTTTATATTTTAAATTGAATTGTTTGGCTTATGCATATCACCTACTCCATTTTACTCCATAAGGTGTTATTAAACTGAAATATCATCACTTAAGAGAAGTTCTTTTTAAGCCCATGCTTTCTAAATTTCTTTCACAGATTTTTCTTAAATTTTGTGTTTTATGCATACAAAGAATTCCTCTAGATTCTCATTTCTAAAACTAATGATTCACAAACACTGGAATCACTTGGGTGATTGATGGAATTTAATTATATCAACTGAGCAAAAAAGCAACCTGCAGCAACAGTAGCTGAGGATTGGAGTGAGTCAGGCTAGTCAGAGCGTGCAGCAACCTGGGACGCGCTGTTACCAGTGTGGGGAGCAGCAGGCACACACCATGCAGGACCGGGGCACAGCTGCAGAGAGCAATAACACTAGAAAAAGCAAGACTTCATTCTATTCTGTATCAAGGAAAAGTTGCTGGCAATCCAGGAGACCCTGATTCCCGCACAGCTGCAATTCCACTCAGTACATTTATTTCTGGAATCAAAGAAATCAAAATATATCAACAAAAAACCAAGCAGCATCAAAAAGACAATAGGAATAAATTATACACTAATTCATTTTTATGCACCGTTTAGTCAATAATAATTTCCCCCCTTGAGAAAAATCAATGCTGTTTATTTTTTTAATTTTATTTCTTTGGTACCAGGGATTGAACCCAGAGGCACTCAACCATGGAGCCACATCCCAGGCCTTTTTGTATTTTATTTAGAGACAAGGTCTCACTGAGATGCTTAGAACCTCGCTGAATTGCTGAGTCCAGCTTTGAACGTGCAATCCTCATGCCTCAGCCTCCCGAGCTGCTGGGATTACAGGCCTGTGCCATCACATCTGGCCTATTTTTAAATTTTTCACTTTTCAAGACACTGGGGGAAGTGAGCAATGTGTATTTTAGGTAGACTGCTGAGTAGAACCATGACCTTCTACCTTGATCATTTTTAGATTCACCCTTTTCAATATTTATCAATTTCCCTTATCATAGCCTCTGGACTCTGGAAAGTTATGAGCAGAGCAGTCAGTGCCCTTACAAACTCTGCAAGCCATTCTAAGGCAATCTTATCTTACAAACCAATCTCTAGTCTTTAGCAACTGTAAAATGCTAATGGCAAAATGTGGCCTCCAAAATGAAATTCCTAAACTTTGTATCCTTTCTTTTCTATTCTTTCATATTTTATATTCTTATTCAAATACTCAAGTCAGGTGGTTCTTCTTTCCTGTGATTATCCCTCTGATCGAATACTTATTTAACTCTGTCATAACTTTACCATATTATGAATACCCTACTCTGAGAAAAGTAACCAGTGACCTATCTTTGTAATAAGCAAGGTTATCTTCATGGCCACCGAGATCGAGGATATTTTCTCAGGATTGGATCCTATTCATCACTTTTGTCTTGTACTTTTCATGGTCATTTTCTTTGCTCTCCGTCTGATTTTTCTAATAATAGTATCCAACAAATAAGTGTTTGTAATAAGTGGTTCAAGTACCATTATATGGTAATTCTACTCATATGGGTCACATTTAAAATTCAAAATCAAGTGTGCAATTGTCCTTGGCTAAAAGAGGAATACACAAAATAAAGCATTTTATCTAAGGGAATTTCCGAGGCAGTATCCTGAAAGGACAGTTACAATGAAATCAATATCAAATTCCAGAGGAAATGAGTTGAAACTCAAATAACACTGGTCAGCAAACAATTATCTGGTCTGTAAGAACAAAAGAAAAAAAGAGACATGAAGACCATGAGAGAAGATTACATTTTCAAGTCCTCTCATCTGTGTGTAATACTAATGAAACCACAGACACTGCTTGTTCATATTGGAAGCAATAGTCTCTGACCTTGAGAGGCAGCTCTGACACAGGAAAATTAGGAGGAGGAGAAAGTTGCTGGTGTTGTTCTAATTGATGTCAATTTGTGTCTAAAGGGAAGATTTCTATTTATTTTGAACATGTTTTTGCTTCTGCAAATAGCCATGAATACTGTAGATAATGGCTTTATATTTTGGAACCAGGATATCATCTGAAAAGTGCTCATGCTCCATAGTTGAATAGTCAGCGTGTGCACTTTCTTTCTTCAAGCATTTATTTCCTTCCCATTTGGGAACTGAGAACACCAGGTGGCCCAAGATGTAAACAAATAGATAAACAGAGGAAGAGTTGAAGAAGTGATTGATTTTGATACAGGGGAGGACAGGAAAAGTAGAAGCTGCCTGACCTAGTTTCAGGAAGGATTTAGTTTGCCAAGAAGATGGAGATGGGTGAGGAAAGAGATTTCCAGACACAAGGAATGGGTGCAGAAGCTCAAAGGTGTGAATGAACAGGTTTGGCCAGACAGCTGTAAACAGAAACATTCTGCTGGAGCACAAAGTTCTATACAGGGAGTTGCTATTAAGATAAGCTTGAGGATATAGGCAGGAGCCACACATGGAGAGCCTTGTATTTGAAACTAAAGAACTGAACTTTATCCTGTTGGCCAGAGATTCTCTGTAGCTTGTGTAAAAAGAATGACCTGTGAAGCTTGTTAAAGGCCAAACCCTACATGTGCTGGTTCAGTGGGTCTAGGGTGAGGTCTAGAAAATCAGTTTTAGCAAAAACACTGAATAACATTTTTGAGGATAGTTTTTTTTTTTTTTTAGAGAATTGAGTGAGAGAGGAGAGAGAGAGAGAGAAAATTTTTAATATTTTTATTTTTTAGTTCTCGGCGGACACAACATCTTTGTTGGTATGTGGTGCTGAGGGTCGAACCCGGGCCGCACGCATGCCAGGCGAGCGCGCTACCGCTTGAGCCACATCCCCAGCCCGAGGATAGTTTTTGTTTATAACTTGAGGTATCCCTTAATTCATGTAAGAGCTAACAACTGGGAATTGTGGTCTGTTGATGCATCCTAGTCAGAAGCACAGCACTAGGCAAGATAACTGGGATGAGAGAAGGAAAGGCATTGGAAACACTTCATTAGATTTGAAAGCAATGATTTTTGTTGTTGTTGTTTGTTTGTTTGTTTTTTGATAAAAGCTCTAGCCTGGGATTAAGGAGACCTAGATTCCTGTTTTGACTCAATCACTGGCTATGCTTCTTCAGGGTCTTTTGTCTAATTTATCTTATTCTGATTTACACTTTCCTTCTAAGGAGATAAGTAATTAGAGTAAATATGCTTTTAAAATGTTCTCTGATATTTGTACACTAACCCACAGCAAGGAAGGGTGGAGAGGGGAAGAACAGAAGTTCATGGGATTAGACAAAGGTGAACAAAGGGAAGGGAGGGGGAGGGTAATAGGAAGGACAGTAGAATTAATCAGACATAGTTTCCTAGCCTTGTATTTGAATAAATGACCAGGGTTACTCCACATCACTTACAACCACAGGAATAGGATCATAATAACAATAAGTTTCACTCCATGTATGGCATAAATGCCAAAATATATTCTACTGTCATGTACAACTAAAAAGAACAATTAAAAAAATAAAAATAAATGTTTGTGGTACTAGAGTGGATTTTTTTATAATTATAAATTATGCAAAAGTTACAGACTACCTGAATCAAGAATATATGCCCTAAATTGGAGAATATAATGTTATTAGTGGATTCCAGTGAACACTTGAGTTTATGTTTTTGAATAAACTATGCCATTTTTATATTGTAAATATCAGTATAGACTTTAAGAAAAAGAGAAAAATTATTAGTGTTAGTTAAAAATCAAGGTAATTTTTTTCCTCATTAACTTTATTATCTATGTTCCATTTATAATTATCAAAGACACTTGTAATTATTTGTAATAATTTTTTAAGTGCTCAAGTAGTTTTGGTGCAACAGATTTTTTGTTATTTATCAATGATACATAGGCATACAAAGAATTTCTTCTCATTATCAATGTTGCTTTAATTTTTCTGACCTTTGGTTCACCTTTTAGATAGTCTGGCAATCTGCAAGAGAATGTTTTGTGCAATCTTGTCTTAATACATATGAAAATATTGGGAGACTGCTTTTTAGATTCCTGAGTAAAATAAAAAAATTAGATTCTTTTCATTTAAAATTCCTTGCAAGGCATTATTAGAGTAAAATTGTGAATGGGTTTTTTAAATTTTAAAATAAGTATCTAATCTTTTAGAACCTCAGTTTTTTCACTTAGTTGTAAATAAACTTTCAGTACATTAAAAAAAAACTGGCTGACTTAGTTATTTGTAATCATATTGATGAGTTTAAAACCTTGGGTTTTTACATCACAAGAAAGGTAAGGTTCTTTTCTGTTGTTTTATTTCTTGTTTTTCAAAGCCACAGATTTGAAACCTGCTTAGCCGTCTTGTAAATTCATCTATTCCTTTTTAAAAGAATTTATAAAAAAAAAAAAAGCCACTGGAATAATTGGACAAAAATCAGGAAACCTTATTTTTTTTGTTCTAGCCACCTGTGTGCCATGAAGAAAGCAAATCATCTTCTTTTTTTTTTCCTTACCTGATTGTAACATAACAAGATTGGACTAGTCAGCCTCTGCAATCCATTTTAGCTCTAAAATTTTATGATTCCCTAATTATGAATAAAAAGTGTTGCTCATCCCTTGAGTTAAACATGAATAATGGATCACCACAGGTTTGAAAAATATGCCTTTAATCTCATATAACACCTCAGGCTCCCAGTATCACAGGAAAGTTATATACCAATCACATTTGGTTGCTTTGCTTATGTAGTTTATGGCCAGAATTGGTTTGCTTTAGATAACACACTCTTGTGCTGTGCCACTGTTGCTAAGATACAGTTTTGTAAATAAATGTTATTTTAAATATACATCCTGGTTTGGGGAGAGAGAAACGTGGAAAGCAGTGGGCCAAAGATTTCAACTATCTCTTGAGAAGAAGAAAACTATGTGTTAGATAAATCTTCAAACCCATTTTGAGGGCATCCTAAAATAATTTTGCTTTGCACTGAAACTTGATGGAGAGGGACATGAAGGGCCTAGGGAGAACAGTGATCTAGTCAAGGGTTAGAAACAGCACTGAGTTGTTTCGTAGCCCTGGTGAGTGACCAGTTTGTAAAGACACTGATATTGTGAAACAGCTCCATAAGGAGATTTTTCTTTGACATTTCTGCCTCAGCCCTTTCACTAAACAAAGAGTGGGGGGTAGTAATGAAATTAGTGGTTACCACTCACAATGGATTTTTAAAAAGACTTAATTTTAGGAATCACTATGGAAGACTGAAGGGATTCCAGCTGATGGCCCTGTTCCAGAGAGTAGTTGGCATGCAGGCAGGCTGCCTGACAGAAGATGGAGAGATGCTTCCCATGTGCTGGGCTCTTAGGAGGGCTGAAAAGCCCTTTGGCCCTGATAACTCCTTCACCAGAACCTGAAAACCCACACTTAGACAACAGTGTATCAAAGCCCCAGTGAGTTCCGCTCTTCTGAAGACTGGGGTCAAACAGGGGTGCTTCTGAGAAGAAGGAGTGAAGGACAGTTACTTGCTCTTCAGCTTGTGCTTCAGAAGGGGACTTCCGGACAAAGAGCTGTCAACAAGAGAAAGGGTGGTGAGAGATGAGGGGTCTGAAGAGTCCCCTGCTTGCCAGGCAGGACAGAAAAGGAGCTGGGGTTTCAAAGTCAGACTTCGTCAGCTTCACCCATTTTGACAAAACCCCACTCCTCTTTGGTTGTGTGAATGAGGCCTGCTCCACTAGCCTATTTCACACTGCTTTTAGAGCTCCAGACAAAACTGATGTAGCCACATTCAAGTGATCCCATTTTGCCTAACACACCTTTTTCTGTCATTCTCCAAGTCTGAGCCAACTTGTCTCTCAGCCTGTGTATATTCAGGAAATATAATTTAATTTTATGAATGTTCATCCTAAATCCTGTGGCATCTGATAAGCTTTTGTGAGGGGATTTAAAATACCATTTTACTGCTAGACCTTGTCAGGTCTTTGGAACATTGACTAATCCTGAAGGGCCACATTGAGACCATGCCCTGTGACCCTTCCCTGACCAACGGCAGCTTGCCAATGGGGAGCTAGCTCTTGAACAACCAAGTCATCACAATCAGTTTTTCTCCTTCCACTCTGGGGACCACTGCCTTCAATTGTCACGATCATCATCATTATCACAGGTATGATGGCATGTCCATCCTGGTAAAGATTACCAGGCCTCCGGTGTGTCGAGTCTCAGAATCATGTGCCTGAGTATAACCTCTCACTCCCACCTCCCAACCTCTCCTGGGCTTGGCTCAGAATTGGCATATGTCTGGCTCTTAGTGAATATTTCTTAAAGGAAAATAATTGAGTAGGAGACCATTTCACCATCATCTGAAATAACATTTGAAGGTAACAGACAGTAAGATTTCCTTCGGTTTCTTGGCAGGGGAAACAGGGCTGAACATCTAGATCACGGTTTGTTTGATTTTGTAAGTGTTGCTCTGAGTAATGAGGAGTGTAGATCTTCTCACAGGAGTGGGAGCTCAAAAATAGTAGGGTGAGCTTTATTCAAGCCCACTGTTTTTAAAATCATCGTTGTCTTTTACTATTAAACCCTGGCTTTTTCCCAGTCTGACTTTATTCCTCTATCCCTTTCATCTGGCTCAGGATCACCTGTCCTTTTGTCTTTTGGTTCATCTCCCCTTCCTGGCTTGTGAAAATAAATAAATACAACGGATGAATAAAGAAAATCACCCTACTAATTAAAAAAAAAACTTACCTTGGACATTGCAGACATTCAAACTTCCTGGTTAATGTAAGGACACAAAATCATATACTTCTCTTGTACGTGCCTCTGGGAAAATCCTGCGAGAAAGTGTTGAGTTGTAGGACTTGGACTGTTTCACAGAAACAGAACAAAAAAAATAAATAAATAAATAAAACAAGTGACTCTCACTGCCAAAGAAAAATGAGGGGTATAAAGCTTGCCAAAAAGGGACACTGAGACATCAGGCATTTCTTGGTGTCCTTTTTGTTTTTAACAACAAACTCAGGAGTGCAAACTTCATCATCCTCGAGTAATTCCATGATTCTAATGATGTGGATATAGTGCACATAGCCACTTTTTGGAATCTTAACTATCTCACCCTTTATGGATTTGCAAGTTCAAAGGACAAGGTATTTATAGTCAGCCATGCCCACAATCTAGTAGTTTTGTGGCCTTAGGATTTTTAGCTCTCTGAACTTTATTTTCCTCATGAGAGAAGTCAAAATCATACTTCAAATTGTTGTGATATATGAAAGTGCAAAGATTAAGGGATAGCTGTTTTTTTATCTGAGGTGATTAAATAGGATTTGAGCCCCACATCTATCAGGCTCTGTGCAATTTGTTATTCACATATTGCCTCATTGACTCCTCATATTACCCTATGAGGGAGGGATGAGGCAGGGAGGACCACTTGTACATTTTTCATAGTTGAAATGCATAAAGTTAAGTCATTCACCCAGGGTTACACAGATGGGAAGTGGGAGAATTAGGATTCCAGCCCAGGCAATGGGCTCAAGAACCCACACTCTGAACCACTATTCTTTAAATAAATATGATTGCAAAATCTTAGAAATGGAAGACATGTTAGAAACGGTTCAGTGCAACTTGTCATTTATAAGTTAGAAATCTGGGCTTCAGAGACTTTAGGAGCCTGGAGTCACCAGTGAGTTACAGACCCAGGAGAAGGAGCCAGCTCTCCTGTCTGTCCATATCTAGGACATATCTAGAATGGTGCGTATCTCATGTGGCACTGAAAGAGCCTTCCCTACACAGGGTGGACACTTGTTGAGTTGTCCAAGCATTTCCAGGAAAGCAAACAAAAGAGTATTTGTTTTAAGAAAAGGTTTTTATATGGTTTGGATAGTTTATATAAACTAATAAAACAAATTAAACCTGGCCTGCAGGAATTTTATTTTATCTTCTGCATTAAAATGAAAGATAATAAAGCAGAAGGGAATAGAGAAAAGAGGATATAATAGAATTAAATCTTGTTCTGTTTATTCACCATGTCTCCAAATATGGAAAGGTATGGCCATTGGATTTTCATCTTTAGTCTCTCACTAGTTAGGATTTTGGTTATATAAAAACAAATGACAAGATACAGAAACCTTTCAATTTTGGGCTCTTGTTTTTGTGCAATTTGGGAGATGTGTTTTGTTTCCTGAGTTATCACTGATCTTCAATTGGATGTATCACAACATTGCTAGGGTCTCTTATTAGAATAGTTCAGAAGTCTTCACACCATGCAATTTCTTCCTCACCACCATTCTGGGAGAGATGAAATGGAGATTCAATTGTGTCCTCTTGTTGAAGAGGAAAATGGGACTCAGAGAAAGTAAATAATATATATACAATGTCCCTGCATTGACATTTTGATGCCCATAATCTCTTGGAGGTTAATTTTACTGACCACAAGCACTTTTCTTTCTCTCAATTGTGGTGCCCATGGCCCAGGAATGTATTATAATTTACATCTACAGCTATCTCTGTAGGCAGACAGTGTTATAAATTGCAGTGTAACATTTACAGTGTGTGTGTGTCTCGATCCTATTGATGATAAAGACAGAAAAATAAAAGCAATGAGAATCACCCTGCTCAAAAGGAAATTTTGAGTTTATGGGATTAGGATATAATTGCTGTGGACCCCATCACAATAAGGGCAATCAATGTTATATATATATATATATATATATATATATATATATATATATATATATATATATCTCCAGGACTCAAAGGGCAACTCAGAGTTAAGCAGTTAACTATCTAATTACTGTAGAACTATGTAGCAGCCCAGAAATAACGGTGAACAGGAAAGTTCTCAATTTACAACTTTATTATGTCAGTATATAGCATACACTAGACTTAGCTCAAACCTCATCTACTCTCAGACCTCTGAGCAATAAGTTACAAAGGAAAGGAAAGAAGTTAGAGGTAATAATGTTATTGGTCCAGCAAATCAGACAAATTCCTATGATACAATATTAGAAGGTTAAAATTTCAGAGCAATCTCTATTTTCCTTCAGAAATAAGAACAGTTTTTAACAGAATTGCTATAATTTCCTGATTGCTTAGGTATAGGTAAATGGTTGTTATCTGAGATAGCTAATGAGCATTTGACATTGTTTTGAGCCCTTAAAATTGTTTTGTTTTGTTTCGACACATTAATCATTTAAATCATTTTGGATATGGCACTTTTATTAGTTAGGGTACAGCCTAATTTGATTTCGTAAGGACACCCCAAAATACTTAAAGCATTTTATTATGCTCACAGATGCTATGGATCAGGAATTTGAATTGAACAGAGATGGCTTGCTTTGTTTCAAGATGTCTGGCCCCTCAGCTGGGAAGACTTGAATGTCTGGAAGTGATTTAAATTACTGGGGACAAGAACTTTCTGAGTGTTTCTCTACTGCTATGTCTGCACCTGGGTAGGCTCATCTGGAGCCATCAACAAAACACCCTCACATGGCCTGTCCTTGGGGCTTAAATCTAACATAGCAGGGTGGCAGGGTTTTAGAGGGGGGCAGTCTGAAGTTGAGCCTCCTGAGAGAACAGGTGGAAGTCACATGGCCTGTTCTGGCCAAGCCTTGGAGGTCACATAGCATTGTTCTATTGGGAAGTCATAAGCCCTTCAAGAGTGGCAGGGGCGGGGGGCATAGTCTCCACTTCTTAATGTTATGTTTTAAAACTGTCAGAAGGTGTTCAATAAAGAAAACATCCCAAAGGTGAACATATTAGAGTTAAGAGTGGCTTTTTTGTCTTTAGCCTATAGTTTCTCTGATTGTCTCCATCTTATAAATATTATGAAGAGAACTGTGCAGAGTAAGCTTCCGTGAAGAGACACCTGGAAATTGCCTTCCTCAGATTCTTACATTCTCACCAGCTTCAACAGTCACATGAGTTACCATGACTGTCAGAGCCCCAGGAGAATGGTGTGTAGCTTGCAAGGAGCAAAGGGATACCTAAGCCCAGGGAAAGGTTGGGAAATTCTCTTGCTAAGAGTAGATAAGGGGAAACCTCAAGGCAGAGGGCCTACAAGACTTCATCTGCCCCTCTTAATTTTCTTCTTGCCCAAATTTTATACATGCACTCTTCTTTCCATCAATATGATTCTCACTCCCTCTTCTTTAAAAATGACAGCCCCAATTTTTGTTTAATTTCCTCATGCAGCACAAAGTCAGAATTTTTGTGTGCTATTTTATCTTTTTTTTGTTGTTGTTGTTGTTTTTAGAGAGAGAGAGACAAGAGAGAGAGAGAGAGAGAGAATGAATTTTAATATTTATTTTTTAGTTTTCAGCAGACACAACATCTTTGTTTGTATGTGGTGCTGAGGATGTGGTGCTGAGGATCGAACCCGGGCCACACGCATGCCAGGCGAGCGCCCTACCGCTTGAGCCACAACCCCAGCCCTATTTTATCTTTTCCATCAGGCCTACCTATGGCTTCTCTAGCCTGGTGGAACACAAACCAATAAATAAATAATTAAAATAAGTAAAATGTGCCAATGGCAGACTCTTCCAGCTGGCTCTGGACAACTCACTTCTAATTATTGCATGATAAAGAAATAAACTGTTCTCTTTTTAAAAGCTGCCATTGGGTGTTTTTTGTTTTTTGTTTGATTTGGATTTTTTAAAAATATATATTTGTTTGTTTCTTAACAATAGCCGCTTAGCTTTTGGCTAAATGAATATAGCATACCCTACAAAATCATTTGATTTTTCTGTCTTTATTTTAGTTTTATATTTAAAGATGATTTCTTAAAAAGCACAATTGGATATTTTAGCAATTTAGGATTCAATGAAGTAGAGTCTTATTTTGCTTATTCTCATTTATCTTGTTCAATGATCTCAACACATGCTATAATACAGAGCACAAAGAGAAGAGCAGATGGCCTAGAAAAAGAACCAAAGCAAATTTGGCTCTCATTGTGACTGCCATTGCCACTTCTTTTGCTTTTAAATGAGAAAAATCATTATAGTTAGGTTTTGGAAATTTTCCCACTGACTTGGTAAAACCCAGGGACATTTTAGTAAAACCTGAGATGGGGATTAGAAGAAAATCCTCTCATGCTTATCCACATCTTGTCCCGTTGACAGAGGAGGCCACCTGAGTATTACATGTGGAATAATTAGGTAAGAACAGTGTATTCATCAATTAACTTCTGTAGCTCCTATTTGGCCTCTATCTAGAGAGGATTCAGACATTGGTTATATTTGATAAGTTTATGTTTATTCTTTGGAAGCTTGTAAGTGTTTATTGACTATTTCTAAAGTCTTACATTTAAGATTCTGAGATTAGAGTTATTTGCTTGAGTAAGGGATAATATTGGTAACTGGAGTTTGACAAAATAAAATATTATTTCAAAAACTGCTACTCAAAAATGTTTAGAAATTTGTTAATAAAACAGATGTAATGGTTTGGATATGAGGTGTCACCTAAGCTCCATGGTTTGTAAGGAAATATTGAGAGGTTAAATGGTTAGATTATGAGAGCTGTAATCTAATCAGTCCATTCTAGTTTGAATCAAGTAGCTGGGTGTCAACTATAGGAAGGTAAGGCATGGCTGGAAGAGGTAGGTCACTGGGGGTGTGCCCCCAAAGGGTTCATCTACCCTGAGGTCCCTTCCTACCCGACCCCCCAGTTCCTGGAATAGATGAGCAGGAGCAGCACTCCTTCACCAGGCTCTTCTGCCATGATGTTCTGCCTCATCTTGGACCAAGAGCAAATGGAATCCATTGGCCATGAACTAAATCTCTGAAATCATAAGCCAAAATAATATTTTTCTCCTCTGAGTTGTTCATATCAGGTATTTTGTTCATAGCAATGAAAAGCTAACTACCAACACTATAGGATTCCCATTTAGAACCTAATTTTAGCAACACTTGTCCTAAGCCTACCTGGAGTAGATCTATCTAAAGCCGGAAAGTATAAGGTGCCTCCCTATAAGCAAAGTATCTTAAGGAAGAAAGATCATCAAAAAGCATAGGCTGAGGTTTAGGCATTTCTGAACATAATTTTCTGATTGTCCTTTAGTTCCACATTCATGAACTTACACTGGAGTCCACAGCAGGAATTCAATATATCCTTCACCTTCCTAGACATTTCCTCAGTGCCTCTGAGGCATCTCCACAGGGCTCTCTCACAAGCATTGCAAATTCACCTTCTCTGACTTCCCTACTTCCACTAGCCTCTACCTTGCATGCAAAACCAAATCTGCCTTTCCAGTTATTTTTCTTTGTCTAGGTGCAGTTGTCAATTAAAAGGAATAGAAAAAAGAGTTATCTTTCCAATAAAAACAGGAAAAGAAAAGAAACAAAGAGATCTGTGAAATGTCAAGTACATGCCTGGGTTTCAAACATGAGGCAAAGCAAGAATCATAGACAATAGCACCCTTCCTTCTGTAAACCTGCAGTTTCTGCTGGATATCAGTATACATTAGTGTCAATAGGGCTGCCTTAAGATTTTTAACTACTTCCATGGTTCAAAAATAATCACTGTAAATTGTTAAATAAGTAGAAGAAAATTAAAATTGAAATTCTGGTCTTGCTATAAAAGTTATGTCAATGAGTTTTTTAGTAACAAATATCAAATTATTTACACAAGTTTTTCTGATCCCTATTTTTGTTAGTGTTATGATTTATATATGAGGTTTCAAAAAAAACTCATGTATGAGACAATACAGGAATGTTCAAAGGAGAAACAATTAGATTATGAGAACTATGACCTAATAGTGGATTAATCTGCTGATATGGACTAACTGGTTGGTACCTGTAGGCAGGCAGGATGTGGAGGAAATGGGTCACTGGGGGCATGACATTGAGGTATATATTTTGTCCCTGATGAGTGGACAGGCTATCATGTATGAGCTACTTTCTTCCACTACCCCCCTCCACCATGATCTTCTACCTCACCTCAGGCCCAGAGCTATGGAGTCAGCTGACTATGGACTGAACCTCCCCCACTGTGAGCCAAAATAAAATTTTCTTCCTTTAAGTTGTTCTTGTCAGGTTTTTGGTTATAGCAAAGCAAAAACTGATTAAAGCAGTTAGTGTCCTGAGCACATGCTCAGGATAATCCAAGCTGACTTTAATAGTGTCCCTTTGGAAGAAAGAGTTGAGCATTAGTAGGTTGCAAAGACTACCTTGATCAAAACAAAGACCATTATGCCACCAGAAGGCATCAGCAGAACAGAAATCTCAACCAGACAAGCTAGAGCAAGAGAGAAGCATGGCAGGTATCACAGATGTTCAGGAGGGCTAGCTTATCCAATACACTTAGGAACCTGCCTGCAGCCTCCCAGAACTATTCTGGAAGGATTTGTGAAGACTCTAGAGCTTCTCAAGAGCAATTTAGGGAAAGAAAAATGATTCATAATAATAATTATGATTTTCTTTATTTCTTTGTTGATGTGATCCATATTACATCTATATAAATGTGCATTAAATATTTTTGAGATAGAGTATATTGCAAATAATTGAGTCTTGGTGATTGAAAGTCTTAATACTATAATCAGAAATCTTTGAGAACTACTTGTATTATAAATTAGCATAAATGTAGAAGAAGAATAGGGAAGCAACTGGATTTAAAATGCAAAGTACCATAATGTCTTGAAAATTATTTTTTCTTATATTTAATTTTCCATAATTTTGCTATTATTGTTCATGGAAGCCAACAGCATTTCCATTTATTATTAATCACAATTTTAAGACCAGTATTAGCATTTTAGTTCAATTCAACAAACATATATTGAGAACTTGAAATGTATCAGGCAGAATCAGGATACAAAGATAATTAATTAACATATAGTCTCTGTCTTCTGAAATCTCATGATGAGAATACGTACACATAGATGTATAGGTAGAGAAAGTATAATTAAATTACATCATATATAAATAGGAAATAAATAAAAGTAACCACTGCAAAGTGAAAGCATACAAAAAGAATACTTAATTTAGCTGGGATATATATAGTTTCAATGAGAAAATATTTCTGAAAGTGGGTAGCAAGTAATCCATCCAGGGAAAATATAGAGATATAGTCAACAGGCAATTAAGTAGGGGCGGGGATCCATGAGATTATGAACCCAGTGGTAGAGACAGAGACATAGGAACATTTGGCCTATGGAGAAACTAAGTAGGCCTTGCTAAGGCTGAAGTAGAGGATATGTGTGTGGACATTTGGGAAGCTAAATCTAGCAATGTAGCCAGAGTTTGAACTTTGTCTTAAATGTATGCGTTGCTGCTAAAGAAATAAAGTAAATGCATAGCATGATAGAATTTGCATGTTAGGAAAGTCATCTGTAGCTGTGAGGAGGTAGATTGAAAAATCATTTTCAACGATTTTCAATTTCATTTTCAATTTCAACTAAGACATGGTTAGAAGTCTAAACAAGAAATGACAAGAGTAAGGCCTTGTCACTGAGGTAGAAAAAGAGGGAGATAATAAAAACTAAACTATTTCAGAGGTAATGTTTAAGGAATAAGAGAAAGAAAATTAAGTTGATAATTCTTTTCTCCTTGTGATTGGTAATTGCACTAACTGAAACCAGGAAAACTGAACAGAAAAGCATGTTTGGGTTTGTATGCAAGGTGGAGACCAGTGGAACAGTCATAGAGGGTAGATTTGCATTGCTTGCGAGAGGTCCACATAGAGATGTCCAACAGGTATTTAGAAATGGATGTTTAAAGAAAAGAAGTCTAAGTTGGAGAGTGATATAATTGACCTTGTTTATATTTTCATAGATTATCTCCTACACTATATTTATCTGATATCAAAGTGTAAAATTTTCTTGTCATTCTGTTGAGTATAAAACACCACATCATGTTTTTTATAATATAGCAAGAACCACGGACATGATCTAACAATTAAAAAGCCAGTTTTAGCAGTGAAAAATGAAAAAATGATGCATAAAGAATTCTTCAAAACCATATTTAAACAGAATATTTCCTTAAAAAATATCTTTTCACGTATTCCAACCACATTGCTAAAAGGCAATGTAGGATTGAAGTTAAGGTGTTTTCTGGAATGAACTGAATGCTTTACTCTCAGCTCTGTCTCTCCATGGTTGTGTGATTTTGAATGATTCACTTAAGCTCTCTGTATTTTGTGACTTTGCATGTAAAATGAAAATGATAATTTGGGGACAACTAACTACAGTAGGATTTTTGTAAGAATAAAATGTGCTATTACAAGGTGAGCATTTAAAAGAGAGTTTAACATCTAGAAAGTGTTCACTACACATTATTTAAAATGAACAGTAATTTTGTTATTCTGTCATGAAGTCTTTAGAATGCCTAGAAGAATAATTTCAAATTCCCTTTTATGTCTATAGCAAGTGAGCCCAAAGTTGGCACATCGCCTAAGTAAAATTTGTTCATTTTGATGAGTTTTAAATAAGGTGAATATGTGCATGTTTTTTTCCTAGAGAAATACAAGTCTTCATCATTCAATAAAATAATAGTATTTAGTATTTTTTAAAAAAAATTCATCTGTGGATAATTTAACTGTTTGGTATTTCAGTAAACAACCAGCCATCAGTATGGGTTTTCCTTGCAATCCTGATACAATCCTGCTCTGTGTGGAGGACAAAAGGAGAGATCATAAAAACTGGAAACCAAAACAGGCTTGACTCAAATGTAATTTAAAAACCTCAATTGCAAGAAACTGAGGGAAGGATTTGTTTTTTGGGGGTTTCTTGTGATACATTCTAAACCAGAGCAAATTAGCTTTAGAGTCAGCTCACCATGTGCGGGAGAAGATGTGGGCGGAAACCTGCAGAGTCTGAGGGAAGGGGAAGTTCAGAAAATGAGAGGATTAAAAAATAAAAGATGTCAAATCATAAGTTTCAAATAAAAAACAGAGAAATAGTTCCCCAACCCCTTACTCCCCCTCCCTCCTCCTCAAAAGAAAAAAAAAAATCCCTGTCTGTATCTTCTGTTAAAGGAAAGAAAAGAGAAACTGTGAAATCATTTAGGAGCAGTATCACCCCCTGCAATGTGATTGACGCTGGGTTCAGTTTATCAACTACAAAAAACGACCTGATTCTTTCTCTTAACTTTCTAGATATTTATATACCTCCTCTAAATTGTCAGCTATTCCTTCTTAAAGCTTTTTTTATGTCTTATAGTTTTCTTAAAATAAGTACTGTTAAAATTATGTATTTTAAAATACAAGGCAGTCCCCCATATCGTTTTCTTTTCTACATGCATATGTATTATGCATCTGATAAATTCGCTCCTGATTGAAGCTTTACTAAAAAAATATGAAAGACAAATTGACAAGGCACAATGTGGATGATATTTGAAGGGAAAAATATAAAAGGATGGTAAGGGCCTATTACAATCTCTTTAATATAACTTCTTATATAATGTGCAACAATAAGATACATCTTTTGGAGGAAAATAGCATGAAAACAAGAATGACAAAAAAAAAAAAAAAAAAAAACAACCATGTAGCACATTTTGCTCCCAGGAAACCACCTACACTTCTCAATTTGGAAATATATCCTTGGGGCATTTTTTCCAGATATAATTTATCCTTTTCCATATTCACATGTTCAAAGAAATCTTTCTCTTTTTTCCCCTATATTTTAGAGGGAAATTTGCACTTATTATTTGCGCTTGAGACATTTCCCTGCGCTAGTCTGTGTCCTAATGCATTTTTCCATTGGCAAGATCCAACCCAGTATTTATTATCACTGGTCTCAGAAAATTGGTCTAAGTGGAGTCAGCGGGTGTTGGCTAAAGATAACTTCCTCACAGTGACAATCTGGGCTGCCAGGTTGGTATGTCCTCAGGTTGGATGATATACACTATTTCAGATTCCAAACTCCTGAGAGAGACAAAATAAAGGAAAGAGCTAAGGTCATGTATTTATCTCTGTCCATCCATCTGTGGACACAGTGGAGTTAGCAGAAGGTCATATACTGAAAACATGCTTTCTGGAAAGGCTGGCTATGGGCTGAGAGAGCATCTCCCAAATTAGCTACCACAAGCTATCAACAGGGTAAAAAGGATTCAGGAATAAAAATTGTTTGGAAGAGGTACACTGGAATAGGATAGAAAAAAAATTAAATGAAAGAGTTTTTGAATTACCGTCCAGGTTTGAGGACATGGTATTGTGCCTATGACAAAATAGAAAGCCCAAAGCTATCTTATCTCAGCTGCAGGCTAGGTAGCTTTTTCTTTATCTCAGAGCAGGGAAAGGCAGTCCTTTGATGACTTCAGTCCTCTCACAAGGCTACTGTAACCTTAAACAGAAAAGAAAAAGGACAGTTTCAAAAACTATGTTCTGTTACCAAATTTTGCTACATTTTTCACACATGTCCACAACAAGATGCCATGATTAGTCTTTTCTCTATTTTCTCAAGCAATGGTGGCTATAAGATGCTACCAGAATTCTGTGTTCTTGAAAGCAGACCTATAGTAATAAGAGCATATTTTTTTTTTAATAAGGGTAATCACTACATCCTCAGTGGAATATTGTCTTCTATTTAATAATAATAACAATAACTATAATAAGAAAGGAAATAATCTTGGGACTGGGGTTGTGGCTCAGTTTTAGAGCACTTACCTCACAGTGTGAAGCATGGGTTCGAACCTCAGCACCACATAAAAATAAAAGAAGGAAATATCTTATGCTTAGTTATTACTTTTAAAAAGAGTTTCTATAATAATGTAGGCAGACAATACAGAAAACAGTTTGGTAGTTTCTTGAAAATCTAAGAATACAATTATTATACTATCCAAAAATTGCACCCCTAGTTATTTATACCAGAAAAAAATAGACATTTATGTTCACATGAAAAACCTATACAGAAATGTTCATAGCAGCTTTATTGATGATGACTCCAAATAGAAATCATCCAATGCCGCAGTCTAGCTGGCACAGAATCACGAGCCACTCAAGCAGGAACAAAACTTTATTTTTGAAAATGCCGCCAATACTCCCTACCAGCCGGCAAGCAAGCCGGTTCACCCACACGCTCGTGTCTCCCGGAACCGGGGCCCAGCACCTCCCCTGGAATTCCCTCCTACTATCCTTCCCCAACCAATGGGAACTCTCCAGGAGTCCCGTAACATGAGTCCCCGTAGCAGGCCAAGGTGAACAGCAGGAGTCCAATTTCCATATGAATGTAAATCTTAACATAATCATATCATCTCAATGGCTAGCTGGCGTCACCTTACAACCAAAAGTGCCATGCATCATATTATTTCATATTATTTGGTTGTGGCTCCTAGCAATCCAAGATGCTCTAAAATGGCTAAATAGTTAAACCAACTTTGATACATCCATATCAGAGAACACTTCTCATGATACAAAAATAATGAATTACTGACAAACATAACTTCCTGGATGAATCTCCAAGAAATCATACTGAGTTAAAAAAACAACAACAAAAGCCCAACCTCAAATGATTAAAACACTGTATCTTATTTATGTAGTATTCATGAAAAAAATAGAATTGAAGAATAGATAGATTAGTAGTTGTCATGGGCTAAAAACAAGTAGGGAAAAGTGGGAGGGAAGTCCGTTAAGTTATAAAAGAGCTGCACAAGTTATTATGTGTGCAAGAACATATGATAGAATTGTCTATAACTAAATACACACACACACACATACACACACACAAAACTGGTGAATTCTGAGTAGAATGGATGGATTGTTTCAATATCATCTTCCTGGTTATGATATTGTGTTGTAGTTAGGGTACATATTATAGTAGGGGTCACTTGACAAAGGTCAAGTGTTTTTCTATAAGATTTCTTATCACTGCATGTGAGTCTTAATTTATCTAAAAATCAAATTCATTTATTCAGGGGAAAATTTACAGTAATATTTAGGTAGACAATAGAAAATGCTTAATCTATAATCAAGTGACTTCAGGCATATTTATATGATATTCAATTATACATTTATAAATCAGGTAGCTGGTAATTAAACTAAAAGGAAATAATATCTTTTGAAAACACATGTAAGTTTTGCTTTTGTTTAGTAAACAGTTCTTTCTCTATAGCTCATTAGTACCTGTGTTTTTCACAACAAATAAAAGAAAGTTTATATGCTAGTAGTCTCTTACATAGTTTCAGAACCTCACACCAGATAAAGAGTTGATAACATAATTATTTGTTCAGTAATAAGCCTGCTTCTTCATGTGTCCAGATACTAACTGGTGATTTTCTACGTGGTTTGTAATTTTTATTTTTTCTTTTAGATCCTGAAGCAGTTTATTAAAAGTATATTAAGTTGGTGAGACTCTAAAATTCTTTTTAATTATTCACAAATTGTTTTAGTTTAGGTTAGAAAGCAAGAAAATTCTTCTTTAAAACCTCCAATTTCTTTGTTCAAAGGTGAACCAGGAAAAAGAGAGATTTCAAAGTTCCAGGAAGAGATTTATTCCATTAATTATTGTGGATGAGAAACTAAGGAAAACATGGTAGTGACTACCCAGGAATTGATGGAGTCCAGTGTGTCTGTTCAGTGAGACTGAAGAAGATAGAGGACCAGATCTCTTTAGCAAGAGAATTGCATTGAGATTCTATTGGAGGACTTCTATGGAGTTTACACACACACACACACACACACACACACACACAAACACACGATATATGATGGCAAATGACAATTTCTTCTCTATGGCTGAGTAAAACTACATTGTGTATGTATGTGTGTGTATATACACACATACGATACATATCATGCTATATAGCATGATATATATATTACTATACAGCATGATATATATATGTATATATATATATATATATATATATATATATATATATATATGGCATGATTATATATGATATACATAATGTTTTATTTATCCATTAATCTGATGACAGGCACCTAGGTGGTTGTGAATTGTGCTGCCATAAACATATAAACATTCATATGCAGGTATTACTATAAGTGTGCTGATTTTAGTTATTTTGGGTCATATGGTGGTTCCATGCCTAGTTTTGTGAGGACCCTCCATACTGTTTTCCAAATTGTTTGTACTGCATTGCAATTTCACTGATAATGCATAAGTATATGTTTCCCCCACATCCTTTCCAGCATTTATTGTTATTTGTATTCTTGATGATTGTCATTCTAACTGGAGTGAAATCTCAGTGCAGTTTCAATTTATCTATTTGCTAAGGCTGTTGAATATTTTTTAATATATTAATTGGCCATTTGTATTTTTTTCTTTTGGGAAATGCCTCCTCTTTTGCCTATTTATTAATTGGGTTTTTTTTTGTTAATTTTTGACTTCTTTTTATATTCTGGATATTAATCCCCCGTCAGAGGAGCAGCTATAAAGATTTAGCCCTCTCTTTTTGTGGGCTCTCTCTTTAGGCTCTTAATTGTTTCCTTTGCTGTAAAGAAACTTTTTTAACGTGATAAAATAGCACTTATTGATTCTTGCTTTTAATTTTTAAGCTTTAGGGGTCTTAGTAAAAAAAGTTAGTGTCTGTGCCAATATGGTGGACTATTGATGATATGTTTTCTTCTAGTGGTGGCAATGTTTCTGTTCTAATCCCTAGGTCTTTGATTCACATTGAGTTGGTTTTGTGTAGGATGAGAGACAAAGGTCTAATTTTATTCTTCTACATATGAATATTTTCCCAAAACAATTTGTTTAAAAGGCTGTCTTTTCTCCAATGTATGTTTTTGGCTATGAGATGACAGGGTCTATATGAATTCATCTCTGTGTCTTCTATTCTATTGCATTGGTCTTCACTTTTGTTTTTATGCCATTATTGTGTTATTTTCATTACTACAGCTCTGTAGTATAATTTCAGATCAGTATCATGATACCACCAGCTTCACTTATTGCTCAGGATTGCTTTGGCTATTTGGGATTCCTATTTTTCCATATTAACTTTAGGGATGTTTTCCCTAGTTCTCTGAGGAATGTCATTGGTATTTTGATGCTGATCCCATTGAATATGCAGATTGCTTTTGGTGGTATGGCCATTTTGACAGTATTAATTCTGCCTATTCAAGAACATGGGAGGTATTTCCACCTAAGTTTTTCAATTTCTTTCTTCCGTGTTTTATAATTTGTATTGTAGAGGTTTTTTTCACCTCCTTAGATTTATTCCCAAGTATTTTACTTTTTGAGCCTGTTGTAAATGGAATTGTTTTCCCGATTTCTTTCTCAGCAGATTTCTTATTGGATATAGAAAAGCTATTGATTTTTGTACATTGATCTTGTATCTTGCTGCTTTGCTGAATTTGTTTATCAGCTCTAGATTTTTTTTTTTCTGGCAGAGTTTTTTGTGTCTTCTAAATATAGCTTCATGTCATCAGCAAACCCATAATTTGATTTTTTCTTTTCTTATTTGTATCTCTTTAATTTCCTTTTCTTTCCTGATTGTTCTGGCTAGAATTTCAGGAACTTTATTAACAGGACTGGTGAGTCAATATGTATTTTTTAAAGATAACTTTACCTGAATTTTGTGTAATAAATGGAAAAGGGTCAAGAGTGGATGTGGAGAGTTTTGCTATAATTCTGGGAACAATTCTAGTGAGACAGAAATAAAGTTATCTAGGCTTCAGAATAGGTTTTAAGAACTTGGAGATATTTAGAGATAATATGATTTAACTGAGCTTGCAAATTTACTTCTTTATGTTTGATACAGGTAAAAACACATTCTTAGTTTTATTTCATTTAAAGTTTTTGTAGACTTTATATTTGCTCCACTCTTTAATGGAATTGTACTTTTATAATCAATTTGGCCTAATTTGGGGAGCATTTAAAACAGGAAATCTTTAAAATGTCATGATAAAAATAGCATTTGTTGAATATTTTTGAGGTATGTGCACTTCATTCACTGCTCTAGGCAATTTTGATTGTCTTCTTGCACACTTGAACAACAGAGAGATGTGCTCTGGACCACAAGTTTAAAGCATTGTCCATGTTCTACTGTGAAAAGCACTGTGAAACACAAACTTAAACCACTGAGTCCTTACAATATACAAAGTCCCCTTCCATTTTATTGAAAGTAGAAAGTCAATCTCACAGAAAAAAAAGTGGAATAGTGGTTAATAGACACTGGGAAGAAGTGTGGAGGGTGTATGAAAAAAAGAGACTAGAGTTGGATAGGAGGAATTAGTTCTAGTTTACTATAACACAGCAGGGTAAAAACAGCAATCTCCGATCTATTTCAAAACAATTAGGAAAAAAGAGTACAAAGAGTTCTCAAAACAGAAATGATGAATATTTGAGGAGACAGAAAGGCTTATTACCCTTATACATTGCACACATGTGCCAAATTGTCATACTGTACCCATAAATATGGAACATATTATGTCTTTTTTAAAAACATAAAACATTTTATTTGTTCTTATTAGTTACCTGTGAAAGTAGAATGTATTTTGACATATTATACATGTATGGAGTATAACTTCCGTTTTTTTCTGGTTATACATGATGTGGAATTAAATGGTCCTGTATTCATATATGCTCATAGGAATGTAATGTCTGATTCATTCTACTACCCCCTTTCCTATTCCCATTCCTCCTCCCATGCCTTCATTCTCCTTTGTCTAATACAAAGTACTTCTATTCTTCTATACCCCACCATATTATGAGCTAACATTCACATATCAGAGAGAACATTTAGCTTTTGGGGGGATTGGCTTATTTCACTTAGCATGATAGCCTCCAGTTTCAGGAATTTGCTGGCAAATGCCATAATTTCACTTTTCTTTATGGCTGAGTAGTACTCCATTGTGTATATGTACCACAGTTTCCTTATCCATTCATCTATTGAAGGGCATCTAGTTTGGTTCCACAGTTTAGCTATTGTGAATAGTTTAGCTATTAAACATTGATGTGGCTGTTTCATTGTAGTATGCTGATTTTAAGTCTTTGAGTATCAACTGAGGAGTGATATAACTGAGTCAAATGATGGTTCCATTCCAAGTTTTCTGATGAATCTCCATTTTGCTTTCTATAGTGACTGCACCAATTTTTAGTCCCTTCAGCAATGTATAACTTTTTCCCCACATTCTTACAATTTTTATTGTTACTTGTATTTTTGATAATTGCCATCTCACTAAAGTGAGATGAAATCTCAGTGTAGTTTTAATTTACATTTCTCTAAGTGCTAGAGATGTTGAATTTCTTTTCATATATTTTTTGACTGATCATATTTATTCTTCTGTGAAGTTCTTATTCAGTTCCTCTGTCCATTTATTGATTGGATGATTCGGTTTCTTTGGTTAGGTTTTTTAAGTTCTTCATATATCTTGGAGATTAATGCTCTATCTGAGGTGTAGTGGCAAAGATTTCTCTCCCATTCTGCAGGCTCTCTTCATATTCTTCATTGTTTCCTTTTTTTGTGAAGAAGTTTTTTTTTTAGTTTGATTTTACTTCTTGCACTTTAGGAGTCTTATTAAGGAAGTCAGTTTCTAAGCTGACATGATGTAGAGTTGGGCTACTTTTTCTTCTTGTAGGCACAGGGTCTCTGGTCTAATGACTAGGTCCTTACATTTTGAGTTGAGTTTTGTGCAGGGTTAGAGAGAGGGTTTTAATTACATTTTCCTACATGTAGATTTCCAGTTTTCCCATCACCATTTGTTGAAGAGGCTATCTTTTCTCCAATGTATGTTTATGATGCCTTTATCTACTGTGAGATAACCGTATTTATGTGAGTTTATCTGTGCTTTTTCTATTTTGTACCATTGGTCTATACATGTCTGTTTGGTGCCAATTCCATGCTGTTTTTGTTAATATAGCTCTGTAGTGTAATTTAAGGTGTGATATTGTGATGCCTTCTGCTTCACTTTCCTTGCTAAGGATGGCTTTGGTTATTCTGGGACTCTTATTTTTCCAAATAAATTTCACGACCGCTTTTTCTATTTCTATAAAGCATGTCATTGGGATTTTAATAGAAATTACATTAAATTCCTATAGTGCTTTTGATAGTATGGTCATTTTGACAATGTTAATTCTGCCTATCCAAGAACCTTGGAGATCTTTCCATCCTCTAAGGTTTTCTTTAATTTCTTTTTTTGTGTTCTGTAGTTTTCATTGTAGAGATCTTTCACCTCTTTTGTTAGATTATTCCCAAGTTTTTTTTCTTTTGAGGCTATTGTGAATGGGGTAGTTTTACTAATTTCTCTTTCAGTTAATTAATCACTGATGGATAGGAATGCAATTGATAGTTTGAGCTCTTCTTTTCCTATTCATATCCCTTTAATTTCTTCTTCTATCTAATTGCTCTAGATAGAGATTCAGGGACAATGTTGAAGAGAAGAGGGCATCTCTTGTTTGTGCCACTTTTTAGAGGGAATGCTTTCAGTATTTCTCCAGTTAGAATGATGCTGGCCTTGGGTTTAGCACAGATAGCTTTTACATTGTTGAGGTATCTTCCTACTATTCCTAGTTTTTTCCAGTGTTTTGAATATAAATGGGAGCTGTATTTTATCAAATGCTTTTTCTGCATCTATTGAAATAATCATATGATTCTTTAAGTCTTTGATGAGATGAATTATGTTTATTGATTTCCATATGTTGAAACAATCTTGCATCTCTGGGATGAGCAACATTTGATCATGGTGCATTACCTTTTAAAATATGTTTTTGTATGTGATTTGCCAGGATTTTATTAATAATTTTTGTGTCTATGTTCATCAGGGATATTGGTCTGATATTTTCTTTTCTCAATGTGTCTTTGTCTGATTTGGTATCAGGGTGATTCTAGATTCATAGAATGAGTTTGGAAGGTTTACCT
Source organism: Spermophilus citellus (assembly GCF_964194105.1). Taxonomy (NCBI): domain Eukaryota; kingdom Metazoa; phylum Chordata; class Mammalia; order Rodentia; family Sciuridae; genus Spermophilus; species Spermophilus citellus. The sequence goes on along the minus strand of NC_138196.1, from coordinate 70,425,102 downwards.
TGTTTTCCATTTCATGGAATATTGGGGGAGTATTTGTGTTAGTTCTTCTTTGAATGTCTGGTAGAACTTGGCTGAGAATCCATCTGGTCCCTGGCTTTTCTTAGTTGGTAGGCTTTTGATGATCTTCTATTTCATTGCTTAAAATTGATCTGTTTAAATTGAGTATGTCCTTGATTCAGTTTGGGGAGGTCATATGTTTCTAGAAATTTGTTGAAGTCTTGAAGATTTTTGCTAATAAAAGAGTATAAAAGAGTATAAATTTTCAAAATAGGTTCTGATTATCACCTGTATTTTCGTAGTGTCCACCGTGATATTTTCTTTCTCATCACAAATTTTAGTAATTTGAATTTTCTCTCTCTTTCTCTTCATTAGCTTGGCTAAGGATTTATCAATTTTATTTATGTTTTCAAAGAACCAACTTTTACTTTTTTGTATTTTTTTCTCTGTTTCAATTTCATTGATTTTAGCTCTGATTTTAATTATTTCCTATCTTCTACTGCTTTTGGTATTGATTTGTTCTTATTTTTCTAGGGCTTTTAGATATAATGTTAGGCATTTATTTGGTGATTTTCTATTCTTTAATGAATGACCTCCTTTGAGAAATGCCCTCATGGTTTTCCAGAGGTTTTGATATGTTGGGTTGCTATTATCATTTACCTTTAAGTATTTTTTAAATTTTATTTTTTATTTCTTCTGCTATCCATTGGTTGTTCAATGCATATTATTTATTCTCCAGGTGTTAGATTCTATTTTTTGTTTTATCATTGATTTCTAATTTTATTGCATTATGATCTGATAGAATGCAAGGTATTGTCTCTATTTTTTTTTTGTATTTACTAAGAGTTGCATTGTGGCCTAAGATGTGTTTGATTTTTAGAGAAGGATTCATGTGCTGCTAGGAAGAAAGTATATTCAATAATTTATGGATGAAATACTATATATATATATATAAATTTAAAATATTGATTGTATTATTTGGTTCTATAGCCTTTTTATTTAGTTTTTGTTTGGAGGATCTATCCAGTCGTGAGAGAGATATGTTAAAGTCAGCCAGTATTATTGGGTTGTGGTCTATTTGATTCTGTAAATTGAGAAGGTTTTCTTTAATGTATGTAGATGTTCCATTGTTTGGGGCATATATATTTATAGTTGTAATGTCTTGTTGATGTATAATTCCTTTAAGCAGTATAAAATGTTCTTTTCTGTTCCTTCTGATTAACTTTGGCTTTAAGTCCACTTTATTTGATATGAGGTTAGAAACCTCTGCTTGTTTAGGAGATCCATGTGAGTGATGTGTTTTTTCCCATTATTTCACCTTCAGTCTGTGGATGTCTTTGCCTATAAGGTGACTCTCTTTGAGATAGCATATAGTTGGGTCTTGTTTTTTAATCTAATCTGCCAGTCCACATGTCTTTTGATTGATGAGTTTAGCCCATATACATTCAAAATTATTATTAAGATATGATTTGTATTCCCAGTCATTTTGGTTTATTTCTGGGTTTTTACTTTGAATTAATTTCTCCTTTGGTTGACTATTACTTTAGTGTTATTCCTCCCTTTTCTGAATTTCAATTTTATCTTTCATTTCTTCTTCATGAAATAGTTTGCTGAGGATGTTCTATAGTACAGGCTTTCTAGTTGTGAATTCTTTTGACTTTTGTTTATCGTGGAAGGTTTTTATTTCATCGTTAATTCTGAAGCTTGATTCTTCTAGGTATAGTATTCTTGGTTGGCATTCATTTTCTTTCAGAACTTGCTATATATTATTCCAAGACCTCCTGGCTTTGAGACCTCAGGTGATGAGAAATCATCTGAGACCTGGATTGGTTTCCTTCTAAGTTACCTGCTGTTTTCCTGGCATCCTTTAAAATTCTATCATGTTCTATGTTAGGCATTTTCATAATAATATGCCTTGGTGGTGATCTGTTGTAATTTTTACATTTGGGGTCTTATAAGTCTCCTGAATTTGATTTTCCATTTCATTTTTTAGATTTGAGAAATTTTCTGGTATTATTTAATTTTTTAAAAATACTGTTCATTCTTTTGCTTTGTATTCTTCATCTATCCTGATAAATATTAAGTTTGGTCTTTTTATGTTATCCCATATTTCTTGGAAGTTCTTTTAAGGGTCTCTTAATATTTGCTGTCCATGGTCAACTTTATTTTCAAGATTATATATTTTGTCTTCATTGCCTGAATTTCTTTCTGGCAAGTGGTCTGATTTTTTTGATTTGTTCATCGATTCCTTCATTTTGAGGATTTCTGCTTAATTTTTTTCAGAATCTCTATCTATTGAAATGATCTTTCACCTTCCAAATTTTATCTCTGATTTCCCTCCTTACATATTCCTTTATCTCATGAATCAGTTTAAATGCGTACATTCTAAACTCTTTCTCTGACATTTCTCCCACTGTGGTGTCAATGGATTCTATTGAAGTATCTTGTTTTGTTTGGGGTGATTTGTTCCCTTGTTTTTTCATGCTGTTTGTGTGTCTACCCATCTAGCAGCATGGATCTGAAACAGTACAGTGTTTCTGAAGTTTTCCAGTGCCTTGCCATTAAAAGGAGACAAATAATGACAGCAACCATTGCAAACAATATCCAGTCTTAAACCAAATAGCTCCTGCTAAAACATCTATAGTTCTGTCACAATAAACAGAACTGATATGTTCAGTTATTGCCTGCAATAAAAAAGTAAGTTTACCAAAGGTTTTATAAATTTTGAATCATGGACAAGGAAAGAACAGAAGTGGTATAGGATGTGATGATTATGAAGAAGGATGAGAGAGACAGATGTAAAAATTAAAGGAGTGAAAGATGTAACAATAGAGGTTGGCTGTTAGCAGGATAAAATAGAGAAAGAGAAATAAGGGAAATAGTAAGTGAGAGAAAAATATATATGTAAAGTAAAAAATTAAAAATAAAAATTAAAAATAAAAGAATAAAAACAAAACTGAAATATACTAATCAGACATCCTCATCCTCAATAAACTGATCCATGAAAAATAATTTGTTTCAAAAATGGTAGAAATGTAAGAGAAAAAAAAAGATCTTGATGAAAAGTTGAATAATTGTTTTCATTAGTGATCAAAAGATTTTCAGCTTACCTTCTCCACAATGTTAGGTCTGGTGTGTGATGCTTGTTCCACCCTCAGATGAGGTTGTTAGAGTGAGATGGTTATTCTTGGAAGCAGCATGCCTGGAGGCAGGATGTAGGCTTAGGTATGCTCCAGTCTCTTTGCTGGTTGCCAATTGGTCTGGATATTTTAAATCAGCACAACTCTAGGGCCCAACAATTGCCGGTCCATGCTGGAAAACTGCCCCTCTGCCCAGAGATCTCCCTTGGGTTCCACTTCTGTGGTTTAGGAGCCAATTCTTGATCCACAATGTCACCTGCAAACACCTGACTCCTGGTCTCATGTCCAGTCTAAAAACTCAATCTCTCCCATCCCTGTGCTTTCAAATTCCTAGCCAAGTGCTTCTCCCCTAGCCATTCTTCAAGCAGCTGGATTGGAAGGAAGGGGATGTTGGGTGGGTTTTCATGAACAATATTCCCCTGTGTCAACATCTCTACATGCTTGATTTTCTCCTGGTTACTTAGACACGCTATCTATGTGTTTGCCCTGCTTGTTTTTAGGGCCAGACTCAGGTCTGCCAGTCCCTCAGCTGTTGGTCTCTGCTGCAAATACAATATGGTTCCTTCCTCTGTCCTCTACATGTCACCAGATGTTTCTTTCCCATAGAAGGATATTGTGCAGTGCACCTTACTGTTTAGTCAGGAAGTGCCTTTGATCTCTAAACTCTCCATACCCATACATGCCTCAGTCCTCCCAAAAATATGGGTTCCTTTAATTATTTTATGGCTTTACTGCATTCAGATGGGGACCATTATGGCTTGTGCCTCTGGCTGCTGCTGCATCTGTGGCACTAAGAATTTCTTTCTTATTTCATTATATTTAATCTCCTGAGTCCCCAATCTCTTCTAAGTGTCCAGTATTAAATTCCAGTAAAGTCACCCCTAATTTTTTGTTTGTTTGCCCACCTTGATGAGAAGCTGCCTGTCTGATGTTCTTGGTTTCATGCCATAGAGCAACCAGGTAAGTGACCTCTCTATTTTGCCATCTTCAGTCTACTCCCCCATATATTATGTCTTAATTATAAGAAAGAAAAATTAAAAATCTTAAAAGAAATGACCTGCTGATCTCAGTACAGTAAATAAGTTTCTCCTACAAATTTTTGCTGTTATTTTTTAGGCCCTAAATCACAACATATTTTTATTCCTGAAAAGTTCATATCCCTTCTATTAAATGTGCAGAAATTTATAGAAAAATTATAGTACTTCTATTACTTTCTCTCAAGGAAGTGATATTGAGTCTATTTGGTCAGGATTCCAGACTCCTGAGTACTCAAGACAGTGATATGGACAGTTAGGCACATGAGCATGCAGTTTTTGCCTTTGAACTCCTTGAACTATAGGGGAGCATGGCTGGAAGAGTTCATGTTAGCCATGGCAAGCCTTGGAATTACCATAGTCCCACAGCAGGAAGGAATGAGTGCTTGAGTCCTATAGGAGAGATTGTCTGATGGCATACCGGAGCATGAACTTCAAAAATGGGCCAATACCAACATTTCCAAGATGTGTCTTCAGTCACTGAGAAAACAGTCTCCCCAGGTTCATATCTACACCCAAGAAAGCCATGACAAGAGACCATTACTGATTCAAATTTCCTTGATGGAAAATAAACAATTCCTGAAAATTGAAAGAAGTAAACAGACTTTGGAATACAGGACTGAAGCATTTTACTTCATTGTTTATAAACCTGTTATTTGTGTTCACTGATCTAGGTACTGGAAAAGTAATGTGGGTGTAAGGCTGGAGCATATGCACATTAAGAGGTCATCATGTTGCAGGCTTGGAATGTAATTTACAAATATCATAACAAGACTAATGGATGTTAGTTTAAAAGGGTCAGTTGGCATATTTAATCCAATGAATGTGAATACTTAGCTTTAGGTTCATGAACCTCAGTGAGAGAGATAAATATTCCATTCTGAATGGAAAGAAATGAATATAAATGGAATACATTACATCTATGTTCAATCCATGTTCTAAATCCAAACTAATTTGACTAGAGTGTCTTAGTCAACCAAATGAATCAGAAAAAGAAGGGAAGACTAAAGCCAGCCTAGATAAAGATTTCTACATAGCCACAGAAAAGAGAACTAGGGTCAAGAAAACCAGTTTACTTAAAATTTCGGGATTTAAAGACTTCTTTGAGATTTCTAATAAAAGCTGCAAATTCTTTCTCTTAAAAATACATGAGTACTATTATATGTATACATTCAGAGTCTTCTACTTCTAGAAATAGTACCAGGTACTCAGTATTCCAAGGAGCCCAAATTGGAACCTCTGATCATCCATTCTTTTCCATTTCCAGTATAACCATCCAAATTCAAAGCCAATTTGATAACATTCCTGATCTATACTATTCTTGTCCAATTTCTTCTTTTGAGTTTATAGCAGTTGAATATGTACCCACCCAACATAAAATTTTAAATAACTTTCCTTTTGCTGCTGAACAAAATGCAAACTCCTCAACCTATTATTCAGACCTCTTTATGATCTGATCACTGTTTATCTTACCTCCTTATAAATCTACTTTTCTATTTGTTTTATTTCTCAAATATACATAATAGATTTTCTTCACCCATGCATTTATTTGTAAAGTTGTCCCTTTTTGGGGTGGTGGTGTAGCACATTCTTTTCCATCTCCACTTATTGAACTGAAGAACATCCGTGACTCTTTAATGTTTCCCTCACATTTTTCTATATTCTCTCTATATTCCTGTGACATTGAGTTTACATCTCTCACATAGCATTTAGCATATAATTGTTGAAATTGTAGAGAGTTATGTACATGATTTATCTCCTTTTAAGACAGTCAGTGCTCTGGGTTTGGAATGTGGCTTGTGGGTCCAACAAATTAATAATTCAGTTTCTTACCTTTTCAAAAGTCACTAGAAGATTCTAGGAAGATTATGGCTTGACGATGACTGTGCTGGTGTCCCCTAGCTACGAATGCATAACTTGAGAGGAGCAGCTGTTGGGGCTGAGGTCAGACAAAGTTAGAAAGGAGGATGGCCCTGTTGGGATTCTGAATGAGAGTGTAGCTACTGACCTTTCCCCCTCTGGGTTGGATGAGAGCCAAGATACTGGAGAAAATCAAGATTCTAGGGAAAAAATATGAACCATTCCCAAAGCAAAGGTAAGATTATTTCTGAGAACACCCCCAGGTCCATCTGACCAATGGGAGAAACAGAATGTTGTGCAGAGTCCTCCCAACCTGTGAGCCTGGGAGAAGAGGAGTGGATGCTAGGTGTACGGACAAGCAGTGTTTGCTACAGAGGTGGATCTTGCAGTACACCTCTTCCATTTTGAATTAATAATGTTATATAATAAATAATGGTTCTTAAAATAGAAAATCTACATAAGGGAAAGACTGAAAAACCCAAGCATATTCAGAATTACAAGTATAAAGTCACCTCAGCTAAAATCTACAATTAAGAGTATCAAACCACTTCTAGTACCACTATATTACAGATATAGAAACAGGTACAGAGAGAGCAAATAACTTGGCCTAAAGTCACATAGTTATTACCTGGTGGGGATGATGTTTAAACTCAGGCAAACAAAACCATGCTGCAAATTGTTTACAGTGATAAAAAAAACCACCTTGGGTTTTTCAGTTATAACCAGTGGTCTTAGAATGCAAGTTCTTCTAGGATCTTCTAGGCTTCAGGTACATCATCTAGAATGTGTGGTGTGTAAAGTAGGTGATTCCTATAGTCTCTTCTACCTCCAACATCACATAAGTCACCTACTAATGTCCTCAAATAAATAATCAGTATGTGTTTGATATAGGAGTCATGATCTATTTACAATTTATTTTAAAACTAAAAATTTCTTAAACTGGGATTTTTGCCTTCTCAATTAGGAATTTTTAGTCAATGTATAGCATCAAAAGGGATTTTAATCAGTATTAATGATCTTGAAATTCTTCTGTGGCTTGAGACTGAAGTACTTCTTTTTAAAAAAATGAGTAGTTTTAGTTAAAGTAAAACATGAACCAATATGAAGTCTTCCATACCTAAATTGTTTGAATAAAAGACTAAATACATGGAAAAATATATTTAGTATTTAGTGAATTTTTTGTTATGCTAATATGGAAATAATCTATCTACCTTAGCTTTTTGATAGTGCCAGTCTTGGGCTAAAATATTTGCAACAACAGAAGCCAAAACACACATTGTACTAATAATGACAATTGACCACACTATTAATAAGGTCATGAAGTAATGTACAGAGTTAAGAGTGATTTTTAAAACCCTTTTATTTGGAAACAATTATAGATTTATATGGTGCTGTCTTTCAGCAAAATTTCCCTGGTTTTTACATCTTATATATAACTATTGTACTATAGCAAAATTAGGAATTTGACATTGGTACATTGTGTTTATAGTCTCAAGAGTTTGTCTTAATCCTTAGAAAAATAATCTGTCAGGTTTTCATAATTAAGGTGACTTTCCACCTAAAATTTTGGCTAAAATTTTCTTTATGAGCTGAAATTTTAACAAGATAAAACCTGATCTTGGATAATAAGCTTGTTTTATGTTCTTGTTGCCTTACTTAGAACAGCTTAAGATATTTTCAGCATTAAAAAAAATTATCATTTGTCCTACATCCAGAAATTTATCCCATTTTTATAGTTAAAGTTGATGCAAAGGAATATAGTTAGGACAGCCATGAAAGTATTAAAAAATGAAAATTGGTATTTGAGAATCTGCCTACTGACATCTGAACAGATGTTTCAAGAAATTCTATGTTCTCTAAATTTACAGTTTTCATTTCTTTTACCTGTTCATGGATCTTGTCTGCTTTAGTATTGTTTTGAGCACTTTCTCTGCACACCCTGATCTCAGGACAAGCCTATTATTATTGTTGGTCTGGAACTCTGGTGGGAAAGGCAATGTCTGAGTTCCCTCTGACACACAGAGACAGCGCTGACCCCAGGCTGGTTCCATTATGTGGTATGGATGGACTAGGCTGTAGAAGAGCTCAGACTGGAGCCCTAATTCCTAAGTAGAGTACTTCTGAGACTCTATCAAACCTCTGTTTTCCATCTTGAAAAAAAATCTAAGTTAAAAAAGTTCAAGGGCTTCAAAGATATATTTCTTTTAATTTGATATTTCTGAGATTCTCCAATTCAGCTAGGGTATGTAAATTCAGTCCCATAGCCAGCATTTCCTAGGATGTTATCAGAAGGAATATAGTTTCATTTATTTGAAAGAAGGCAACTGATTAGCTTGAGGCATCAGTGCTAGCCTGGATGAATGATCAGAAAATCTTTTCATCTATGACAGTCTGGCCTAGCCACATCCCTGACCTTCACACACTCCAGGCAAGCCATCCTTTGACAGGCTGTGAGCTTTGCCAACAAATTGAAATTCCACTCATTTACCAAAACTCCAGAATAATAGATGATGCACTGTGCAATATAGGACCATGAGATTTGAAGTCAAACCTTAGTTTAAATCCCAAACCACTTCTTTTTAGCTTGTGATTATACATAGATAAGTGAATCAGAACAGCTGGAAGACCAGGGTGGGTGAACTCCAGATAAAATCCTGAGAACAAGAATAGAAATGGGGTTTTTCTCTGCTCCATTTTAAACTTCCTTCTTGATGGAGATGCTCCTTGATCTAAAGGTCTGAATTCCAACCAGGCAGGAATCAGAAGTTTGACAGTGCAACCTGTCCTTAAGAAATGAAGTCAAGAGAAGATAGAAGGCCTCACAGCAGATATATATAAATAATGCACACAAAAGAACTCTAGAATCACAGACCCTCTGGTTTGGGAAAAGACAGTCACTGTGACCCAGTCCTTAATATCCTACAATATCCTGGCCAGCAGTTGTCTAGTCTGCTTCAATATACCTCATGGTAGGTGATTCACCAGCTCCTGGAACAAGGCATTTAATTTTCTCCTTTCCTAATTGTGTTGTTGTCTGTGGACTATTCTTGATTTTCTCATATTTTTCTTGTGCAATAGTTTGAGGGGGAAGTAAAAGCAAAACCAGAAGAGAATTGTAGCTCTTGCTGAACACTTGGTCTAATGGTTTGACAGTATCATAGTTTTATTAGTTTTATTTGAGGAAATAATTTAACCCTAGGAGCCATGAATTGCTATGGCTAAGCAATTCTTGGTGAGCAATACTTAGTATTTCCCTTTGGGCTTATTTTGACTTTTATCATTGTAGGGAAAGCTATTTCATATTTCTCAAAATTTCACATTATTGTGACCAACTTTGGGAAAAAATGGTTTCCAAAGTAGAAACAAGTGGTTTCTTTTAAAAATCTATTTCAAGTACACTGTTTGATGTTTTTCCCAAGCTCTTGCTTAAAGTGTGAAATTGTTCCCACAGCTCTGGTAATGCTTCTTAAATTTCTTATTAAAAACAAAGTACAGAAGTATACTGTATAGAAAAAAAGTAACTTTAGTAAAAACAACTGATCCTAGATAGAATCAGGCCTACAATGTCTAGGTAATATTCCAGCCTTCCAATGTGGTTCTTGGAAATCATTTTTTCCCCTCAAAGTGGAATGTTCTTTTGTTTCATTTCCTGTTTCCTTAAACATAGGGTTCATATATAAGAAGGATCAGAATGATATATTAGTACTATATTTCAGAGGAATAATTTGTGTTGTCTATGATTCCATTTTGATACTTAACACACAGTAATCAGGAACTTGTTTTCACTATTCAACTATTTAGTCTTTACACCCCAGAAAGAATGAGCATTATTAATTTCTCACATATGTAATTATGAAAGAGGGTTATAAAGAAGTGAAAGAGTCTCACTTTGAAGTAACTATTAATCTAGTAAATTTTAAATATTTCAAGAAACATTACTACTTATAATCTAAACAGTGCAAATATTCATAAGGTCACATTAAAAAAAAGACAGCCTATTAATGGAATATGACCAACTTCATCTAATAAAATTTACTAATTTTTAGACACAAAAACAGGGCAGTGCAGAATTTAAGAAGTTTAAGAAGATGTAGATCCAGAGAATACTGAGTTCAGATTTTGGTTTCATATTCACATTTACCATGAGCAAGTTATTTATATTTAAATTTAAGCCTATAATTATAAACTACAAATAAAGCAAATATGAATTTTAAACCTTATCAAATTCTTGTGAGGAATAAATGAAGTATCTCATAAAAAAACCCTCCTATAGTACTGAACACATAATTGACACAAAAATATTAAGCACTATTACTTTATTGTTTAATCTTGCCTTCTAGGAATATTACTGTGTCTGCTATAGTTCAGACCTCATGCATGGTCCTAGAAGTATGAGAGTTTGAAGTTTCTGTCTTTATTGGATCTTAAAATCTAGCAGAGAGGGACATACAATCAAATGTCAGCATACAGTAGTTCCCCTTTATCTGAGGAGTATATGTCCCCCAGTGATTGTCTGAAACCTCAAATCGTACTGAACCCTATAGATACAAAGTTTGTTTTGTCTTGTATGCAGACACAAAGATTTCATACTTTTTCTACCTTAATTAAGGATACGTCATGCATAGTAGCTGCAACTTTGTAGTTTGAGGTATGACAGCAAAATCAACGTGAATCTCTTTTTCTTTCTTCCTGGATAGAAGATTTATTCTTACCATACATGTTAGCAGCCTTATTATATAGCTTTTTTTCCCTTAAGTTGAAAATTTTCACCTTTTGAGTTGAAAAAAAAGCACTTTATGGCTTCTATGTGGCATATTTTGATTATCAACATCACTACTCCTGTGTATGGGGACATTATTAAATAAAATAAGGGTTACTTGAGCATAACAGTGAGATGGTGATAGTTGATCCTATAACTTAATGACTAGCTACTAAGTGATTACGGGCAAATAGTATATACAACTTGGATAAAGGGATGCCTCACATCCCTGGTAGGATGGAGTGCGTGGTGTGAGATTTCACCATGCTACTCAGAACAGCATTCAACTGAAACTTTATGAAATGTTTATTGCTCACATTTTCCATTTCAGGATTTTGGAACACAGTTTACTGTGGGTAACTGAAAGCGTGAGAAGAAGAACCACGGATAAGGAAGGACTACTGTATTGTAAAAAGTGCAGTGGCAAAGGAACATGGGTCCACAACATGGGGTGCCAAAAGAGACATCACTCTAGACAATATCAAGCTTTTAGATGTCTATATAATTAAATTTATTTCCATTCATGCAGACTTTCAGCAATTTTTCCCATCCTTTTTTAACCTACACCAGGCTCACTATGGATAAGATTTCTGGGAATAGAAATTCTGTGCTTCTAAAACCTGCCATAATTTCTTCAGGCTTTGAAGGAGGCCACCTAGGTGCTATTCCAGAGATGATGAAAATAGAGAACTGAAAGCACATATGTGACAGGAAATTCTATGGAGGTTTGAGGGGCCCTTAGTTGATGAGGAATAGATAGTTCATATATGTAGTGGTTTCAGTGTGGCCTCTCGACACAGGCTCCTGGGGTTGGATTCTGATTCTTCCACGAGTAGCAGATCACTATGTGCAAAATATTCAGTTTTTCAATGCCTTGATTTCTTCCCCAATGTGAAGAAGGGGAGCAAAATGTGTTTTATTTTATGAAATTTTGTGGAGATTAAGGGAAATAATACCTATAAGGCACTATCTATAAGTTAAAGTAATAAATGAATATCATATATCTCACTGCACACAGTTGAAGAGTCAAAAACTGCTCTCATTCCAGGAAAGTCATCTATTTTTGTTTGGCTTGATAGTACCATGACCCACCACTTGCTTCTTGGTGAAACAGAAAAAAAAATAAAGGTGTTGGAAGGAACACTTCCATTTGTTATTTAGTTAATTTCTATTTCCCTGGATGGTAAAGGGTGAAGAATTCTGTAAGTGTCAAATGAGATAAGAGGCTGGTTTCCATTTACATTATTATGATAGCTCTATTTTCTGTGTGCTCGTTCATAATGTTCTCATTTAATGTGTAAATATGTTTTAGTCCTGACATAATGTGCTCTTGGTTTTATGACCAAATCTGTTGCTGTGCTGCACATAATTTTATTTTTTATATTTTCATACTAGTCCACTGGCTTATCCTTTTATCAGATTCTTCTTGTTAAAAGACTCATGTGAGAATCAGCTAGAGTTTAATAACAACCCTTTCCTAAATAACTAAGACAACAAAGAAGGAATCAGGGTCTTAGAAAGGAAGACATGTCATCTATAGAAATATTAATAATAGACTCTAAACACAGGAAGTGGTGGGAGTGTAATTCATACTAAAATAAACATGCTGATTAATTAAAATCTCACTCACCATGCCTTGCCTGCAGGCTTTTCATTGTTATTTCCACCAGCAGTACAGCTGTATTGTCATTCTCTAATTTCTAGAGATATTATATGGAATGTTTTATTTAAAGCTAAAAATGCAGCTCCAAAATTACCATACTTATGGGTACTTACAATTATACATACATATATGTCTACCATTTCAACATCAAACTGAACTTACATAACTTATATGCTTTATCATTTCCAATGCCTAACCCTAAATTCAAATTATACTCAAATATATTTGTAATAAACACTTCATGGTATATTTTTGATTAAGTAAGATTATTATAACCTTTTAGATAATGTGAAATACAACACACACATATAGAAAAGTACATAAAGCATAAATGAAGATCACAATGAATAATTATAAAGGGAACACCCTTTAGGCGAAATTAAATATTGCTGCACTATTAGAAGCTCTTTATGCTACTATGTTTCTTATAGATTTTACTCTCTTCATTTCCTTCTTGAGGCAACAGTTGTGTTGATTTTACAATAACCATTTTCTTCAGTTTCCCAAATATATGCACATCACTAATAATGTACTACAGGTTTGTGCTGTTTTTGAAATTTATATGAGTGGAGTCATACAAAATGTACTATATGTTCTGGCTTCATTTATTCAATAGCATCTTTGGAAGATTTTGGAACAGAACCAGACTTATCCCATTTTATATTATAAAATGCTCAATCTATAAATATATGATAGTTACCCATTCTACTGTTTCTAAGCATTTTAATTGTTTTTTAGTTTGGGATAATTAGTAACAATGATGCTGTAGACATTCTTTTACATATAATGTATTCTATCCACATGAACAGATTTAATGAGTTCTATTCCTAGAGTTGAAGTTGTGGGATGATAAGATATGCATATAATCAACTTTACTAGCTAATTCCAAACTGTTTCCCAAAATGGTTAAATCAATTTATATGCCTACTATTAATGTATGCAACTCATACACTTTGCCTGGACAAGGGGATCTTTAATGGAATTTTATTATAGTCATAATTTGCTTTTTCCTGATTACTAATGATAAACAATAGTTAGATGTTTAGCAACACTTTGCAAATTTCCTTTTGTTTTGTTGAATTCATGCTCAGATATTTGCCAATTTTTCTACTGACTTTTCTTCTTCTTTTATATCATATTTGTTCTAAAATCTGTATGCAAATACTTTATCTATTAAGGATGTCACTTGATAGGTAAGTGTTCTTATTTCAATGATTTCAGTGTAGTCAAACTTACTAATTTGTTTTCTTAAATGTGCATTATTGTGACTCATTAAAGAAAGAAATCTTTCCCTAATCCCAAGTTCTTGAAGAGAATCTCCAAAGTATCTTCTAAAAGTCTTAATTTTTTATCTTTTAATATAAGTCTGTAACCCACCTGGAACTAACTATTTTATGATTTGAGGTAGGAGTATGTGTTAGTCAGCATTTCACTGCTGTGACTAAAATACTTGACAAGAACAACTTAAAGGAGGCAAAGTTTATTTGGGGCTCATGGTTTCAGAAGTTCAGTCCATGGTTGACCAGCTCCATTGCTCTAGGTCTGAGGTGAGGTGGAACATGATGGTGGAAGGGCATGGCAGAGGAAACCTGCTCAGCTCAGGCAATCAGGAAGCAGAGAGAGAAAGAACAAGGAGCCAGGGACAAGATATTGTCCAAGGTCACACACCCAGTGACCTACTTTTCCAGCCATGACCACCTGCCTTGTTATTGCCAAGTATCCCATTCAAATTATTAATTCGTCAAATGATGAGGTTAAAGCTCTCATACTCTAATCATTTCACCCCTAAACATTCCTGCATTACCTAACACATGAGCTTGTAGGGATATACCTCATATCCAAACCATAATGGGGTACAATTTATTTCCCTTTGTTTTCTTCTCTTTTTAAATCCAGGAAGCATTTTTTCATATAGGCAATTATATTGGAAAGATCATCCCTTACTCATTTTTTTTGGTAGTGTAACATCTGTTAATAATAATGGTGAAAATAACAATGATAGAAAATATGGTGCTCATTTCATATCTTCATTTTGGATACTCAAATATACTCTTTAAAAATGTAGATCTCTTTCTTGGCTCTTTCTCTAGTTATAGTAGTGTATTAATGTTCTGTGTTTGTTTTTTCTATTTGTGTGTCAACATTGTCTAAAATATTATGACTTTATATGTGCCTTGGATGTTTTAAGTCATTATAATATAAAAATGTATTGATGGTATTACAGGATACCAGATATCTCTTCATCAAGTTTCATAATTTTTTTCAAAGGATCCTTTATTTTCTTTGTATATGTGGTGCTGGGGATCAAACCCAATGCCTCAGGTGTGCTAGACGAGTGATCTACCACTAAGCCACAACCAAGTTTCATAATTTTTAATGGTCAAGTTGATGATCAGAATCTATGTAAGATGTTTAAATGTAGTTAAGTCAAGAAACTATTTTTAAAAGATGATGAATGATTCTTAGTAATCATCTTCAAGAAGATAAATTATTATAAAGAATCAAGTAGGTAAGCAGTAGGTCTTAAACAGGGGTGCGCATCCTAATAAATTTGGATGCTTTCAAAATTCACAAATAGTTGGTTTGTCCTAAGGAAGTCCAGAATATAGTTTAGACATGTGCATTTTTATGCAGCTCTAAATGTGATTTCAATCATCACTCATGTTGATAATTACCCCAAAGAATCAAAAGATTAATTTTAAGTGTCACATCCAACATCAGTTAGCTTATAACTTTTTAAAATTTGTTTTACTTAGTTACGTATGACAGTACAATGATCTTGACATATCATACATTTGAATCAGATGGGATATAATTTCTTATTTTTCTGAGTACACAGGTGACAGAATCACATTGGTCATGCAGTCACATATATATACACAGTAATAATAATGTCTGTTTCATTCTATTATCCTTCCTATCTCCCCAACCCCTCCCCTCCCCTCCCATCTCTTCTCTCTTAATCTAGGGTAACGCTATTCTTTTTTTTTTCACATCTTCATACATGTATTTTGTATAACAATGAGGGTCTCCTTCCACCATCCATGCAATTCCCTTTCTCCCTCCTTTTCCCTCCCAACCCTTTTCCCTATGTAGAGATAATCTTCTTCCCATGCTCTTCCTCTTTTCCCCATTTTGAGTCACCCCCCTTATATCAGAGAAGACATTCGGCATTTGTTTTTTGGGGGATTGGCTAACTTCACTTAGCATAATCTGCTCTAATGCCATCCATTTCCCCGAAAATGCCCTTATAACTTTGAATGTATTATTTAAACTTCCACTTTCCTCAACTGTAAGATGGGAGCAAATGACATACTTTAATGGGTTTTTAAAGACTGACAGGCATCAATAAATTTTATTTCTCTTCCTCCTTTAATGTGGATTTCCTGATCTGTGAAATGGAATGAATAATCGTCTGGTACAAAGAGTTGTCAAAAGTACCTAAATAAAGCAAATTACATGAAATATTTTTACCTAAAGAGCTATCAGATCAAGGATAGGCTAGAAAACAGGGGAAAGTAAATTTACTTAGCACAGGGATGAATAAAAACTTTGAGGGATTTAGTGTCAGTTTCTAAGTGACACTAAAAAGGCCTTTTGTGTCCCTTCTGAGGCACCACCTTCTTGTCCATGTGGCCATTTGACAGATAATATAAGCAGCAGTGGGAAGGGTGGGAATAATTGTTTAGCCCTAATATCAAATCAATCATGCTATGGATCTCCCTAATGCATCTCACTTACAGTCTCTGCCCACTGGATCTTCTCCTGGTTTACTTAGTTATTATTTGGCAGCCAAAGTGGCTTGAATGGAGAATTAGAATTAGAAAAGTTAAGTGCCAGTCAGAATAGTTAGAAATAGTAAACTAGCTACATACCCATAGATACCTAAGAAAGTCTTTTCATCCTTATTAATGAACTGGCTTCTATACCAGTTCATTAATTTGAATAAAAAAGAATTTCTACTTGAAGTTAAAAAAAAGTGTACTTGCATGTAGTTATCACCTTCAGTTTTCTAAAGGGTACAATAGATACCCATAATAAATCAGTCTAAATATATTTAACAGTCAATCAGCCTAAATGTATTTAACACACTGCAGAGTCCCCAGCACTGTCCTAGGTGCTGTTCATGTGCCAACAGCTATATTCAGGGAAGAACCATTCCAAAAATGATTGAACTTGGAACCAACAAGCTGAAAAGAAAAGCACGATTCTTGGATGTGATAATTATTTTTCTAGCACTATGAACATTAGCCAAAATTTGATTACACTTATATGTGATTAACGTTAGCTCCTTTCTCAGCTAAAATGTTTCTTGTGACTATTAAATATTTAAAGTTAATTTTTGCTTTAAAAGCACAAATTATGTATAACATATACAAAGATAAAGAGTAAAGAAAATATTTAAAATTTTCTTGTATGTTAGATACCTGTTTAAGATGCTCTATAATTTTTCCTATTATGAAGTAGTAGGAGCTCTAACTTACTTTTAAGGCTTGGTTCAGGTGCCTCTTCTGTCAGTCTTCAAGAGTTTTTCTTTGGTCCGGTCTCAGCTAAGTGTTTTTTTTAGCCCTAATATCTCCCAGAACACAAGGAACATACATGCAGGGCTTCATCTTCCATGTGCCACCTATGAAGCAATATAATTCTGTATATGCCTCCCCATTGAAGTTAATGCCCATCAGGAGTAAAGAATCTCCTTTTCCTCCCAGCATCTTCCACAGAACTTGGCAGCTGGGTTATCCATTAAATATCATTTGAATGGAACTGAACTGATACTACCTTTTGCCAAAATCCATTCTTCTATTTAGATAAATTAATAGTGGCATGAGCATGCTAAAAATAGACTGAATGGGTTCTTAAGTTTATAGTCTACTATTTCTCCCTCACCTGTGCTGCAGACAAGAATGCTGAACAAGCTGTTGGAAACCCAAAAAAAGCTGGCTGCCAAGGGAACATTATGTCCAAACTACAGGAAGCATGAAAAAAAAAATAAAATAATTTTTAGAGGCATAAAGTTAGTATTAAGATCATTTGGAAACCAGGAATAATGGGCATATTTTCAAAGTACCAAGTTTGTGATTTCCTGAAAAAGAAAACACATGAATAAGACTCTTAATTGTATAATAGCTGGTAATATAATAACATGGATCATTTTCACCTTATTTAAGTGACTTATTTGGAGACACTCTAGTAATGCCTAAGTATTTAGAATATTATTGTGGCTATTTAATTATAAATTATATTTTCTTTCAAGACATGATTTATAAGTATTACATTGTTTAATTATATTCAGGAACATTTTTTTCTAAAGAAATACTTAAATGGGAAAGAAACAATTCTTTAAAAAATGTGCACATTTTTCCAAAATTATCTTGTGTTCTAATTTAGCACTAAATATAGACTAAATACAGTATCTTGAGATTGATTTGGAAAAAATAGACTAGTTGTATAGATGTGCTCAAGCTGAAAGCCATTTATGCAATTTTTTCATTTATGCAATTTTTAAAATTTTCATTGGGTGGTAGTGGGAAGTGTAATAATTCAGGGTTTAAGTAGATGGGCTCTGGAGTTACTCCAATGTGGGGTTAAATTCAACTGCAAATTACTAACTGAGACTTTAGGGAATGCAATGTAATGTCTTTGTGATACCACATTCTCATCTGCAAAATAATAACACTATATACTTTATGGCTTGTTGTGAGCTGCTAAATGCTCAACTGGTAGCTATTAGTATACCCTGTATGAAATAATTTTTATTACTACTCACTTAATGACAAAGGATTTCTTTTCCTAGAGCCTCTTTCCTCTATTCTTAATGAGGCTGTTTTATTTCTATTTTAATGTTGTGCATTGTTGTGTTGCATTAGTAACTTCTAATTGGATATTTTCCAATTTCAGTACTTTTAAAGGAAAGACAGAGCACAGACTTCCTACTTCATACTAACAATCATTTTTTTCTACCTCCTCTCTGAATTTGAATTTCACTTGGTTAGTTAGTTTGGCCAATTTGCTTTACTCTCTTCAAATTAGCCCATATACATTTATGAATATTTTGCTCGATTTCCAATAGAAAAATGTCCTTCATGGTCTTTAAATGTATTGTCTGTTTTGAACATGATGTGTGTTCTTTTAGGCAGCTCCTTCAAATCCCCTGCTCCTCCCATCCTGTCTCAGTTGCAACCAAACGTGCTTCCCTTCGGTCACTTTTCACCTTCTGCATATTTTTCTAAACTGTGCTTACATATGGCATAGGTTTCTCCCTTACTTTACTATGCCATGTCTCTCTATTTTTCAGGATACTGCCTTTTATAGAGTTTGCTATAGGTAGATTGTGTTATTCACACAAACCCTTACCATATCTCCCCTTTTCTGTAAATCATCCCTAGATTTATTTAAAGAGAATCACAAATATTTGCAACTACTATCTATCATAGATAGTATTTAATCTAATTTTCTCATTTTGCTAATGATGGTGCTAAGGCCTAGAGGCATTGGAATCTAACCAGGCACTGCCTGACTTTTCTTTCCAATTATAAGCATTCCTCAAGAGCAAAGATTACATTTTATGCATATCTTCATGCATCTACAAAACCTAACTATGCTCTGGAGCTGAGAAAATAATTAACAGTCTATAATATTTTGGTATAATTTTAGAGGCTACATAGGAAAACACTGTGGTTGAAATATGGTGCTATGGTAATGCTTAAAACCAGTAGCAGAAGGTGACCTGAAACCTTTTCCTGTACCATTTTTCTGTGATTGTCCCCTGCCATCTGTTAGGCCTTTGGATCAACTCAGTGGCCATAAAGAGCAGTGTTATACACAGCAAAGAGATTGTGGACTTTGGGGCTGGGAAGATCTGAATTTTAATCTACCACTTTACTAGCTTGGTTAACTCACTTAACCTTTCTCTGGGCCCCAGTGTGGACAATACCATGAGCCTGAAGTGGGAATTAGATATAAATGTTCATAACTAACTGCCACATATGTGTTTCACAATTATCAGCTATAATTAAAATTTATTAGATATAAGTATGGGCATATATTCTAGGATAGATACAACAGTTTCCAAAGTTACATTTCAAAGGGAAATAGGCAATAAAACAAATCTGATGAAACCAGAGAAAAACTACTTGATATTGATGATACATACTTTAAAAAAAATACAGAATACTAAAGCTCAAGATGAGAAAATAAAAAATACAGTTGTAGGGAAGGGATACTAAAGATGATGTTATGCCCATATAACTAGTAAAACTTGGTTTTAAAAAAAATCACAATTTTTCCTTCCTTCCTTCCATCCATCCTTCCTTCCTTCCTTCCTTCCTTCCTCCCTCCCTCCCTCCCTCCCTCCCTCCCTTCCTCCCTCCCTCCCTTCCTCCCTCCCTCTCTCCCTTCCTCTCTTTCTCCATTCCTTCCTTCCTTCCTTCTTTCCTTCAGTCATTTGGGGAAAACACAGTACTTTACTTGATTGCTTTTACTCATTTTTTTTTGCACTAGTAGTTTTGATTATATGGAATATAGACAAAAGTAAGTAAATTGTATGATGTCAATTGCTCACTGGTATAAAGATATAGAAGAAAAACCCAGGCAGTTTTTGCCTCAAGGGTCTAGATTTAAATCATATCACCTCATATTTAAATAGCATGATATAATAAAAGCATAATAAAAGAATGATATAATAAAAGCATAATAAAAGAAAAAAAAGCATCTGGCAAAAAATCCTTGAATCAGATATATATTTTATTGCAATATTCCCAAGAGGAATTTTTTTAAAATGCTTCTATTCTACCTGCCTTGGGAGTGTAAATGTACCATTTGATAGTGCTTCGAAATCTTAAGCATAGTTAGCAGGATGGCACTTTGTAAATGCGAAGTCTATTATTGACACAAATCTTAGATCTGTGACTATCTCCAGGGGATATTTAGTGCATACCTGGTATAGGCGTATGAGGCATTAATACAGTCACTTTCACTGGGAGAAGCTGAAGCATTGCACA
The DNA here is from genome assembly GCF_964194105.1 of Spermophilus citellus. Lineage (NCBI taxonomy): Eukaryota > Metazoa > Chordata > Mammalia > Rodentia > Sciuridae > Spermophilus > Spermophilus citellus. Next base: position 70,404,649 of record NC_138196.1, on the reverse strand, counting down.
GAATTCTCTCACTAAAGGCAAACAGTAATCAGCTGAACGATTTTGTTCTGACCAAGTTTAGAATCTTTAGAAATGAGAGGACATTGATAGGCTGGAACTGGTACAGGCTGTTGAGCCAAGCACATGCAATTAAATCCCTTTTGTATTTTATGAACTCAGTGAATTTGGAAATCTGGTTGATTTTCCTGAGCCTCCATTTTCTAACCTGTGAAATGAGGATAAAAGAGGTGACATTGCAGGCATTTTGTGAGGATCAAATGAGATGGCTTATAGAAAATGTCATTCACATCATAGGTACTCTAAGGCTAGTTCTCTCTGGCCTTCTGTACCTTTTTAATTTTCATAAGGCACTATGAAAATGAAATTAGATTTGAATTATAATTCAGAAGACTCATGTCAGTTTCCCTCCTAGAAATATGTTTTTAAATTAAATTGTTAAAAGTAACACTTTCATAATTTTATTCCAACAAAATGAGAGAAAATATTTACCAAGGATATATTTAATAAGAAACTAGAATCCAGAATATTTTAAAACAAAACAAGCAAACAAAAAGTTCTTACAACTCAAAAATTAAAAAAGAAATAATCCCAATGAAAAATGAGTAAAGGATTTGAATAAACATTTCTTCAAAGAAAATACATAAATGTCCATTAAGCATGCTCAATGATACAGTCATTAGGGAGAGGTAAATCAAAATCACAATGGACTATTACCTCACAGCCATTAGGATGAGCATAAACCAAATGACAGACATTAATGGAGAGTTGGAACCTTCATACATTGATGGTAGGAATGTAAAATGTGCAGCTGCTCCGGGGAAACCATTTGGTAGGGCATCAGAATCTAAGCATAGAGTTAGCAGGATGGCATGACAATTCCACTCCTAGTATAGGTCCAAGAGAAAGGAAAACAAACAAACAAAAATTCTGCATGAATGTTCACAGCAGCAGAATAGGCAAAGTAACCTAAGTGGAGGTAAACTAAATGTACATCAACATGTGAATGAATAAACAAAATACAGTGTGTCCAGACATAGAAATACCATTTACAAAGGAAAACAAAATATTGATCTCTATGAACCCTACAAATATGTGATCTAAATGAGACAAAGCACAGAAGTTCATATCTTCTTTTATTTATAGGAAATACCCAGAATATATAGAGACAGAGCATGGATTTTGGTTGCCTGGGAAAGAGAAAGGATCGAGAAAAATCCTTTCTCTTGGAGATGTCCCCATATACCCCTTGCCATGCCCACATGCACACTTTTCCCACCCTCATGATCTCACACTGGAGTGGCATATTTGTTACAGGGGTGAACCTTCATTGAAATATCCTTGGCACCCAAAGTCCATGGTTTACATCAGGATTCACTCTTGGTGTTATATGCTTTATGTGTTTAGAAAACGTATAATGACATGTATCTACCATTATAGGGTCATACACAGTAGTTCCACTGCCCTAAAAATCCTCTTTGCCTTGACTGTTCATTCCTCATCCTTTCTTACTCCTATAAAACACTGATTTTTTTTTTTTTTTTTTAGTGTTTAGTTTTACTTTCCCCAGAATGTTACGTAGCTATCACTGGTAGCATTTACAGATTGGCTTCTTTCACTTAGTAAAAGGCATTCGAATTTTCTCCATGTCTTTCTATGGCTTGATGGCTTATTTCTCTGTAGCACTAAATAATATACCGTTTCACCACTATAAATCCATTCATCTTCTGAAGGACACGGTGGCTGCTTCCAAGTTTTGATAATTATGAGAAAAGTTGCTGTCAGTATGCATTTTTTATAGGCGTAAGTTTTCAGCTATTTAAGTAAATACCAAGGATATGATGGTTGGGTCATCTGGTATGAATTTGTTCAGATTTGTAAGAACTTCTAAACTGTCTTTAAAAGTGACTGTAACCTTGTTTATTCTCACCAGCAATGAATGAAAGTTCTCCTTCTGCTTGATCTTCACCACCATTTTGACCATTATAATAGGTATGTAGTGGGGTTTTTTTTGTTATTTTAATTTGAAATTCCCTAATGATATGTGAATCTGAAAATTTTTCATATATTTATTTGATATTTATATAATTTCTTTGATGAGGTATCTATTCAGGACTTGCTCATATATTAGTCAAGTTTGCTGTTTTCTTGTCACTGGGTTTTAAGAGTACTTTGTATGATTAGGTAAAGTTTACAAGATATGACTTTTGAAAATATTTTCCCCAGGTTTATGACTTCTCATTCTCTTGTCTTTTTTACCAGGGAAGATTTTTATTTTAATGAAGGTCAGGTTATCAATATTTTCTTTCATTGCTCTTGCTTTTAGTATCTAAAAATCCATTACCATATCAAGGTCTCCTAGATTTTCTTCTGTTCTATCTTCAAAAAGTTTTATACTTTTGAATTTTACATTTAGGTCTGTAATTCATTTTAAGTTAATTTTTGTGAGGGACATAAGATGTGTCCTTAGAATGTTTATTGCTTGTGGGTGTTCAGTTGTTCTAGCACCATTTGTTGAAAATACTGCCTTTGCTCTATGGTATCAACTTTTCTTCCTTTGTCAAAGAGTAATAGTTGACTGTTTATGTCAGTCTATATCTGGCTGTTAACTTTTGCTTATTTTTTTAGGTGGGAGAGGGTAGCAGGGATTAAACCCAGGGGCACTGGGCTACTGAACCACATCCCCAGCCCTATTTTGTATTTTATTTAGAGACAAGAGTCTCACTGAGTTGCTTAGTACCTCAACTTTGCTGAGGCTGGCTTTGAACTCAAGATCCTCCTGCCTCAGTCTACTGAGCCGCTGGGATTACAGGTATGCCCCACTGCATCCGGCTGATCTGCCTATTCTTTGCCCAGTATCTCATCTTGGTTACTTGAGATTTAGAGTAAATCTTGAATTAGGGTGGTGTCAGCCTTCTGACTTTATTCTTCTCCTGTAATAATGTTTTGTCTATTCTGAGGCTTTTGCCTCAACATATGGACTTCAAAGTTAGTTTTTTGACATTCACAAAATAACTTACAGTGATTTTGTTTGGAATTATATCAAATATATAGACCAAATTGGGAAAAACTGACACTTTAAAAATATTGAGTCTGCTTATCCATAAACTTGTATATTATAGTATAGCTATGTTATAGCTATATGGTATCTATCTACATATATATATATATATATATATATATGACTTATATATATATGTAGATATATATATACATATTTAGAACTATTTTAGTACAGATAGTAGTTTGCAATATACATTAATCTAAGCTCATCTTCATTAGCATTCTACTGTGTCACAGCTAGTTTATGTGTAATAATAAAATAATACTAATTCCTGCCTCTCCTCACTATATGGTTGCTGTCATTCATTTCACTTTTGTATGAGCATACATGAGCACGTGTGTGTGTGTACGTGTGTGTGTGTGTGTGTAGATAGATAATTACAGTTTTGTATTGCTTAACAACAGGAATGTATTCTGAGAACTAGTCATTAGACTATTTTGTTGTGTAAACATCATAGAGTACTTACATAAACATGAGTTGTGTGAAGTTGCTGCTTGAATAATAGCACTTTGTTTAATAGTAAACAGCTTTTTTTTGTGAATTAGAGTACACTGTAAAATAATGATAAAAAACATGGTATTAAGTATATAAATCAGTAACATGGTTACATTACATTACATGGTTACATTTGTTACTACTGTCAAGCAAATACTATATATAATTCTATGTGCTGTACTTTTATAGGGCTGGCAATACAGTAGGTTTTTTTACACCATAATTATGACAAACATAGGAGGAATGGATTATACCATGACTGTACAATGGCTACAACATCACTGGAACTAGGAATGGATCACTTCCATTATAATCTTGTGGTACACCAATGTGAATATGACCAAAACCTTATGCAGCACATGACCATATGCATAACTGAATAGATTGCTGCTATTAATACTTTGAACAAATAGTTATCAGGCCAATAAAGAACAAGAAAAATAAAAGTTTTAGTTTTACCTTTACTTTTTTCTTCTTTGAAGCTCTTCCTTTCTTCATAAAGATCTGAGTTTCTGATTTATATTACTTTCCTTTTCTCTAAAAAATATCTTTTAGCATTTCTTACAAAGCAAGTCTACTGGCAAAAAATGCCCTGTCTCAAAAAGTGTTTATTTCTACTTCACTTTTGCAAGATAATATTTGAAGGTGCAGAATTCTAGTTATTTTCTTTTTCTTCCAACATTTAAATTTCCTTCACTCCCTTTCTTGCTTTTATGGTTTCTGAGAATATGTCAAATATAATTTGTACCTTTGTTCTTCTATAGGTATGGTATTTTTTTCTGCTGGCTTCTTTGGGGACTTTTTTCTTTGATTTTTGTTAGTTTTGAAATTATATGCATAGGTATAGCTCTTTAAAAAAATAAAACATTTATCCTGCTTGGAGTTCTTTGAGTTTCCTGACTCTATGGTTTGGCACTCACATGGATTAACAGTTTTATTTCTTATTTTCTTTCCTCTCCTTTGACTTTCCATTCTGCCTATGTCATGTCTTTTGTAATTGTCCTATAGTTCTTGTACATTCTGTATTGTTTTTTTTTTTAATCCTTTGTTCTCTTTACTTTTCTATTTTGGATGTTTCTATTGACATATCAGCAGCTCAGAGATTCTTTCCTTAGCTATGTCCATTCTACTAATGAGATCCTCAAAGGCCTTCATTTCTGACAGTGTTTATTCTCAAGAGTTTCTTTCAATTCTTTCTTAGAATTTCCATCTCCCTCTATTTGCATTTCCCATCTGTTCTAACACACTGCTTCCTTTATCAATTAGAATGCTTCGAATGTTAATCATAGTTGTTTCAAATTCCCTGATAATCCCAACATTCCTGTCTGGTTTTGAAGGTTTCTGTTTTTTTCAAATTGTGCTTTTTGCCTTCTGGTATGACTTACAAATTTTTCTTGATAGCTGCACATGATGTAACAGTAAAGGAATTGCTATAAACGGGCCTTTAGCAATGTGGTGATATGATGTGGAGATGGGGAAACATCCTTTAGCTCTAGATTTTGATCTCCAACTGTTAGTGAGCCTCTAAACAGTTCTCTTCCAAAGTGCTTCTCAGTCTTTTCTCCTCACTCAGGTGGGGTAGGATGTTTGGAGGAGGTCAGAGTTGAATATTTCCCTTCTCCCAGGTTGCTTAATACCTAACGGTTTATACTCTGATACAATACTTTCTCTTTTGGACTGACCTTGTTAAAAAGAATGCTCTGGCCTATTTAAAAATGGCTCCTTTTCTCCCTCACTGCCAGAAGCACAATTGGATTGCTTTTCCTTAGTACTGCGAAAACTCAGTTGAGTTCCCAAAGATAAAACTCAAGAGTGTGGGAGCCTGACTATGTCCTGGTGGCCCTGGAGTTTTTAGCTCTCAGACTTGTCCCAGGTTTCTGCACAGGGGTTGCTGCCCTAGTGTCTTGTAATTCTCAGTATTGGCATCTCCACCATTTAGAGGCAGCAGTTTTCCCTGTGACCACTCTCAAAAATCTGTGCCCTCCCTCAAAAATCTAAGAAGAGGTACTGATTTTTTCAGTTTGTTTACCTTTTTTACTTATTAGAAACAGAGTGGCAACTTCGAAGCTCCTTATCTGCCAGATTGGAAACTGAAAGTTGGGGTTTCTTTTTGGAGTGATGAAAATCCTCTGGAATTAGATAGGAACGATGGTGGGACAATTTCACAAATACACAGAAAAAGCGACTGAATTGTATACTTTTCTAAAAAGTAAATTTTATGGTATATCAAGTCTATCTCACCAATAAATTATGGAAAAAATTGGCCAGAAATTTGAATGACCCTCAAAATTTTTCATTACCGATGATAAGGCAAATAGAAGCTTAGGCAGTGCTATTTTTGAAAAAAGCAGTACTAACATGTGGCTGCTGTTTTGTTTTTCAAAGCCTATGTTGCAGTCCATCATGCAATGCTGCTGGGTCAGGGCAGTTGTGATCCCATCAGATACGTGGCTTCAGTCTGCTTTTCTGCTTAAATGAAATACTGTTCACCTTTAGTCAACAATTTTGACTGCTAACTCTTTTTGTTCTTTCCTAGACAGGATTCAAGATGTAGAAGTCAGGTAGGCAGCAAGCCTTGTTATGAAACTATTCACAGATGACAGCTCCCTACCTATGGGCTTGAATAGGAGACCATGCAGCCTCCAAAGAAGCAGCTTAATAAAACTAAATGTGTTCAGAGCCCCAGTCACTTATTAGAGAAATGTTCCCCAAAGATGACTCAGGCCTTGGCTAGGAAACTAAAAAGATTACAGATTCCTCTGCAAGGAGGGCAGAGGAAATAAGAACAACAGGAAAGAAGGAACAGATTTACAGTAATAATCCTTGGGTGAAACAGTGGTGTCTCTCAATCTATAACTGTGCCTAAATCACCATGAAAGGAATATATGTTAGGCTTCAATTTTTTAAAATCTTTCTGAGATTATTAGGGATTGGAGAAGACATGGACTGAAAATGGGATCATGAGTGAATCCACTTGTATAAGAGAAGATAGGCAGAGGTTGGAGGATTAGGGCAGAGGCTGGCCGTGGGGAAGGTTTTCAGTGTGTGCTGATTAAAGGCTGCATATGAAGATTCAGAAACCAAACTGCCTGGATCTGAATCTTGCCTCTGTGATTTACTAGTCGGGTGATATTGGGGCAAGTTATATAATCTCTCAGACCTCAGCTTCCTTATCTATGAAATGAGGGAAAAAGAAATATTTTATAGGGTAGTTTTCTTAAGAAAGAAATGAATAACGATGAAAATAAAGCCACTGAAGAATTATATGCTGGGTGCAATGGCACACACCTGTAATCCCAGCAGCTTGGAAGGCTGAGGCAGGAGGATCTCAAGCTCAAAGACAGCCTCAGCAAAATTGAGGTGCTAAGCAACTCAGTGTGACCTTGACTCTAAATAAAATATAAAATAGGGCTAGGGATGTGGCTCAGTGGTTGAATATCCCTGAGTTCAATCCCTGGTACTGCCCACCCACAAAAAGAATTATACAATACACACACATACACACACGTCCATACCATGTGTAGCATGTGTTCACTTCTTGACACACACATAAATTAATAAAGGAATCATCAGGTGAATTAAATCTGGGAGACAGATTTTTCTTGGTAAATTATGCTGTTACTAGCTCAAGTACTTAAGTCCAACATGTTGTTTTATAGATCACAGGAATAAAGAAAGAAAATATGGAGACTGGCAATAATTTAAACCTCATTAAGAAACTACCATAATTCCAGAAGAATCCTTGATTACTGAGGAAAGAAATCCTGTGACAAAAAACCTAGTAGTGCCCGGAACCTTACTGAATTTCAGTGTTGGCACAAGGCCAATCTTATCTCTAGAAGCTCAGCTTAAGCCTGCCTCTCTCTGCCACTTTTACTGGGTGTGGTGTGAATAAGTATTCTCATTGTCACAGTATCTAATTTATTTGGCTGCCAAATTTTGAAATTACAATATAATATATAGTTTTATTTCCGTGGAAACTTTGTGAAATACGAAAAGGACCATCCAGTTAACAAAAAAGAAATTAAATTAATATGAATGTTCAACAATTGTCTAATTCGGAAGTGGATTATGGATGCATGAAATCATCTTGGCCATTTTCTTTCAACTGTTCTACTTCATTCCATTCTTTTCTGCAGTTTTCTGCCTTGGGGTATTGTGATATTCGTGTCATGTGACTTGTGAAGAGATGGAGAAATATTTTTTAAAACTATATCATAAGTATTTGTTACAGTTTAATCACACTGAACAAATCTGGATTTCATTCTTACTCCATTTATTTCTTAGCTCAGATCAATATTTCAACTTGAACTTTGGTTTCCTCTTTTGTAAAATGGCAGTAATAATTTTGTAAAATGGCCGTAGTAATTTCCACCCAATAAGCTATAATTATGGTCTTCTACTAAACTAAAAACTCGATTTGTTCTTGGATGTAAGACAAACCAATGATTCCAAAGTTTGTATTTCTTTTTATCTTTATTTTATTTGTATGTGGTGCTGAGGATCAAACCCAGTGCCGCACACTGGCTAGGTGAGCACTCTACCTCTGAGCCACAACCCTAGCCTGTGAAGTTTGTATTTAATGTGATTATTTATTCCTTCTTACACTGGTGCTGACCCTAGACTTAACTACTTGCTCATTGTCATCTTTGGATAAAATAGAATTTACTGTTCATTATTTATGTATAGTTGAGGAATCAGCAGCTTACACAATTGAGTGGGAATCCTTAAAATGGCCATCTCAGCAAATGTGCTGACAAAGAAGCACCTACATGTGGAGACTGTTCCCAAGTAGCAATTTGTTTCTATGGCACCTAAGTAGAGAAAGTCAGAATTGGTCCCTGAAAGCAGAAAAATATCAAGTAGTTAAGAATCCCACATTTAGGTAAGAAAAGATGATGATATTTTCCAACAAACAGTTAAAGTTGGTTACAATTGTTTTTTTTCTTTATTCATGTAACTAAAGGACATTCTTAGGCTATGATTTAATTTCATATTAACATTCAATGGAAAAAGTTAGATATTTGACTTACAAGGCTAATGACATGTTTCCAAGATCTACAATGTCACTTTTGCTTCAATGAGGAATGAAAATAATACAGTAGAAGAAAAAACACTTTCTTGGTAAAGAGGAATTTAGGAACAAGTAGTCAAGCAAACTTTGGGATGAGAATTCAATATGATCATAAATGGGAGGGAAGGAAGAAAATTTGGTCTTTCATTCATTCAATTTAGAATTACTTTTCTAAGTACTTGGTCCTGTGCCATATGCACTGGGGATAGTCACATTAGATAATCCTTGCCTTCGAGAAACTTTCAATCCAGCAAGGCAGGGTGACTCGGCCAAAAGTGGTTCTACCAGAGTAGAAAATGTCTCATTTATCAAGCTGAAACTGGGGCCGTGGGGACACTATGAGAGTCATGGCACGAGAAAAAAAAACGAAGCTGAAGACAGAAACAGTAGATCCCGCCGAGCCCCCAGGAAAAGCAAAAACAATTTTAATAGAGAAAGTGTTTGCCCTTCTTTTAAATAAAATACATTTAATACTTTGTATAATACATTGAAAATATGACTTGTTCTTCAAAATGTCTTTTCTACAAATGATTCTGAGGCTCAACTGTGATCACAAGATACATGAAATTAAATATATCAAGGTGACACAACTACTCAGTCAGTACTCTATGTAGTGCATGATTCATAAACTCCACAAGTCACACAGTTTATACAAGTTAACATGGGCTATAAGAAGTGGTTAAGTATTCATCCCTGCTAGCTACAATTAATATCCTTTTAACATTGTCCCTTGGTGTCCTCTGCTTTGAAAGACATACAGTGAAATTTAAAAGTGAGCGACTATTATAGGCACTGCTGTGAAGAAAATACATTGTAAGCTGGAAAAGCCTTTTGAATTATATGTTTATGCCAAAAATCTTGACAAACACTGAGCAGTCTGTAAGGAATGTAAAAACTCTTCACTCTCAATTCAAATGAATATAATTTACTTATTTGTAGCAATATTAAATATTAATATTAATTATTAAACTAATTATCCTGAAATGCTTTGGTTGTCAGGTTCCAAAATAGTTTTGAAATTAGGAAACTATTTTCCCACTGATTCTTGTGGGTGGTCCAAAACCCTATGATATTCACAGCTGAAAAGCATTTTGTGTATTCTCATCTTAATTTAAGTGATACTTCATTAGGAAGTAACTTCTCTTTAAAAAAAAAGATTAAAAAAAGCAGATCACTCCTGATTAATTTCACCTCTTTTTTGGTTCAACATCCTGAATGTAGATTTTTTTGCATGCTGTCACCTCTGTTTCAGACTAAAATGACACCTATCATTAAAGAAGGGTGGCTCAATCTACTGACACTCAGAATGGCCCAATGTAATGAAGGTATCAGTCACTAGGGCTTCTGAAATTGATTCATAGTTATACTTCAGAGAAATTTCATTCCAATGAATATAGTCTTAAAAGTTGTTAAATGCATAATTCCACAAAAAGCACTTGAAGAAAGACTGGTGAATATGATTACCAGGAGATGCCAAAACCCATACATTTTGTTCCAAATGTAATCATGACAACCATAACAAAAGCAGTAAAATGCAAGACAGGGAAATCTCAGTCTTTCTTAAATGACTTTAGTCCTGTTCCATGGAGAACAGGTAATGAAAGTATACATGTCTGGCTACACTTGCTTTTAAGCAGATGTATTCTGGGACCATACACTCCAAGGAGTTTCAGATTTTTTCATTATCATCATTATTGATTTTTTTAAATGCGACTGGGCTTCCTTGTTTCAAAGAAGTCTTAGAAACATCCGTGTGCATGGTGGACATGGCTATTGTCTCATAGTCATCATCTCGAGACCGGAAATCACAAAAGTTAAAGAAGAACTGCAAGTCTCTCTGGAAGTTTTTGTTCAGGAATCCATAAAATACAGGGTTGACGCAGGTGGATATCATTGCCGTGAGATGGCAGAGCAGGAATAACAGATTGTGGTTGCACGTAGCAATGATCTGATGATTCCAATCAAACACAGTGTTAAAGATGGTGAGAGGCAGCCAGCAGACTGCAAACGCTACCACGATGGACAGCAGCATGATGTTGATTCTTTTGGTTTCACTTGACCTGTATTTATTGTCTCTCATCTTGTCCATCATGTTATTTCTCCTTTTTAAGCGAATGTATATCTGTAAAGGAACAAAGAATGAGTTCAACAGAACCACTTGTTGAATGAGGAATTTCTTTGCCAAGAAGTAAAAAAGGGATATGATAGGGAGGAAAGATTTTCTTACCTTGAAGTAGCATATAAATATAAAGCAGAGTGGGCCAAAGTACTGCAGCACCAAGAGGAGAGTAGTGTAAGACAACCTATGAGAGTCCGAGGGAAATTTATCAAAGCACACATACTTGTCTTTGAATGCATCAAGCGTTAGATTTTGGAATGGCTCATCGGTCAAGACTTGATAGATCAGGAAGGGCAGAGAAGAAGCCACAGCAAGGACCCAAATGACAGCAATACCTATGTAAGCATGTCTATTACTTGGTCTCCACCCTCGTGGGTTGATTATCAGCTGATGGCGTTCCACAGCAATGAGAACCAGAGAGAAAATGGACACGGTGATGGAAACACATTGCACAAAAGGATTCAGCTTGCACATTGTCTCACCAAAGACCCAGTGGTCCATCAGCGTGTACACAAACGTGAACGGGAGACACATGATGGCGACGAGCAAGTCTGAGAAGGAAAGATTCACAATCAGGATGTTGGTGACATTCCTCATCTCTTTCTGCTTCAAGATGATTATGATCAAAGCCAGGTTTCCAGAGACCCCAAGAATGATCACAGCTCCATAAGCAAGAGCTAGGGTAAATATCACAGCCAAGGGCAGGTGACAATCATCATTTTCAAAAGCCAAAAATGGGGAACTCTCCTCTGACAAATTATAGTGCACTGAATGATTTTCAACCTGAGAAAGTAATGTTGAATTCATTTTGATTGGTTTTGTTTTTACAGATTTCACAAGAGAACAGTATGTTTCTTCAAAGCAGGTCAACTGTACAGCTTATTCTTATGCTCCATATTGGAATCCATTTACCACAATTATTCTGAATTCTTCATTCCCTTGAAATGAACAATCTGTAAAGAGAAAATGATCAATTGCATTACAAATTTTATTGAGGGTAGTCAAAATATAATTCTGATGCATAGTACTCTTTAATGTGAAGACACTGAAATAAGTAAACAAAATGTAATTTTGTAAATATATTTTTAAAATAGCGGAGGCCAAGCAGACATTTTGAATTTTTAAAAACCTGGAAATATTTTTAATTGGTTCTGCTTATGCATTGAGTGTCAGTGGTCTACATGTTAGTAAGGTGTACATAAACTTCATGCCTCCAAAAATTTTATACAAATACTATCAGCATACCCCTAAACATAGTGAGAATGCAAATGTGTAACAACTTAATGCACAGATTAAAACAGAAAATATGGAACAAGCAAAGCAAAAGAACAACAAAAATACATAGTTTTTTCCTCCTACTATAGAAATAAATAGATTAGTATAGAGGTCTAAAGTAGCAATAACCCAACATATACTGGGGTGCTTCTTATAGCAGAAATTATTTAGCATAAGTATACTCAAAATGAGATCATTTTTTTGTTCCAATTAGTTATACATTACAGCAGAATGAATTTTGACTCATTGTATACAATGGAGCTCAATTTTTCATATCAGACAGCACATTTGTGAAACTTTAGCATATGAGGTACTGTTGAAAGACCAGATCACGCTTAATGCAGAAAAATAATGGTAAAAATGCCATCTCATATTTTAATTGTGGTCTATAGAAAATAGGGAACCACTTTGAGAATGTTATGTCTACTATACAACTTAGAGGTAGGACTAAGGGATGCATGCTAAATTTTTTATAAGATCACATCATTACAAAAAACAAAACTTCAATCAAATGAAATATACCATCTGCAAAGCAGCAGGTACTCCATGCATAAAAGTTTATAAGCACTACATGAAAGGGCACTTTGAGAAGTTCTTGTATTGCACAGGAGACTCTAAGCCTCTATAATGGTTATTAATATACCAGAAGCTTTCAAAGAATTTCTAAGGTTTTATCCATGTAAATATCCCCCCTTTCCTACAAGACTTATGTGTCTCCAGAGCAAGGGTCTAGATGTTAGTTATAATATCAACTGTAATCACACTCTTCCTCTTGAGAATTCAAAAGGTAGAGAGAATGACTGGTAAAAATGTCAGTTAGAATGTGACAACAAATCTTGAAGAGGCAGCCAATTATTTGTGATATATACATTCTTCTCTTCTTACCAAGACAAATCACAGACAATAGTCTTGTATAGAGGTTCAAATCTAATTTTTTAAAAAATATCTGATTTCTCCTAGATTACTAAGTAAGTTTCTAAGATGAGATTTCTTAAGTTAACTAACAGATCTTCATGCCTGTGTTGAGAAACTGAATTGCATTTCTTTCTTACATAAGAACAACAAAGAATATTGCATAAATTTACTTCCATTGAAACAAAAATAAGAATGTATTAAAAATGTATTTGCCTTTTATATGATGCCTTTAGTAAACCTTTCCTTCAGTGCTTTTGTTTTTTAGAATATGGGGTGGTTTTCTATTATGAAACTGCAATTTGGCCTTATAAAACTCAAGAAGGTAAAAATAAAGGTTGTTATCACTAAGTAAAAAGAAAGCATTAAGGCATGGTAATGGAATGATTTTGCATGTGGACATCATGACAAACACTGCTCTCTCTTCCTCTATGCACAACCTATTACTTAAGGGGTAATTACACTTGTTCTCTTAAGAATTGCAAAAGCAGTGAGCATGACCACTTAATGTCATTTGGAATGAGAGAACAAGCCTGGAAGAAGCAGGTAATATTTTTTTAAAAAAATATTTATTTTTTAGTTGTAGTTGGACACAATACCTTTATTTTATTTTGTTTTATTTTTTTTTATGTGATGCTGAGGATTGAACCCAGGGCCTCGAACATGCTAGGTGAGTGCTCTACCGCTGAGCCACAACCCCAGCCCTGAAGCAGGTAATAATTTTAGTTTTGAAATCTCGTATTTCTTAGAGATTTCAAGAAAGTTTAGCATCATATTTTGTATTCAGGTTACTATAGAGATCTTTAACATTGCTTATCAGTTATGAATTTTCATTATTTAAAGTAACACTTGCACAGTAGCTAAGTGTGTCCTCATTATCTATGGTTTCTCAAGGCTCCCTGTTGCCAAATTCCACCATGAATGAGGATCCTGGTATAAGAGTCACGAGGCATGGACTATTGAGTGTATTCCTCAGCCTGGCATTAAAGACCTCTATGTTAAGCCTTCCTTCCACTCTTTGCTCTAATAACCCCAATGTGAATGCCCTTCTGGGCAGGCCAAATGATTCACAGTTCTCAAATATAACTTTTGTCTTCACATATAGCTTTTCCATTCCTCTTCCTGAGGGTTGTCTCCCATCACCAATCCAAATTCTACCCACTCTTCAAAGCACCTTTAGTCCCTTGAAGCCTTAATTGGTGCCCATCCATTTCAATATAACATCTGTGAGGGTTGACATTGTGAATATTTCATAGTACCTTGAAATATTAGATTTAGAATAAAAATATGTTGACTGATAGATGTAGAGATGGAATAGTAGGTTTTTGTATAAATTAATCTTACAGCAATGGTTCAATCTATCATCATCCTTTTGCATCCAAAATGAATGTTAGTTACAATAATCATTCTGTTAGGTCAAGTACAAAGTAGAGAATGTTACACTTTGTATAAAAAAGGAATTGTTTATGAAAGAATTTTCATTTTTCCAATGAATAATTATGTAATACTTATTTTGTCAGATATGGATTTAGTAGAGAGAACAGTGATCCTTTCATTGCACTTCAAATCTGATGGACAGTAAAAGACATAAATTAATAAAAGGTATAGTATGCTAGATGATAATAAGTTCTATGGAGAAAAATAGATCAGGGAAGGGAAACTGGGATTGTCAGGAATTACAATTTATTACTGGGTGGTAGAAAAAGGCCTCTAACTGCCTAAGAAAACGGCCTGTAAATTAAGACCTAAGAAAGGTGAGTAAGGAAGCCATGTAGATATCACAGGGACATTTAAAAAGGGAAAGAAAAGATGTAGAGAATTTGTTAGGGGCTAATTTAATAATCTAGACAGGAGTTTATGGGGGTATAGGTGAAGGTGTTTGAAATGGATAGGAAAAAAAAAGAAATTTTATACCAGCTGACTTACTTTGACAATTATGGGAATTTGTGCAAACACTTATTAAATTATTTCAATCTATGGGCTACAAAGAGACTTCTTACAGAAGAGTTTAGGTAAATATATTAAAACTCTACTCAGATACCTTTGAAATTATATTTGATATACATGTCCTATAGAAAATAGAGGTTTTCCTATTCAGTAGAAGGTAATTTAGCTATACAGAAAATGAAAACTTTTTAAAAAGTGTTTCTAAGCTTCTTCTGCTAAGTGTAGGGTTGTTAGCCATTCCACTTGGGTAAATGAGTTTGCATTGGATAAAATGCATACTTTGTTTACCTTCATATAATTACCAGAAAAATAATTTTTAGAAGATAACAGTCTTAAAAGAAAGTTAACATGCCTTATCTTTGCAAAAGTAAACAATACATTTCTATTCGAATATATATTTATAAAATAAGCTACACAACTACAGACATTGCAAAGCTTAGCGAGACTGTTAAATTTAGCTGTCTGTGTACCTTTAGAAACCAAATAGAGACCTACAAACATCACCATTTGGCAAATTAGGCCCCTTACTGAGGGAAATTCCCTTATTCTTCTTTTCAAGTAAAACCCTGGCCTCTCACTGCCTGCTATTGGCAGTGTTATTCCCATCTGAAAATACAGCTGTCTGGGCATAACCTGCTGCAAATGTCTTTCAAATACCCGGATTGTCTGTTCACCACAACTGTTTTGGAAAAGAAATGTCAGTTGTGTTACACACAGCCCCTGAAAGTTACTGCTAGCTTATCTAAACGAATTACATAATTCTCCTGCCTTCCCTGAGTGAGGAGAGAGCTTGTTCAACAGACAGCTGCCTTAAGACACTAAGAAAGACTAATAATAAGATAGTAGCCAGGAAAAGTGCTCAGTCTTTAGCCACGGGCTGGGAACTGGGACCCAGAGCTGTCTATTCTCTCTTGTTTCACCAGAGAACCTGCTCAGGGTCTTGGGAAATGAGGGCTACTGTTCTCAGGTCCAGCGCAGAGAGGAGAACTCTACACTAGCTCCTGGCTTTGTGTGTCAACCCGGAGCTAAGCTTTCTCAGAGGATCCAGGTGGGCTTGGCAAAGGAACGTAGAAACCTACTCGCTTCTCTAGGTTTTTCTGTGCTCTAGGAGTTACCAAAGAATGAAATGGTATATGTCAAAATTTCTGTGGCAGGCTTAACCGCCCACCCTTCTCATATTGTGTAACTAGGCGAATTGCCTGGATCTTCCCCCCTATTCCTGACCCACTACACACACACACACACACACACACACACACACACACACACACACCATGGCCAAATCCTAAGTCACTTCTCTCCTTAGCCCAATATCCGTCCTTAAAACATTCTCATCTCTGCATTCCATCTGGGGACCAACAGGACACTTACTAAGCCACCTCCACGTAGGTCCATCCTCAATCTTCTATCCCAGCATGTTCGCACATTACTGGTCTAGAAGAAGAAGCTAAAGAAAGAGTTCCACGATTAAAACTCTGAAATATTAGGACAGGGTTCAGGGTGTCTACCAGAGAGCAGCTACAGACTGAAGGGCCAACTACGGGGGATCCAGGTTCTACTCCAGACCAGACAAGTGGGGCAGGAGCTGGGATCCGCGCCCCAGGGGCCGGCAGGGGCCAACGCGACAAGTGCTGCGGGACTGGCGCGAAGGCCCACTCCTCGCGGGGCCCACGGGTTCAACGCACCCCAGCCCCTCTCCAAGGGAACGGCACAGCCGCCCCCTGCGGTGGATCAAGCCAGCTCCGGGGAAAGGCGAAAGCTGCAATAGGTGCGGGGAGACCCCGCAGGGCTCCTTCCCGCTCCCTCCCTCGGCTTTAAGAGAGCCTGAGGAGAGGAAAACTTGGATCCCCGTCCCGAAACCCGGCAGCAGGGCGCGGGGAAGCGCGAACTCGGGATAAGGTGCCCGCTCCTTGGCCAGCGTCGGCCCCCAGCCCTGCGGCACGGGTCCGGGAGCGGTCCGGTAATCTGGGGCATCCAGCCACCTGCCCGCGCTGGACACCAAAGCAAGAGGCTGACTCCGCGCCGCACCTCGGTGCGCACAACCAGTTTGCAGCCCTCGCATCCTTTCCCTTCCTCTCTCATCCGTCGCCCCGTCAGTGAGAGATTTCTCAAAAGTCCTTTAAAAAGCGTAAACTTGAAACTTACCCTCTTTCGAATTCGTCTTTTCCGCCCCTGTTTATTAAAGCGAGAAGGGAGTCATGGAAAGGAGCAGAGAGGGGAGGAAAGATCCTCTGGTATTTCTCCTGCTCAAATCCTAAAGATTGGTGAAGATAGGAAGGGACGCCCCCTTAAAGCCGAACTCCACCTCATCCCGATCACGTGACGGCGCCCCGCGGGGAGCGCCGGAGGCTCCCCCACGCCCCCAACACCTCACCTTGGATATACACCTCGAAGGTACGTTGCCTAGGAATTCAGGAGAGAAAGACAATCAGCCTAAACGCACGCTGTCAGACACACGCACCGTGCCACCGTGCCACCGTGCCGGGGGAAGTGAGCCCTCATCCCCACACAGTCCTTGACTCCGAGTTGGCAAGGCAATTTTACAAGGCTTTAAAAAAGTCAGTGCCACCGTGATTTCTTTTGTTTGCAGGTCAGTGCCATCTTGTGGCCGAAGTCGTACTTGGTCTGAAAGCTCGAGCGTAAGCAGGGCTCTAGAATGAAAGGGCAGGTTCTTTACGGGAAGAGGAAACGTGTAATTTGCTGCAACGACGCCACTAATATGTTTTTTACTTTGTTTTCTGACGCTCGAATATTCCTCATGCTGGTACACAGAATTTATTTTCTTAAGTTGATACTTGAACAAAAAGAAGACCTTTAAAAGGCCAAACGAGCAAATCTTGGATGACAGTCTGGCTTGTTCACCCTCCTTCCTTTCTACTGAGAAAATAATACATTGACTTATATTTGTTCCCATCGCCTAGCTGCTTTTTATAGTTTTGGGGCGCGGGCACGATGAAGTGAGCATTTCCCTTGTGGTCGCAAAAAGCCAGTGCAATTTCTTTGGTGCTTAATCCACCACAGTAAGGAACGTTATGAAGAAAAGAAGGTACAGAGAGGACTTCAATGGTGCAAGGTGGTGCTGATGATTCAGGCTAACTACTCACACTGAGATGTTTTACATGTGTCTATTCCAGTTTTAAAGTCAAGATTGTATAATAAACACGCGCACACACACACACACACGTGATTTACTGATACAGATGACTGGAATGTCTTCCAAATCAAACTGAAAAAAAAAGTAAATGCCTTTCCAATAAAGGTACGGGCACTGCCTAAAATATGCATCACCTTCTGTCTTCAAACTAAAAGCAAAATTAATTTCAAAACAGATGGGATCACCTGAACTTTACACTGTTTGAAATGTTTTCTTTTTCTGATTTTCAGCCTGAATAAAAATTACTTGAAGTTCAATATAAACTCATTTATTTATATAGATAGTGATGCACACAATCTTTGGGGGTGTCCCCCCCGCCCCCGAAAAGCTTTCTAAAGTATTTGTCACTATACCCACTTTTACAAGTTGGTAAAGGAGTATGACCAAGAATTAAAATTCTGTGATCATGCTGTAAATGTCTTATGTGTACACAATAACAGATGAGTATTCACTTGAAGATCCCACTTCTTGTTAAAGAGAGTAAAATGACAGACCCTAACTGATATCATTCTTACAGATATAATACACACACACTCACATACACCAAGGATGAAAATATAAATATAATTTAGGAATTTCAAAGCCTTTAAAGAGCGATAGCATACTTATTTGAGTTCATTATATTTCTATCCATCTTCTATCAACTCCACTCCATTAATTCTGATGTTCTTGACGTTTTCTCTAAAGCTTTTGATCATCATACTGGTTAGTTTTAGCCTATTGCAAGTACTAGAAATGAAATGATATAACTCTCTACTAAGAATATATTTCTATGTAAAATTCTTCATTGTTTCAGCAAATATTTTGGATTTGAGAATATAATTTGGACTCAGGTACTTTATTTTGTGTATATTCCATGCTAAAAAAATGGCTATATTAAAATGGCCACTGTATTTTATCATTTTAATAACTCTTGTTTTTAGGGAGTATTGCACTAAGGCAAATCTATAAAGCTGCATTCTTGAGATATTAATTAAAAACAAATACTGATATTCGAAAGATTGTCTGTGTCAAAGCGCCCTAACCCCCCCTTTTTTTTTACATGATAGTGATACAAAGAAAAGTTGTGAAAATTGAAAACAAAATCCTGTAGCTCTCTAGAAATATCATTTACTGAGGAGTCATTCCAATGTGTAAACTAGAAAAATTAGATTTGGTATAATGACCAAATACAACATAAGATCCTCTTATAATGCAATTTTTTTTTTTTTTTTTTTTTGGTACTGGGAATTGAACCCAATGGCACTTTACCAGTGAGGTACATCCCCAGCCTTTTTTAAAATTTTTTATTTGAAACAGCGTCTTACTAAGGTGCTAAGGTTCTCACTAAATTGCTGAGGCTGGCCTCCAGTTTGCAATTCTTCTGCTTCAGTGTCCACAGTTGCTGGGATTACAGGAGAGCACTACCAAGCAGGGTGAGATCCTTGTACAATGTCATCTTTTTCTTTTTTATATTTTTTTAAATTGTTTTAGTTGTAAATAGACACAATGCCTTCATTTTATTTATTTATTTTTATGTGGTGCTGAGGATGGAAGTCAGTACCTCACATGTCCTAGGCAAGTGCTAGGAGCTACAACCCCAGCCTCTATAATGTAATTTTATGGGCGGTTTGAAATAAAGTAATCTGAGTTCCTCAGAAACTATATGTTAAATTTCAAGATCACTTACTTTTCTTCTTTTTAGTGAACTGTCAGTTGAATACTTTCCTATTTGGGTCTCAGACTAGATAAAACTTCACTGCTGCTAAGGAGAGAGAAATATTTTGAATTCTGTGTGTTTCCTTATAAAATTTCATAACAGCCTGACCTATAAACCATGACTAAGATAAATAAATTAATGATGTATCTTCATTTTCTCTTGAGCAACAGTCTTGCGCTGTCATTTGAACTGAAGGATATGATCTACTTATTAAATCAAAGCAAATCTTAGTTTTTATCATCTAATAAAATGGAAAATTTTTATAGTCTGGTTCAGGCTTTAAATTCCATGATCCAATTCCTGTTGTGATAAAAGTACGTTTCTCAGATAATTTCTGTAGCTTAAACATTGTAATTACTTTATTAGTCTTATGTTCAATTTCTGCTGCAAGGGTTAAAGTTTCTAAAATACTACTAGGCCCTGATACAGGGAAATTATCATAATTTATCATCCAGAAGAATCCAGATAGGTATTAACACTCCACATGAAAAGTAAAATGGGAAGGAAGAAATTCCCCTGGGGTAGAGCTTACTATGAAGCATACTGCCAAATCAATTTATGGCCTACACATTGATTATGTGTTATTTTCCCATCTTTCTCTAAATTACTTACTGCATTTCTCTAAGTCGATGATGTCAAGGAATGTAAAATGAAAATGTTATTTTATGGAATAATATTGAAGTTATGAAACAATAAGAGAAGATGCTTTGAGAAAGCAATAGCATACCATCAGTTTTAAAGGAACTACAAAGTATTAAGATTTCTTTTTTAAAAGTCCACATCTTAGCAATAATGCAATACAGCTGGTACATAGCTTTGACTCGATTGGTAACTGCAATTAAGTAGTCAACACAATCATTTTATTCAATTGTATTTTGAGAGAAACAACTAACAGAATAAATAACAATTAATTTAGTTAAAATATAAGTATATAAGTACCTAAACAAGCAACTCTCCATGTGTAAAAATTTCAAATATTTACAGATTTGTTCTTCATGTGAAAAGAGAATGCACTTCAATAAAGTTTTCATTTGGTCACATAGGCTACATATTTAAGTCATTTTTCAACACCGTTGGAATAATATTCTAGAAAATTAAGGTCTTAAAATTAAATAAATATCCAAAAATTTTTCTTCAGGATTCATATTGTTAGACAAACTTTAGACATTCATCAAGTTACAATAATTTACTTGTTACATAATAATTTACTTGTTACAATAATTTAACATTATGTGTTCATTACATGATAAGATGAAAAAAGATTAACCATTGTTAGCGTTATTGCTTTTAATAATCATTATTACTCTTCCCTTCATATCTCCTGTCAAAGAGACAGGGTAGGAATAGCTGATGAGTAGGCCAAGCAAGCATGAATCCCCACTGGGCCCCACATCATCTATGACAAACATCTCTAACTGCTCATCATGCCCCCTATCCTGGCCCCCATCCCCATAATTCAGGCTTGGTCTTAAGATTCCTTCACAACACAGTACCTAAGGGAGCCCCTAGCAGTAGATCATACCTGGCCCAGGAAGTGAAGTTGTGATAGGACTATTTTTCCCAAAGATAGGAGAAAGATTCCTTATATATATTTAAATAATATCACAAATGGGTACAGACTGGTCATTATTTTGCTAAAAGAAGTATCATTTCTTTAGTCCTTTATTTAAGGTCTAGTTGTTATTTTTTCCCAGATGCATTTATGCTGCGCCCCTCCCCTGACTCAGGCAATGGCAAGGCCCTACTGAGGTGGATGGCGCAAGGCCCTACTGAGGTGGATGGCATCCTCTGGAGGAGCACAGTATGTTTCTGGGAATGGGCTGGTTTGTTTTTGTATTCCTTTAATAAGTATAGTTGCGATTTCCCATATGACCATTAAGTATGAAGGAAAAAACATGACTTTCCCAATTAATGCAGCTACTTCTAAGAATAGATCTGTTTGCTCTAAATGCAATGATTCAGCTGTGGAGCGTAAATTGTTAATGTCTAATGAAAAACTCCCTGTATTCCTGTCAAGGAAGTTTTTGAGAAATTAAATTTAAATCTAGAGAAGAAAAATTAATGTTAAGAAGACAGATTAGTGCTTAGTACTGGGCAACTTGTTCTTGTTCCTGTGCACAATGTTTTGTGCTCTTACTCTTGTTTGATTAAAATTAATAACAAGTCAACCACTTGCCGTAACCATGGCACCGGTTCCAGTCAGTAAGTCAAGAAAGAATAGTCAAGGTATAGGCCAATAGTTTGGGACATTTCTAACTATTATTAAAAGTTAACTTAGCAGAAACAGCTCAAAGCAAAATGCGAACTGAAAGTATAAATGCTTGCTTATGCATAAGCCAAAATACATTCTTCTATTCTAATTGTAACTACGTAATATTTCATTTCTTTGAATAATGATTCCTGTTTTGTAACCACAAAGTACTGTGAGCCTGCCAAAATGAAAAGTATATATGATCAACTTCACAAGTAAAGATTGGGATTCAGCACCTTCACTTTGGTGTCTGTGTTGTTTCTCCACCCCCCTTTCGCCGACTCCTCACCATCCGTTGTCTCCTGAGACCCCCTGTTGGAGCTGGACTCCAATACATTTAATAATTGAAAATATTAAAATCTCTAAGGATGCTGATAGTATAATCGGACTCTTGTGAACTCAGATCATTAGCTACCACTCTCCACTAGCATAGCTTGTGGGTGAAAACAACTAACTCAATGGCACAGATTGTTACAACTACAAATTTAAAACCTTAGTTGAGCTTTAAATATCACTCAGAAATTCTTGAGACTGAGTCACTCCAAATTCCTCTCTTCTTCTAAACTATTCTAAAATTTCACTCCTGTCTTCCAGCCTCCTACTTCATATCCTCAATTGCAATGGAGTCCTTCTTTTTCAGATGAGTAAAGGCCATCATAGATTTACTCCCCAACTTTCATAACCCTCGTTTTAGCAATGGATCTTCCAAACAGCTGTTCCAGCCCCCAGACTTTGAGCCAACCTCGTCCACTGAGATTTACCAGCCAAGGCTCCAAACACCATGAGACAGAGACAAGTCATCTCCACTGTGCTCTACAGAGGTGCTGACCCACCCAACCCAGGACCACACCAGCTGTGAGTTGTCATATTCCACGAAGTTTTGTTGAGATTTGTTAAACAATGACATGGTAACCATCACATTTGTTTATTCAATAATTCACTTTTTTTTCTGTCTCAGCACTAAAATAAAAACGAATTTTGGAGTTGTGGCTCAGAAGTGGAGGGCTCGCCTAGCATGCGTGAGGCGCCAGGTTCGATCTTCAGCACCACATAAAAATAAAATAGATATTGTGTCCACCTATAACTAAAAAACAAATATTTTTTTAAATGAAAGAAGACAACATAGTGGAATGAATCTGACATAATTTTCCTAGGTGTATATGTGAATACCCCACAGTGAATCTCACCACATTCACAAGACTGGGGTCCTAATTAGAATAAGATACATTTCATGCTTATATAATTTATCAAAATGGATTCTATTGGCATGCATAACTAAAAAGAATCAATAAAAAAAGCAAAATTGCTCAAATCTTTCTCAAAGTCACTAACTTACCTATATCACATCTTCTCTAGCTACCTTCTCTTTCCTGGCTAAATTCTCCAAGGGTAAGGTACATTTACTGTCTTCTCACTTACTCTTCAAATATGGACTAATCAAACCTGATTCTTCATAGGACACCAATGGCCAAAGCTAGGAGACACTACCCCTGCCTCCTTAGTCTAAGTAGGTCACCATATTGTTTACTTCTTCACATCACATTTCCCCTTCTCCCCCAAGAGTGTCTTTTGTCCTAACACCCTAGTAGGTGGTATCCCCACCCTGCTATTTCTGTAACTTCTCTTGCTAGGAGACACTACCCCTGTCATGCTGTTCACCTTCCAAGACCAGTCAGGCTTGAGCCTGCTGTTGTCCTGTTTCTTTCTTTTTTCAAGCCTGAAATCAAACTTTCTAGAGATGCCAATCTTAATCTTCTTTATTCAATATTAATGAATAATCATATTGTCTGCCATCAATTATGTTCTTGTATGTCTATAAACCCAAGTCTCTACTAAAAGTACTGATCTTCTTCAAATTTGCTTGACATTTCCTTCTTAGCTCATGGATCTGACCTCAATTAGCATCGTCCTCCTCCCTCACGCCCAAACTTAAGAATCATCCCAATTATTCCCTTCTCTCACACTCTGGAATCCAATGCATTACAGATTCTCATTTTCTTTTAGTTTTCTGAATATTTCCCACATGTGTTCTTTCTCCTCCACCCACCTCTATTTATTTCTCTACTAATAGTCTCAGCCCCTATCCAGTTGTATCTCTCAGCTAACATTATGCAGTTGCTCTCCTTCCAGATACCTAAGCAGAGTGCAAACAATGTCCTTTATAATCACTTTCAGTATCAACATTCAAGTCACCCTGGACTACTTGGCAGTTTTCTGAATGTGACACTCTCACCCCTTCGTGTTACTGACCCACATCTCACTTGCCTACTTGCTCATCTCCTCCATCTGCCTGTTTAATTCTTACCAATCCCTCAAACTTTAGTTCAAGTATCTTCTCAACCATAAAGTCCTCTCTCATCTCCATCTCCCCAATCCCTGCATAGGCTGACTTTGCATTCTTATTTACAGTCTTGCAACAATTTAGGTTGACTTCTAATGCAGAACTTATCATATTGCACTATCATTAATTATTTGCACAGACCTCCAAATACACTTTTTTTTTCAACCTCTTTGAAATTAGAGACTAGACTAATATCTGTATACCAAATAGGTTTTGTTGAAAGACTGAAAAACTAGGAACAGAGTAGGACCATAAAACATTTGAACATCACAAATCAAACCCTGCTGGACCACCCCCATAGGTATAAGCTTGAACAATGGACCCCTGGTGCCTTTGAAAATGCTTATAATCTGTGCTGAAAGAAATCCCTCACATTTTTCTACCTACCGAACATATTTGTTAAAGTTGAATTACCTGTGGAAATGATAAGAGTAAGAATACGGTAACATGGATTTTGGAAGAACATGTTTTCCAGTGATGTTAACTACTAATTCTGGGCTTTGGCTTTGGACAGTTCTCCAAACAGTCTTTTTAAAAACTATTCAAAACAAACCAACGTACCAAAATAAATAAATAAATTCCACTTAAATATAGTAAAGCTATATTTAGACTTACAACTAGAATTAAACTATTAACTGATGAAAAGTAAATAGCAAATAAAAAGTTTATTTAAAAAGCTATTGGAAAATATTCTCAACAACACCACTTTTTAGAGGAGCTTTGATCTGAAAAAGGAAGGAATTATATGACCTATATATGGATTTATATGATAAAATATTATGATTCATGAGAAATCCATGTTCTCTTCCTTTATATATATTTTGTACCACAAGTTGTATTTTTTAAGAGAGAGAGAGAGAGAGAGAGAGAGAGAGAGAGAGAGAGAGAGAATTTTTTAATATTTATTTTTTAGTTTTCGGCAGACACAACATCTTTGTTTTTGTGTGTGGTGCTGAGGATCGAACCCAGGCTGCACACATGCCAGGCAAGCGCGCTACCGCTTGAGCCACATCCCCAGCCCCTAAAGTTGTAAAATAATATAATTAGATACAGGATGATCTGTTGATATGTGAGATACCCACAACTTTTTGAAAAGAATCAAATCTAGTTGTATAATTATTAATAGCTACAGAAAAGAGAATATACCAGTAATAATGGAAAAACTTTTATTCCTTCTCTTTCTTTTCTTTTTCTAATATGGAGAGGCAATAAGCAAACTTATAAACAAACAATATTTATGACTATCAAAATTTTCTTAAGATAAAAAGGTTGTTTTTCCACACATATGCCATGAATGTCCTTATGTTAATGAAATAAAGTCGTAGATATCCAGAGCTTAAAGGAGCTTCAGATCTGCATGCATACACACACACACACACACACACACATATTGTAAACACTAAACAATTAATTGCCTTGTCTAAATCCACACAACTAATTTGGGATAAAACCTGGCAGTAACCCAGGTGTTTTAAGGGTTTATTATTCAAATATATATGTAATGTGTGATTGTATAACCACAGATATGTAGGTCACATATATACGTGTAGGTACTTTTTACATAGAAAATTATTTTTTCAAAAGGAATTTTGCATTCTGTCTGGAAATCAGTTACTGCTTGATATTTAAGATTTAATCATTAGGACATCAAAAGAGAATAATATATTGCTTTAAGAGTGCAGTGCTTATAGAAGTCAATAAGGTATTTATGGTGCTCCCTTAGACCTTCAAAATTATCACAGAAATGCTTGAGAAAGTGACTCTATACTTATAGTACTCTGTGTTAACTTTTAAAAAATAGTTTTTGTTCCATAAAAGCAATTGGATGACTTTCACATTAATAAGTTCCTCATTTTAAGGACCTGAAATGAGAAAACACATTAATAAGTATCTTATTAATTATTAATAATGATTATTAAGATACTAATTTACATGGAAAATTACTTCTATTCCAAAGGAATCTAGACAAAAAACAGAACTGTAACAATATTTTTGTTAACACACAGGAATGGCCCTTTCCATATCTTTATATATTAAGGACTTAAATTCGCCATGGTAGAAAAAGTGGACACAAATATTTACTCTTAATGCATACAACAAAAATTCTTAGAGAAAAAAATGCATCTAGTAAAAGTAATACTATTTTCTCTAGTTTATGCCCATTACCCTTATAACTAATATATCGGAATCATTTATCATTTGAGATTCTATCAAAACACTTCAGCAACTATCTTCCACAAATGGTAGCAATTATCAAAATGCAGCAATAACATTGATAAAAACAAGCATGTTCCTAAGCAAAATGTTACCCCAGGCACAATTCCTCAGTAATTTGTCTTAGGAGTCCCAAGGGTTCTATAACTTTCACCTTTACAGATATGCTTTCTTTCATCACTGATAACGAATCATGAAAACTGGGAAATAGTCAGTTTAATTTTGTAACATGCATAAAATCCAACTTAATTTCCCAAGTGAGCATTTTATAAATTGAGAGTAGGAAAAATACATAGAGCAGAAGTGGACATTACTATTTCTGTTCCCAGAGGTAGTAAGCCCTGCAATCCTACTCCATAAAACACAAACAAAATTTTTCTGTTATGTGCTACAAAGAGTCATGATGATCAGTCCTTAATCTCTCTGGGGAAATTTTAAGTAGGCAAAAGCCTACTCATGGTTGCATGTTCTTCTTTATGCAACATATTGCTGATTATTTTAAACTGATGATTTTTTCAAAATAAAAGATAGTTAATAATTTGTTCACTCTATGGAAGTCTAAGACTGTATGTTATGATGAATTTTTGAAGAAAAAATTATCACTCCTCTTTCTGAGGTTTTTGGAGGTGTGATGGGAAGGGAAAATATATAGGTTCAATAGAATATTCATCTTAATGGCATAAGGGACTTTTATTCCCAATACTCTAATAATAACAGTACTTCATCCTATAGATCCTACAGGTTTATATAGTAAAAAAATGAATTTGACAAAGAAAAAATGAAATTTATCATATTTTAACACTCACGTGTAGCATAGATTGGTTTTTGGAGATAGTTATGGTGGGTTTAATTTGGAAACTGTTTTAAAGTCAAGGTGTATTTGAAAGGTGTGTGCTACCTATGACTGTAGAAGGGATGGAAGGATGGAAATTTATGTGGCAATGTGTAGTATGCTAATTGTATAGAAGCTGGAGTTAAGAGAGTTCGAGACCAAACACTCATTTTCTCAATATCACGTTCAGCGTCTCCATATCTCCCTTCCCCTACTGCAGAATCCCATGGGCCTGCTCAGATACCTCTTGTGCTAAGCTATTGGACAGAATACAGTGATTCAGAAAGAGAGCATAGAAGAATGGAATTGGAACTGTAGGTTCTGGAGGCATTTAGAATTTCTTGGGTGATTCTATGGCTGATAGAACAACAAACAACATAGCCCCCCTGAGTTCTTAATGCTAAGTCAGCAGAAAAGGGGCACAAGAATTGTTGTCTGACCTTTGGAGTAACAGCAATTGCTGGCCCAGAAATTAAGTTTATAAATTGGATTGTTGCCAAGGAATAAAATTGTCTTCAGTAGATTGAGCGCCAGTTCCACAGACTTGTAATATCAGGCCATGCTGTGATTGTCACATAATAGTTCTGATTTTAAGAACACAATAAATAGTGCCCTTTTTCACCATTTGGCTGTGTCCAGAGACATGTGGACCCCTCTCTCTCTCTCTCTCTCTCTCTCTCTCTCTCTCTCTCTCACACACACACACACACACACAGCCTAAATTATCTGCCAACTAACGATTAACTAACATTAAGGCAAAATTGCCCAATGCAAATATGAAATACAGATTTTGAAATATTAAGGCGGGAAATTATGTTGAAGAGGAACAGAACAGAGTTTTTTTGTTTGTTTGTTGTATGTCTTTTTGTTGTCTCTTTTTCAAACCAGTGGCAACCCTTAAAGGAACTTTTCCTGTTATTGAATATCCTCTTGAGCCCAGTTAGAGTTAGCTCCATTTCTGCCTCACTCGCCAGCTCCAGACAGCTTGCCCACACCTGTAACTTCTACTCCTTAGTCTGCTCCTTGCAATGCATTACCGCTGACTCCCTGGAATACCCTGCAAGTTCAGTGCTACCTCCCCGCCTAGCCCATAATCTTGCTCACTTCAAAAAGGTGCAAGAAAGAGCGGTGTTGTTTCGTTTTTTGCTTTAGTTATCTCCGAACAAAGAGAAAACCTGGGCCTTGAAGCTTTTTCTCTGGAAGTCTAAGCTCTTAGAGATTCACCCACTTCCACACAGTTCACAACGGGGCTAGGAGCAGGACAGGGGGAAAAAAAATCGATTTTCAGATTTTTGAACCAAGTTAACTTGGTCTGGAACCGGAGGCCAGGATGACTGAGCGACATCCTGAAGCCCATCAGCTTCTCCCTAGGACTCCTACCAGCGGGGTAGAGACTGTGATGCCCCAAGTCCCCTCTGTTGGGAAAAGATGGAGTGAGCAGGCGCCCTAGAGCAGGGTCTCTGGGGTCCCCGGAGCAGTCACGTGTTCCCGAGGCGCCTCTAAAACCCTCGCGGTTCCCCGCCCCCTCCTCCCCACCGCCACCTCCAGGTCCTGCTCCTGCTGCCGCTGTCACAGCTGCTGTTGCCTGAGTGCAGAAGCCACCAAGCTCGGCCACGTCCCGGGGAGCCGAGAACCGAGGCACCTGCAGCGCCCGGGACGCCCCGAGGTACGTTTTCCAGACCCCGCCACCCCTGTTGATGCCTGGAGAGCCTGCACCGAGTGGCCCTGTCCAGTCTTGTCGCGGGCGACCTGTCCGCACCGGCCCGGGCTTCGGGCTCCAGCACCCCTGTCCTCGGTCCTGGAATGCTGTTGGGGCTTCCCAGAGAGTGGGTGGGGAAGCTGGAGGCAGCGCGGCTGGAAAAATGGGGGCGTAGGGTGGCAGCACAGGCGCGGAAAGCCGGGAAGGGATCGTGGTGAATTTTTTCTGGCCGGGCAGGTACCCCCAGTCCTCAACTCACCCGGGGTGGAGCAGGCACTGGCCGAACCCGGGAGGAGAATGTCCGTCCGAGATCCACTAGGGAGCCTCGTCTGGAAGGCGGGGAGGAGGGTGGACAAAGCTCTCCCCACCGCTGGCCAGCCCAGGGTGCAGCCAGACGGGCGTCGGAGGCCCGGGAGTGGCACCCCGCGCGGGTTGCCCGGCCAGCCCTAGCTCCAGCGAGGCCCCGGGGTGCGGCGCCACTTGGGCCGTCCAACTGTCGCGCTGTCCCGCAGCTGGCCCAAGACCCAGAGGCAGTTGCGCGCTAGGTTTGCACTCCTATTTGCGAGGTGGCCTCTTTTGACAAAGGCGAGCGATAAACATGCATCCCTTTGCCTCGAATTTCAGAAAAGGGAATTGTGATCCCCAAGTTTACAGACCTTTTGGTTTATATTTTAAACGAACATCTTGTTTAGATAGAGTCTGGAAGGATTTTGTCACAGTCTAAGGAAATAGCCTAAGGCTCTTTCGGGGGAATTTTGCAGACTGAATGCAGTGCTAAATTTCAGATTTCTCAAGGTAAGAGAAACTCTACTGGCAGAATGGAGAAGAGAGTGTTCCTGCGTGTTTTGTCGGTTGAGCAGAGATGTATTTATCTGTCCAATTCCAATTTCGCCAAATTCTGCCTTTAAGAATGAATCATGGGAATATTTGGGAACTTTGGAATCTCGTCATTGTTTCAAATCACAGCAATATAGGCAACAGCTGATATTTTATCATTGCTAGAAGAAGAGCTTGCATATATTTTATTCTTTTATGTGATTGACATCTTTTGTGAGAAGAATCATGTGTATTTTCTTAAGGTAGAAAGTTATCTTAACAAAGAACCCATACTTAAAATGCATAAATCAATCTCTTACTGTCAGACCACTGTAGTTCCTCTTATTCTAAGAGCTTTGTAATGTTTTGAACAACCAATAATTAAAAAATTCAAAAAAGAGAAATATCTGCTTTCTTAAAACATTTAAAGTTTATTCAGAAGACCATTTGTCTAGGTGTCAGATATAGATCAATAAATACTGAACCACAGTATATTCCAAAGACATTCCTTTTTTTAAAGTTGCCACAGTTTAGCTAAGAACTTATGTATTTTTCACTTCTTTTTTAAACTGAGAATTAAAGTTCATTATTTCAGCTGGAATTGCTGATGATGGAAGATACATCCATATATAAAAGAGAAGAACAATATAGAGTAATTAGGCAATTAGGCACAACAAAGCTTTCAGTTTGTATCAGATTTCTTCTTGAAATAATATTTATTTATTTCATTGTTTAAACACTCTCTCTTTGGTTCTATTTCATTTTTCTTTAATAATCTGAGATGAAATAAGTTTCACATATGGCATTGCTATTATTACAAAATATTTATCCTGCATAAAATTATACAGCATTCATCATAACTTCTTGAAAAATAAAATTATTAAACAGATTTACATTTTCACTCTAGGTTTTCTTATTGTATTTTTCAGGGAAAGGAAAGTGAATGATTAAGTTTAAGAAAATAAATCCTTTAAGCTTTTATTTATTTAGTTTCAAAATAGCTCCTCTACCTTAGATTTTCAATGTTAAAACAGACAACATATCTTATTGAAAAAAATTTCCTAATGTTTAAACTATCCCCTGATTATATGCAGGGGCTAATTAACATGTTCACCCACCCCCAATGTCAATACCCATGGCCTGGTTGGGAGAAGAAATATTTATGGGAGCAAATTAATATTTTGTGCAGAGTACTGTATCAGGTGTCATGTTTGTGTGTGGTAGATGGAAGGACTGTGGCTCAAAGGAGAACAGGAGAAAATTGACTACAAAGTCAAACCAAAATAAAATGAAAAAATAAAATTTGAATGAGTGAATATTAGAAGGGAGAAAAAACATAAGAAAAAGACAATTTATAAATCAATCATAGGTACTGTTATATTCAGTACCTATTCTATATATATGTGTGTGTGTGTGTGTGTGTGTATTTTTTTCCCTTAATCTCTTATATTCGGCAGTAGTGCAAGTGTTTCTGCTGTAGTGAAAAGAGTACATCACCAGCAGCCAGAAGATGCCCTTCATTCATTCATTACCCATTTGGGGACTTTCTTATCTCAGGCAGTCTTCTCACTGTATGAGTTTGACTTAATCCCTTATAGAATATTCCTTTCATAATTAGTCATATATTATATTAGTCATCTTTATGCCATCATGGCAGAGCAGAGCACCTACCATATTAGATTTTCAACAAATGATTATTGAATAAATAAAGGAACAACAAATTTTACTTAGCTATTCTTTAGTGAAAGCTGCCTCCCCTTTGAAATTATGCACAAACTACCTATTTCTTAAAATACTTGAATATTTTAGGGAAGGAAAAAAATGTTATCTTTGGTTTTCCCAGTGTTCAACAAATGGCATTTCCTTCAACTGCTTACTAAGGAGAATGTGATTTTTTACAGCTTAATGAATTCAATATTTTAGGTTCCTATGTTTAAAATAGGAGAGTTTAGTAACAAATTGTCCAATAGGATGCACTTCTTTTCATTTAAATAGAAACATGGTAAGTTTGTTTTTGCAATTTTAGTTTCATGTTGGCTGTGCCATATCCTTGATCAATGAAGACATTCAATTTAAAAAGTTAAAGTACTAAAATATTATTTTTACGTAGGTATCTTTCATTTTATTTAGGGGACATTTAAAAACTTATGCAATTTCAGTGTATCCCTATATGCATATGTGAACAAACGTGTACATATATACATATGTACACATGCATATCCTAAATATTCCTCTGATGATTCATTTCTGTTATTTTAAGTCTGGGAAAAATTTAAAAGTACTTTTCTAAAGTAATTAATAACAAATATTTATTTAGAATCTGCATATGTATAATATTCTATTAATCACCTCCCTACCATCAAAATTATTAGGACTTTCCCCCTGTCTCCCTTAGGATCTAATCAAGAGAGTAGAACCCAAATCTTGGAGATAAGCTGAATTTTAGATTCAAAACCACATTGTTTCTATTGTCAAAAACTCTGCTGCATTTCTTCATCTTCAAAAAGTGTTGGACAGCAATTTTACAATGAATCTTCTAGCTCAAAAGCACAAAGCCATTGCAAAAGGGGCTGTTTAGTTTCTCACTTGTCCTTGCCCTGAAGGTAGAGAAAGGCAATCAGTAACCATGCCCTACTACAAAGTCAGGAGAAAGGGAATGATTCAAGAAAGTGAGTCAAAAGAACAATTAATCAGGAGCACAGTTACAAATAGCCTGTGCACATTGTAAGTGTAAATAGGATTGTGAACAAGCTATACCCGGGGTCGGGGGTGGTCGTCAGAACTCAGGAAATTAAGCAGAGATACCAGTAAAAGCTGCTTTCATTAGAAGCTCACTGACCTATCCAAGGGAGTAGCTGGGAGGCCATTGCCCAGTGATATGGTACATAAGATGATACAGGAGAATCAGGATGATTCACGTTTGTATCAGTTATCCTCTTTCCCTCAAGGTAGAGTAGATGTAACTTGCTGGCTAGGACCTAAGGATAAATGAATATGATCTTGGGTTTTTGAATTGATTAATCTTTAAAGGGATATAACTGGCATCAGAAAGTAATTTTATCCACATGGAATTAGTGGAAGAAGTTGTGAAAAACTTTTCAACTTTTCTCATAGCACAATGATGACTGTGTATTTAAAAATAGCTGTAGATAAAGCTAAAAGTAATCTTATTTATAATGAATGGATGTATGTACACAAAGCATTTATTTTTTAATTTATTTTTATTTTTTTGGAAATGTAATGAACCAGGACCTGTAAGTTCCTCATAAGTTGAAGAAAACACTGTACACTATTAATTTAAATATAAATTTTTTATAGTTTATAGTTTAAGAACAATTATTCAATTATACACACACAAACACACACATACTCACAGAGAGAGAGAGAGAGAGAGAGAGAGAGAGAGAGAGAGAGAGAGGGAGGGAGGGAGGGGGGAGGGAGAGATCTGTAACAGTATGTACTCATCATAATTCATTAGCTATTATTGTCTTGAGTTTCCTGTAGGAAATTCTTGTTGGAAAAAAAATGGAATTGTTAACTTTCATTAAAAAGAAGTAGGGATTCCTTTTGCCCCTTACTGATTTGTTATAGGCAATTTAGTGCTTCATTAAACAATATGACAAAAATCTCTAAAATGTAGAGGTAGAGCTATAATACCACTGTTATATGACATAAATTTT
Source organism: Spermophilus citellus (assembly GCF_964194105.1). Taxonomy (NCBI): domain Eukaryota; kingdom Metazoa; phylum Chordata; class Mammalia; order Rodentia; family Sciuridae; genus Spermophilus; species Spermophilus citellus. The sequence goes on along the minus strand of NC_138196.1, from coordinate 70,371,080 downwards.
ATTCGAAATGAAAAAACTTACTATGAAGTGTTGTGTTAGCATCACTTCTACGTTTAACTTTAAAATATAATGTTTTCCTTAAACAATATGAATTCATGAAAGCTTTCTAAAGCTGACATTTAGATGAATAGTATTTTTAGCTTAAAATAAAAATCATATTTAACAAATTCAGTATTTTTTGCCTAAAATATAAGAAGCAAAAAAATATTTTTCCTGAACAATATTTAATTTTAAATTGACAAGTAAACAGATAAACTTCATTTTTAACAATACCAACAGCACTACTGGTCAGTCAGTGATTGTCCTAATTCATGGTAACCTAACACATCTCAAAGGACTGAGAATCTATCATTGAATGACTTCATTCAGCACTATGCAGTGTGTAGCTTAATAAGCACTTATTGAATGCTTATTATATATACCTAGGTCTTGGAACAGTGTTCTACATTTAAGGGGCTTGAATGTGAACACTGCCTGAACTAGATTATATTTAGGTTACTTGATTTTTGTTTGGATTTTTTGTTCTTTCCTAAATATTGATTTAACACCTAGAGTGGGTGAAGCTACTCTGCCATGTGTTGTGATGAATGCCATGGGAAATAAGTACTTTAGCATTACTTATAAATAAATAAGGGAGACTTGTAGGCATGATTGCAATGTAAAGCAGATGGTGACAGCATCAGACTGCTATACTCAAGGTATTATGGGAATTTTGAGGAGAGATCACATCCAATTTGGTAGATCAGAGATAGCATAGGTGACTTTTATATTTGGCTTTGATTCAGGAAGGAAAGAAAGGGATTGTTTTAAGGTAAGATTATGTCATGATACCATGTACCAGGTATCTTGACTAGAGAATAATAGTATTGAGCTATTATGTGATGTATTTTAAAGTTCTTATCTTCCCTTTCCCTACATTATTTGTACCATAAATTAAAAAGACATAAGTCTGCTCCTTTAGCACAAGTTGACACTGCATAGAACTGATGATGGAGTTAAATTCACTGTGTTTGTTATTGGCTGGATTTGTACTGCATTTGGAACCAAGTAAAGACCTCACTAAATTTTCTTAGATTTATAGGGTAATGGGAGCAAACTATAAAATACAGTTTCCCTCTGGATGGATTGTGTTCAGTAGTCATGTAATGGTTTTTATGTTTCTAATGAATGTCTCTTTATTCCAAGCAGGACTCTAATATGGATTTAGAGCTCAAGGAGTATTATAACAAGACACTTGCCACAGAGAACAATACTGCTGTCACTCGGAATTCCGATTTCCCCGTCTGGGATGACTACAGAAGCAGTGTAGATGACTTACAGTATTTCTTGATTGGGCTCTATACATTAGTAAGTCTTCTTGGTTTTATGGGGAATCTACTCATTTTAATGGCTCTCACGAAAAAGCGTAATCAGAAGACTACGGTAAACTTTCTCATAGGAAATTTGGCCTTCTCTGACATTTTAGTTGTGCTGTTTTGCTCACCTTTCACACTGACCTCTGTCTTACTGGATCAGTGGATGTTTGGCAAAGTCATGTGCCATATTATGCCTTTCCTTCAATGTGTGTCGGTTCTGGTTTCAACCTTAATTTTAATATCAATCGCTGTTGTCAGGTATCATATGATAAAGCATCCTATATCTAATAATTTAACGGCAAATCATGGCTACTTCCTGATAGCTACAGTGTGGACCCTAGGTTTTGCAATTTGTTCTCCCCTTCCAGTGTTCCACAGTCTTGTGGAACTTCAGGAAACCTTCGATTCAGCATTGCTGAGCAGCAGGTATTTATGTGTCGAGTCCTGGCCATCTGACTCATACAGAATTGCTTTTACTATCTCTTTATTGCTAGTTCAGTATATTCTGCCTTTGGTTTGTCTAACCGTAAGTCATACTAGTGTCTGCAGAAGTATAAGCTGTGGTTTGTCCAACAAAGAAAACAGACTAGAAGAAAATGAGATGATCAACTTAACTCTTCATCCATCCAAAAAGAATGGGAATCAGCTGAAACTCCCCAGCAGCCACAAGTGGAGTTATTCATTCATCAGAAAACACAGGAGAAGATACAGCAAGAAGACGGCATGTGTGTTACCTGCTCCAGCAAGACCTTCCCAGGAGAACCCCTCAAGAACACTTCCAGAAAACTTTGGCTCTGCGAGAAGTCAGCTCTCTTCATCCAGTAAATTCATACCGGGGGTCCCAACCTGCTTTGAGATGAAACCTGAAGAAAACTCAGATGTTCATGAAATGAGAGTACAACGTTCCGTCACAAGAATCAAAAAGAGATCTCGAAGTGTTTTCTACAGGCTGACCATACTGATATTAGTGTTTGCTGTCAGCTGGATGCCCCTGCATCTTTTCCATGTAGTAACTGACTTCAATGATAACCTGATTTCCAATAGGCATTTCAAGCTGGTGTACTGCATTTGTCATCTGTTAGGCATGATGTCCTGTTGTCTTAATCCAATTCTCTATGGATTTCTTAATAATGGCATCAAAGCTGACTTAATGTCCCTTATACACTGTCTTCATATGTCATAAATATCACGGTTTACCAAGGAAAGAACAAATATTGAGGTCATCTGAAATATCATTTATATTTTCATGATAATGATGTATTTATAATAAATTTTGATAACGTGGAATCTAATTTACATTAAAGAGCTCTGGATTTTAATGTCAGTTTGTAATATGGAAGATAATTTTAATGTGTTATAACATGAGTAATTCATTTAGTTGTACAGAGTCAGTGTCAATCACATATGTAATTTCATTTTTTAAAGTAGTTAGGTAGTAGTTATGTTGCCTTCCATTTCATGTTATCTATAAATCAATGGATGGTGTTTTTTGATTAAAATAAAACTGATATCCAAACAAATCAGTACTATTTTTTTGTGTGTGAAGAAGCAAAACTTATTTTTTCTGCAGAGTATTTAATTTCATAATTGAGGAGCTTTGTTATCTATCTTCATTTTTATTCTACAGGCTTCTTAATGCTTAGTTTGTGAAAGTACAGAACATATTTAATATGCCTAGGAAATCATGACTAAATGACAGATGTATGCCTAGTAATCATCATCATTTTAAACATTGGGTACATTTTTGGAAATCCTATAGGAAAATGAATATCTCATATTATTGAGAATTGGTAAAATGATCAATTTAGCTCTACTTTCCTAATTATAAGCAATTAATTTGGCAAATAAAAAATTTTAATCAAAACACCCTTCTATGACTGTGATTTGTTAGTATGTAGGAGCTCCCCCAGGTAATTTGGACAGAACAGTCCATAAATTGAAAGAGTAGAGCAGTTACCCTCAGCATAAAGACCACTACCTTCACAGGTTTTCCCACTGTGCTCCTCCTCTTTCCCGAGGTATTTCCTTTGCCTTCTACGTTGTCAGTGTGCTATTGGGGTTAAAAGACTCTTCCCAATTCTGAAGCCCCTTTAAATTTTGCCTGGTCTAAAACTAGGAGTTTATTTTCAAAGATTTTGACCCAGGCTTATGTATTTTTCCTTCACTATTCTCCCATAGTCACATCAGAAAACCCAGAAATCTGAGGCCAGGATGAGAAAGGAACAAAAAATGAGAAATGCCTGTAAAAACATTTTTTTTTCTAGATTTGAAATAAAAGCCATATCTATTAACATAATGAAAAAAAGATTTTAAATCTTTTCTAGACTTATAAATAACATTAAATACTATCAAATAATGTTTTTATATACAACTTTTATATTCCAAAACATGAAGTCTAAGTGATGTTTCCAGTTATTAAATAATTTTGAAGACAATTTTAAGTGTTGACAGAAAATGAGGTTAATATATTTGCCCCAATATAGAATAATTAATATACTTTGCTATTTCAATGTGATCTGCATATGAAGTCTCATATACTATACTACTAAATTGAGGTTGAAGTCAGACTATTTGAACTTTTTGCGCATTTGCTTATTTTTGCCATTAAAATTTTTTTTTTAGTTGTAGATGGACATAATACCTTTATTTTATTTATTTATTTTTACGTGGTGCTGAGGGTCAAACCCAGTGCCTCACACGGACTAGGTGAGAACTCTACCACTGAGCTGCTACAACCCTGGCCCCTATTTTTTCCAGTTCCTAAGTCGCTAAAAAAAAAAAAAAAGAATTGCATATTTGCACATATGCAAAGTATGCAAAGTAATACTGTTATTTTTAGGGCCTATAATTGATTTAAACATTATATACATATTCCTGCTTGTGATAAGGAAAAACGATAAAACAGAAAAAACAAACCCTTTAAGTTTGTAATAGGTGATTATCATGTTTAATCAATTGAAAGTTCACAGTCTCTATGGGGTTTTCTTTCTGTCACGTCCTCCTTACCTGGAATGTGTGTACCTGGGGAGGAAGTCCATGGGATCTCATACCATGGGGAAATGTGCTGGCCCACAAGGTGTCTTCTGCTGGCTCCTGTTGAACTCCAGCTGAGGAGTAATAATCCTGCCTGGTTTCCATGTTACATAAGCTTCTGCCTCTGCTCTGTAATGCATGGTCTCTTAGCAAAGTTAGGGCCTGGGAATCAACCCAGGATCCTCTATCTCTGCTGACATGCTAGGACTTAATCTTTCACTGCTTGGGTTTCCACCACAACCTCCATTTTGTTCCCAGGTGTCTGTCTACACTGTGGGTTTGCTATGTTAGTGATGCTCTACCTTGCTAAGTCTGGGAACTATTGGGACATTTTACATTCATGGCTGGGAATTCTGTAGGAATTTATGACATTCTGCTCCTTGTGTAGGTCACAAGGAACTGAGACAAGCAACCTAGACTTCCTCAGGTTTTCTGTCTGCCCAACACAATAAGCTGCCATATCTACTTTGTGGTATCTACTTCACGTTGGTACATGAATCCTCTGCTTTCAGTTCCTTTCTGGGTTTTCAAACACAATCTGGTCAACAAGCCCACTCTGCTCTTAACTTCTCTCTAATCTTTCTGGTGCTATAAGAGTCCTCCCCCAAGTGTTTATATTGTATCAAGAAAAATGAAGAAAGCTAGTTCATTTTTTGCTTATCTCTTTTTTAATCTCTCCTATTTATCCTAAGGCTTTCTACCAATTTCTGTCTGGAAAGAACATTCCCTAGTAATATCTTGCCCTTTGGAACTGTGTATGGCTGACCCTAAAGCTATGTTCAGAACATCAGGGGTTGCTTTTGGAAAATGAGGCTTTCATATGAAAAATGTTTTACTCTATCAATGCTGGGATCCAGGACTCTTGTCTCACCATGAACCAAAAATAACAAAATCTCTGTGCTATAGAGTAACCTCTTTTTCAAAAACAGTAAGCATGCTCACTTTCATTAGGGCCCTGAAGTTCAAACTTTATATCGATAAGGACAAACATAAATACACAGGGAGATATTTGATCCAGTTAGAGTACCTAACATTAGCAAATGTACAACAACTGTCATACTTCATGGGTTTTATAGTTGTTAATAGATGCATTTAGTTAAACCAGATAAACTATAATTTGGGGATCTTAAACTGTTGAACTTGAAGGAAGCAATTAATCTTCCTTAACCAGAAATGATGGAATGTTCTTAATAATTGAAAGTTAAGGAGTTTGAATGGGTTTTTGGATAGAAGCCATTAAGGTTGGGATTAATGGTTTTTATAAGATTATTATGAATGATAATTTCTTCCATGGAGACTTGCTGAGTGAGTTAGACGATTTATGTTCAGTCAACTCTCCATTGCTCAAGGGCTGATTATATAATTTTGTTTCTATTCTCTCCTGGTGTCTGACATGATTTAGTGGTCCAATAGCACCTTCACAAAAACATGGCCCAGGGAACTAGATGGAGATGAAATTAAAAACTGTCAACCTCATTGTTTTTTAACAATATTTAAGAATATTTCATTCAGGAAGAGAGGTTAAATTGGGTTTTAGTGGTTATTTAAATTATTCTTGATAGCTATGTTGCCCATTACTGTGAATAACAAAACACAACGTGGAAAAAAAAAAATTTTAAACTGGGGCAAAGTACAAAGAGCAACTAAAATGATTAAATGATGAAGAAACATATTGATATTCTCTTAGTCAACAGATACCAATTGAATACCTACTACTATGGTTTGATGGTCTCTTCCAGATTCAGGTTGAAACTCAATTGCTGTTGCATCAAGAGGTGGATCCTAAGAGGTGAAGTCATGAGGGCTCTTATTGCAAATGTGGCTTAGTTACTGTGAGAGGGTGTCTCAATAAAAGTGGGTTCAGCTTCCTCAGGCTTCCCTAACTTCCTGCCTCTAGCATATTCCTTCACCACGTGATATTCCATGTTATGTACCAACAAGAATGGTTAGCCCTCACCAGGTGTTGGCACTTTCATAAGGGACTTCCCAAACCTCCAGAAACATGAGAAATAAATTTCTCTTCCTTATCATTTATCCAGTCAGTGGTGGCATGTGACAGCAGCAGATACTGGGCTAAAACACTATGTGACAGGAACTGTTCTTGGTGCTGAGGATGTATCAGTGAACAAAAAAGACCCCAAAGATCCCAGCTCTTGTGGAGCTTGCCTTCTGGGAAGTAGAGTCAGTGACAAAAGACAAACAATAAGCAATAAGAACAATAAAAATTGATTATATAATAATGATCCAGTATATAGATAGGCGCACTGCTTCCTAAACTGCAACAACAAATACTACAACTCAGTGGCTTAATGTAACAAAAAGGTATTGTCTTACAGTTCCAGAAACTGGAAGTCTGAGATCTCTGTGTTCCTATGCAGCCATAGAGAACCATTCCTCAGTCTTTTCCAGCTACTGTGGTTAGCTGGAAATCTTTGTTTTCCTTTGCAGTTGCATAACTCACAGTTTCTCTGGGTTCAAATATTCCTCTTCTTATGAGGACACCATTCATGTTGGATTGCCCCCAACCTCGATTCTACTAATTTAATTACATCTGCAATAGCCCTATTTAATTAAGGTCACATTCTGAGGTACTTGGGGCTAGGATTTTAATAGATGCATTTTGGGGAGGTGGCACAATACAATCCATAACCATATTTTAATGATGGGTATTAATGATAAGAGTCTTAGAACCATATAGACTAGGGTCAGAAAAGGTGTGCATGAGGCAGGAGAAGGAGAAGACTTAGATGTAATTTCAGATGAGATGGCTCCAAAGCCTTCATTGAGACGATAAGTTACACAAAGACTTGAAAAAGGTGAGGAAACTGTGTGTATCAGAGAAAAGAGCACTCCAGGAAGGTGGCACAGCCTGCATGAAGACTTCTAAGAGGGACCACAATTTAAGTGAGGAAGGAACAGGAAGGAAATCATTGTAGCAGAAATGCTGTCATCAGAAGGAGCTGAGTCAAGGACAGTTCTCATAGGTCCTTGACAGCATTTGTCAGGATGCTGACTTTCCCGTTAGGAAAATGGAACTCCAGTGTGTGGGCTGACAAGACATGGAAGTAGACTCACTTATACTGAAAAGATCACTCTAGCTACAGGATAGACTGTGTTCCTCTGTCTTCTGTCCTGTTGTGAACAATGATGGGTGCTTTTATGTATGTATGCATAAATCACTGGGGGTTGCAAAATGGTAACATTTTAATTTTATCATTTCTTTTACATTTATTAGAGTAAATGCATTGTTTAAAAACAATACTCTTCTTCAATCTATTATTTGGTTACCCAATGGTACAATTCTAGGAAAGGATGAAAGTTTTGGTAGTATCTATTTATTTATTACTTGTCAAAAGTGATTAACTCATGGATTTAAACACAGGTAATGAGTTCTAATCCATGTCCTTTGTTATCATTATTGAGGAAGTTCAAACAGCCAGACACAGTGGCACATGACTGTAATCCAGTGACTCCAGGGGCTGAGGTAGGAGGATTGCATTTTTGAGACCAAACTTAGCAATTTAGTGAGGCCCTAAGGACTTAGCAAGACCCTATCTCAAAGTAAAACAAAAAACAACAAACAAAAAGGGCTGGGGATGTCCTTAGTGGTTAAGTGACCTTGGGTTCAATCCCCAGTACCAACCCCCCCCCCAAAAAAAAATAGAAGTTCAGACAGTTTCATATTTGGCCTAAATTAGGCCAGTGCTACTGATACAGGGTAATGCCAATTAAATATGTTTTTTAAAAAGTTAAAAGCTATAAGTTTTTACTAGTAGATATTCATAAAATATTTTAGAAAATAATTTTTCAGAAACTACAGCGGCCAGAGTACTGTACTTCTCTCAAATTTACCATAGAAGTGGTTTTGAAGATCGTGATAAAATGTTATCAAGAATTTACAAAGGCACTCTTGTGTTTTATACATGAAAATTCCTCTTGTTCCTAACATTCTACCTTTAGATACAGGTGTCTGTTTCCCTATTATTAATGTCATGGTCTGATTTAAACTCATATAAAACTTATTATAATTTTAATTTATCTCACTTAACAGATATATTCATGTATTTTGCTGCAGAAATGTTAATACTTAAGTAATACTTTTGATTATTGATAATTTTTATCTTGATTGTTACTCTAACCCATATTGGAGGTAATAAATAATGTACAGTAGAGATAGCCACACAATTTTTATATCCAATACAAAAATTTCTTCATATTTTAAATATACATGACCCCAAACTTTGAGCTAAAGTCTCTAACTGTGAAAACATGATCTGTATAGTTACGACTTCCATATCCCCCATCAGTCATGCTTTAATAAATAATTATTTAAACATCCTCTCTGTCCTTAGATGTATAAATATGTATCTAAAAAGAGTCAAGAGATCCACCACATGATTCTCAATCTCCTAGTCCTCTCCAAGTTCTAAAGCTCATATCTTTTTCTTAGATGGTAACTTGGGAAACCTACTCAAGTTTAAATTCCCTAATCCTTTAGATAAGAACGGTAGGTTGGCATTGGCACTTTTCAAGAGTAGCAACTCTGATTATTCTGTGTGTAGACACTTTGAAGCAACGGTTGAAAGGGCTCCTCTTTTCTCAGAAGGGAGGGGTGCTAGGAACGGTGATCCACATCTGACCTAGAGGGAGAGAAGTCTTGTGCCCCTGTGTCTGGCTCTTTGAACTTCCTCAATAATAATAACAAAGGACATGGATTAGAACTCATCACCTGTGTTTAAATCCATGAGTTAAGAACTTTTGATAAGTAATAAATAGATACTACCAAACTAGAGCCCCACCAGTGTCCGCTGCTTCAGACCATTCTCTTGCCTAATCTGTTCACAATCTCTATTCTCATTAGGAAAAAAAAAAATTGAATCAAAATCTAACACTTAGAGAACACTATACTGGCAATTAATATGATAAAAATATGGAGTTTCTTTTGTAATCATCACGGTTGTCATCATTGCCAGTGGACACTTATCATTTCCTAGACACACTGAAGGCAATTGACTTGAATAGTCTCACCTGCATACCTGCATTCAAGGACACTGCTGACCAGTACTGCTTTGGGCCAGTGAGTTCTTGCTGCATTTTGTAAACCTCCAGATGGCTCCTGAAAGTGTTTTGGTTCATTAAAATTATTAAAGTCATTAATAGGTGCTAATTAAATATTATTATTATTTAATCTCCCTTCTTTAAGCAGTTTGGAGTGTCCATATGCATGTTTAGCCAAAGAGAGTGTAGTTAATGTAGAAGAGCATGCTGGTGAACCAACAACTCTGTTGATACAGCACTTGGCAGAACACTGTAAACCACAGTGGTACTTTAGACCCTTATAAAGTTTGTGACAGTTGTAATTCATAGTCTTGGGTTAGGTAATGTGGATCACCATTTCATAGAAAACATGAGGAGGCTTGTGTTGAACTGCAAATTCAGGAGGAGAGCTAATGTGGTAGGTGATAAATCTGAAAATTTGTCCTAAGATGCTACTCAACAGCTTTAGAAGTTACCTTATCTAGTTTAAACTGTTATAAAGCATGCTAAAATATCTCTATGTCTAATAAGAACATTGTTAAAATAAGTAAATAATTGGACTTATTTGGTTTTTGATTTCTTGGTCATTCACATTAACAATAAATTAATAAATAAATCAAAGCCTAAATTTCAGTATATTTAATCATTTAGAATTTTTTTATTATATATTCTTTTTTTATTGATTGTTCACAACATTACAAAGCTCTGGACATATCATATTTCATACATTAGATTGAAGTGGGTTATGAACTCCCAATTTTACCCCAAATGCAGATTGCAGAATCACATCGGTTACACATCCACAATTTTACATAATGCCATATTAGTAACTGTTGTATTCTGCTACCTTTCCCATCCCCTACTATCCCCCCTCCCCTTCCCTCCCATCTTCTCTCTCTACCCCATCTACTGTAATTCATTTCTCTCCTTGTTTATTTTCCCATTCCCCTCACAACCTCTTATATGTAATTTTGTATAGCAATGAGGGTCTCCCTTCATTTCCATGAAATTTCCCTTTTCTCTCTCTTTCCCTCCCATCTAATGTCTCTGTTTAATGTTAATCTTTTCTTCCTGCTCTTCCTCCCTGCTCTGTTCATAGTTGCTCTCATTATATCAAAGAAGACATTTGGTATTTGTTTTTTAGGGATTGGCTAGCTTCACTAAGCATAATCTGCTCTACTGCCATCCATTTCCCTGCAAATTCTATGATTTTGTCATTTTTTATTGCTGCATAGTACTCCATTGTGTATAGATGCCACATTTTTTTTTATCCATTCATCTATTGAAGAGCATCTGGGTTGGTTCCACAGTCTAGCTATTGTGAATTGTGCTGCTATGAACATCGATGTGGCAGTATCCCTGTAGCATGCTCTTTTAAGGTCTTCAGGGAATAGTCTGAGAAGGGCAATAGCAGGGTCAAATGGTGGTTCCATTCCCAGTTTTCCCAGGAATCTCCATACTGCTTTCCAAATTGGCCGCACCAATTTGCAGTCCCACCAGCAATGTACAAGTGTACCCTTTTCCCCACATCCTCGCCAGCACTTGTTGTTGTTTGACTTCATAGTGGCTGTCAATCTTACTGGAGTGAGATGGTATTTTAGGGTGGTTTTGATTTGCATTTCTCTGACTGCTAGAGATGGTGAGCATTTTTTCATGTACTTGTTGATTGATTGTATATCCTCCTCTGAGAAGTGTCTGTTCAGGTCCTTGGCCCATTTGTTGATTGGGTTATTTGTTATCTTATTGTCTAATTTTTTGAGTTCTTTGTATACTCTGGATATTAGGGCTCTATCTGAAGTGTGAGGAGTAAAAATTTGTTCCCAAGATGTAGGCTCCCTATTTACCTCTCTTATTGTTTCTCTTGCTGAGAAAAAACTTTTTAGTTTAAGTAAGTCCCATTTGTTGATTCTTGTTATTAACTCTTGTGCTATGGGTGTCCTATTAAGGAATTTGGAGCCCGACCCCACAATATGTAGATCGGAGCCAACTTTTTCTTCTATCAGATGCAGAGTCTCTGATTTGATATCAAGCTCCTTGATCCATTTTGAGTTAACTTTTGTGCATGGCGAGAGAAAGGGATTCAGTTTCATTTTGTTGCATATGGATTTCCAGTTTTCCCAAAACCATTTGCTGAAGATGCTATCCTTCCTCCATTGCATGCTTTTAGCCCCTTTATCAAATATAAGATAGTTGTAACTTTGTGGATTAGTCTCTGTGTCCTCTATTCTATACCATTGGTCCACCGGCCTGTTTTGGTACCAGTACCATGCTGTTTTTGTCACTATTGCTCTGTAATATAGTTTGAAATCTGGTATCGCTATACCGCCTGATTCACACTTCCTGCTTAGAATTGCTTTTGCTATTCTGGGTCTTTTATTTTTCCATATGAATTTCATGATTGCTTTATCTATTTCTACAAGAAATGCCTTTGGGATTTTGATTGGCATTGCATTAAACCTATAGAGAACTTTTGGTAATATCGCCATTTTGATAATGTTAGTTCTGCCTATCCATGAACAGGGTATTTTTTCCATCTTCTAAGATCTTCTTCTACTTCTCTCTTTAGGGTTCTGTAGTTTTCATTGTATAACTCTTTCACCTCTTTTGTTAGGTTGATTCCCAAGTATTTTATTTTTTTTGAGGATATTGTGAATGGAGTGTTTTTCCTCATTTCCGTTTCAGAAGTTTTGTCGCTGATATACAGGAATGCCTTTGATTTATGCGTGTTGTTTTTATATCCTGCCACTTTGCTGAATTAATTTATTAGTTCTAGTAGTTTCTTTGTAGATCCTTTTGGGTCTTCTAGGTAGAGAATCATGTCGTCCGCAAATAGTGATCATTTAAGTTCTTTTTTTCCTATTTTTATGCCTTTAATTTCTTTTGTCTGTCTAATTGCTCTGGCTAGTATTTCAAGGACTAAATTAAATAGAAGTGGTGATAGAGGGCATCCCTGTCTTGTTCCAGATTTTAGAGGGAATGCCTTTAACTTTTGTCCATTCAGAATGATGCTAGCCTGAGGCTTAGCATAGATAGCTTTTACAATGTCAAGGTAAGTTCCTAATCTACAGTTTCTGCAATAGCCATCACTGAACTGCTTGCAGAACTTGCCTAAACTATGTGTCACTTGTATGCATTGTGAACTCACTTGTATGCATTGTGAACTATCTGTTGGTGCAGCGACTTGTGGTAGTGTTGGAGTATTTATACTGATGATTTCATCAATTGTACAATTTTTCCAACAAGAGCCGTCAATTGGCGTGGTGTATCTTCCTCCCTTCTGCTTGTCATGACAAAGACCTCTCCACAGGTGTGGCTGTATACTGGACCGGTAGTCAATGACGGGTAAGATCCAATTACAATGGTACCAACCTAAGACAGGAGGCTGACGCCCTGAGGTCAGCTCATCCGAAGACGGGTAAGGACCATATGTAGTATTGGACAACCTAAGGCAGGCACGGTCCCCAAGCCACATGCTTGTTGTTTAAACAGAGAGGGGGAGATGTTGAGAGCCACAGCCAAAGGAGCCCCAGCAAACTTCCAGCTGCCAGCAACCAGCTGCCAGCTGATGATTGGCTCACAGCGGCCCCAGCAACATCTAGCTGATTGGCTCCTCTGCGGTGATGTTCATTGGGCTGTTTTCCTGCCCTTCAGACTGCCAGCTGATGATTGGCTCACAGCGGCCCCAGCAACATCTAGCTGATTGGCTCCTCCACGGAGCTGCTCATTGGGGGACTTCTTTGGCTCCGCCCACGCAACCCAGCCAATCGGCCTCAAGAACAGGAGGATTGTGGGAGGTGGTGAGGTTTGTGTGGGGGTGAGAGGCTTGTGGGAAACCGGTGGTGACAGTTGGGCTCTGAGGGGTTTTTCCTGAGGAGCGGTTTTGTTTGGCGTTTGTAGTTCTAAAAATAAAGTTAGTTTCTTTTGACAAGTGGCTCCTGAATTGTGCCCAGCCAGACTGCGGCACGCAAATAGTGATCATTTAAGTTCTTCTTTTCCTATTTTTATGCCTTTAATTTCTTTTGTCTGTCTAATTGCTCTGGCTAGTATTTCAAGGACTAAATTAAATAGAAGTGGTGATAGAGGGCATCCCTGTCTTGTTCCAGATTTTAGAGGGAATGCCTTTAACTTTTGTCCATTCAGAATGATTCTAGCCTGAGGCTTAGCATAGATAGCTTTTACAATGTCAAGGTAAGTTCCTGTTATCCCTAGTTTTTCTAATGTTTTGAACATAAAAGGATGCTGTACTTTGTCGAATGCTTTCTCTGTGTCTATCGAGATGATCATATGGTTCTTATCTTTAAGTCTATTGATGTGGTGAATAACATTTATTGATTTCCATATATTGAACCATCTTGCATCCCAGGGATGAATCCTACTTGATCATGGTGCACAATTTTTTTTGATGTGTTTTTGTATTCGATTTGCCAGAATTTTATTGAGGATTTTTGCATCTAGGTTCATTAGAGATATTGGTCTGTAGTTTTCTTTCTTTGAGGTGTCTTTGTCTGGTTTCAGAATCAGGGTGATGTTGGCCTCATAGAATGAATTTGGAAGAGCTCCCTCTTTTTCTATTTCCTGAAATAACTTGAAAAGTATTGGTATTAATTCTTCTTTAAAGGTTTTGTAAAACTCCGCTGTATACCCATCCGGTCCTGGGCTTTTCTTGGTTGGTAGTCTTTTGATGGCTTCTTCAATTTCATCCATTGATATTGGTCTGTTCAAATTGTGTGTATCCTCCTGACTCAGTCTGGGCAAATCATATGACCTAAGAAATTTATCGATATCTTCACTATCTTCTATTTTATTGGAATATAGGTTTTCAAAATAATTTCTAATTGTCTTCTGTATTTCTGTAGCATCTGTTGTGATATTGCCTTTTTCATCCCGTGTATTAGTAATTTGAGTTCTCTCTCTTCTTCTCTTCGTTAGCATGGCTAAAGGTCTGTTGATCTTATTTATTTTTTCGAAGAACCAACTTTTAGTTTTGTTAATTTTTTCAATAGTTTCTTTTGTTTCAATTTCATTGATTTCCGCTCTGATTTTAATTATTTCTTGCCTTTTGCTACATTTGCTTTTGTTTTGCTCTTTCTTTTCTAGGGCTTTGAGATGAAGTGTGAGCTCATTTATTTGTTGTTTTTTTCTTTTTTTGAGGAATGACCACCAGGTGATGAATTTCCCTCTTAAAACTGCTTTCATTGTGTCTCATAGATTCCGATATGTTGTGTCTGTATTTTCATTTATATCTAAGAATTTTTTGATTTCCTCCTTTATGTCTTCTGTAACCCATTGATCATTCAGTAATATATTGTTCATTTTCCATGTGATGTAGGATTTTTCCTTCCTTCTTTTATCATTGATTTCCAGTTTCATTCCATTATGATCACATAAAATGCATGGTATTATCTCCACCCCTTTATATTTACTGAGGGTTGCCCTATGGCATAATATATGGTCTATTTTTTAAAAGGATCCATGTGCTGCTGAGAAAAAAGTATATCCATTTGATGATGGTTGATATATTCTATATATGTCAGTTAAGTCTAGGTTATTGATTGTGGTATTGAGTTCTATAGTTTCTTTATTCAACTTTTGTTTGGAGGATCTGTCCAATGGTGAGAGAGGTGTGTTGAAGTCACCCATAATTATTGTGTTGTGGTCTATTTGATTCTTGAACTTGAGGAGAATTTGTTTTATGAATGTCGCAGCACCATTATTTGGTGCATAAATATTGATAATTGTTATGTCTTGTTGGTGAATGGTTCCTTTTAACAGTATATAATGTCCTTCCTTATCCCTTTTGATTAACTTAGTATTGAAGTTGATTTTATTCGATATGAGGATGGCCACCCCTGCTTGCTTACGAGGACCGTGTGCGTGGTATATTTTATCCCATCCTTTCACCTTCAGCCTGTGTATGTCTTTTCCAATCAGATGTGTCTCCTGGAGGCAGCATATTGTTGGATTTGTTTTTTTAATCCATGATACCAGCCTATGTCGCTTTATTGGAGAGTTTAAGCCATTAACATTCAGAGTTACTATTGATATATGGTTTGTACTTCCATCCATATTTGATTATTTATCCTTTTTTAAAAAAATTTAGTTTGTTTCTCCGTGATTATCTTTCCCCTCACCCTCTGTCTTTACTGAGGCACTTCCCACTGATGGTTTTGGTTATTGTTTTTCATTTCTTCCTCGTGTAGTGTTTTGCTCAAAATGCTTTGCAATGCTGGTTTTCTGGCTGCAAATTCTTTTTACTTTTGTTTATCATGAAAGATTTTTATTTCGTTGTCATACCTGAAGCTTAATTTTGCTGGATACAGAATTCTTGGTTGGCATCCATTGTCTTTCAGTGTTTGAAATACGTTGTTCCAGGATCTTCTCGCTTTCAGCATCTGTGATGAAAAATCCATTGTTAACCTTATTGGTTTACCCCTGAATGTAATCTGCCTCCTTTCTCTTGTAGCTTTTAACATTTTCTCTTTGTTCTGTATATTGGATATCTTCATAACAATGTGTCTTGGCGTTGGTCTACTGTGATTTTGTGTGCTCGGTGTCCTGTATGCATCTTCAATTTGTATATCTGTTTCCTTTTTTATTTCTGGAAAATTTTCTGTAATTATTTCATTCAGCAGGTTACTCATTCCCTTGGTTTGAATCTCTGTACCTTCTTCTATCCCGATGACTCATAAGTTTGGTTTTTTTATGTTATCCCATAACTCTTGGATGTTTTTCTTGTGATTTTTTACCAGCCTTTCTGAGTTGGCTAGACTCTTTTCAAGATGATATATTTTGTCTTCATTATCTGATGTTCTGGCTTCTACTTGCTCCACTCTGTTAGTGATACTCTCAATTGAGTTTTTAATTTGGTTTATCGTTTCCTTCATTTCTAGAATTATTGTTTGATTATTTTTTATAATCTCTATCTCCTGATAAAGATGCTTAACTTCTTCTTTTATCTGTTTATGTAATTCATTCTCAATGTGTTCTTTCGCTGCTTGAATTTGCTGTCTTGTATCCTCTTTAAGGTTCCATTCCATCTGTCTAAGGTGTTCCTTGAGTTCTTTATATGACCATTTTTCTGATGACTCTAGGTCCTCCTGAATATTTAGGCTGTCCTGCATTGTTTGTACTCCTTTTCTTCCTTGCTTTTTCAAGTTGCTCATGTTACTTCTTGTTCTGTTTGACTGCTGAGTTACTGTTTACTCCTATAAATTTATTTGATGCTGTAGCCGCAGGTTTCAATGAATTTATCTCCTCCGCCACAGTCTGGTTACGTCAGTTCTCTGCCATGATGGTATCTCTTGCAAATGGCGACAGTTCGTTTCCCTTTGCCAGGTGACCAATGCAATGGGTGGGTCCTTACTGTCTCTCCCAAGCCCCGTTTCAAACCTGTGGCCGCTACCTATGAAGGCTCGGTAGGCATTTACCTCCGTAGGAACAGAAGGGCCGACCAGTTGTTTCAGCCGGATGGATTAGTGCTTAGTCACAGCTGTTTGTCTGCGGGAAGCAGGCGAACGGGAGCTTGAATTCAGCCGATCCGGGCTCAGTGTGTGTTCTGAGAGGCCCAGACTGATCGCCCCAGATCCACGTCAGTTCAGCATTGCCTAGTGATCAGTTTCAGAGATCTCAGTTCACAGACAGCCAGCTCTATTCCTTGGGGCTCAGGTGAGGCAAACCATTATGGCAGAAGAGTGTGGAGGAGGGAAGCAGTTCACTTGATGAGAAAGCAGAGAGAACTCATTTAGAATTAAAATGCAAATTTTTTAGTTTGGGCTTATGATGTGCAAATTGAAATATTTTCAAACATTGGATTGTAAAAAGCAGGTTTGAAGTTTTGTTTGTTTGTGTGTGTGTGTGTGTGTGTGTGTGTGTATGTATTATTGACCTCATAAACATTTGTTGCATTTAAATCTATAGTTTAAAATATACCATCAAAACTATAATGTTTATTAGTGAATTTGTGACATTATTACAACTCATTTTAAAGAAAGTTAGTATGCACAAATGTAAAAATGATCAAAATCTGTGGATGGTCAGTCCACTGGTGTGGTTGAGTTGGTCACTCGGCTATAGAGACGCAGAGTCAACACACAGACGCCGGGAGCTGGTGAGAGGGCTGGCAGGTGACAACCTCAGTCGACCTCCAGGCAAGCTCATTTAGTTGATATAGAATGCACCTTCCAATCATACATAAACAAGCAGGTTATACAACATCTAGAAACCAATCATCTTATGATTAATGTAGCCGCACTATGAGGAAGCGCTAAATATTGCTATGCAGTGGAAGGCAGACTGGAAGAATTATTGTCCCTATGAAAAGGGGGCCTTATGAGTTGGCGGTTTCATGCCCTGAAGCACCGGACTCTCTGTTTCCTGGCCTTGTAGCCTGGCAACACTAATCTCAATCACTGAGGATGCGGTTTCACTGATGGCTCACTGGAGCAGAGCACCCCATCCTGCAGGTGTTCCTGCCAGGCCTGTATGAGCGTAGGTTTTCCTAGCACTCTGAGCTGCTCATAGCTGCTAGCTGCAAACCGAAAGTTATTCCAACAAAAATCCTTCTACAGATAGTGAATATTATTAAAGTTTATTTAAAATATTTTCCCCTCATCCTAAATTTAAAAAAAGTACTATATTAAGCAATAGCTTGAATAGTGTCAGTAGATGTCTTTCATGTGTATCTTGACATAGTTCTGAGCTAGAAAGTTTGGGAAAAATTCAAGAGACAAGAAATAATCAGGCAGAGGGAGCTCAGTGTATTCTTAGACTTGATTATGCCCATTGGTTCTTGGTCTCCGACTGCTCTTGATCTGACTTAGGCTTCTACACTCAGTAACCAATTTAGACACCTCTTTTCCAACAACCAGTCTCACCTCTTTTTTGTCCTCTAATTAAATAAGCTTATTTTTTTCTGTTGTCTTCCCAACATCTTTTCATTTTTTCGTCTATTTTGCAGCCTGATTGGAACTGGGGCACACTACTCTTTACCCATATTTTTGATAATTTTTTTCTGGAAAAAAAAGGAATTCTCATTAGAGTTTTCTGTTTTGACTTCTTAAACATGATTATGGACATATGTGTTTTTTGTTTGAACCTGACTGTTTCCAGGGGAGGTCTCTGGCACAAGCTGGGACCTTTATCACCATATCTGTCCCATCTGCTTTTAGGCAGCACAAACCTGAATTTAGAGTCTTCCTTCAATTCCTAATTTTTTTAAACATATGTCCACTTTTTCTCCCTCTCCTTTACCAAAACTCAATTTTCTTTGTTTTTCTTCTTCCAGTGAGGCAGATCATTTCAGATATTTCCAAATATTTTAAAAGCTGTTCGGAATGTGATCTAAGGAATGGGGATGGGAGCCAGAGGACAGATAATCCAAATAAAATGTGTGGTTGACTTGGCTCTGCCTTTGTCACTGTGGAAAATTTACTTTTTTTTTTAACATTTCACTTAGGCTCTGGATAAACAGGTATGTTTATTAACCTGAATACACTGCCAGCCCTCAGTAAGGAGGGGCAAAGAAAAGTCCTCCTAATGCATAGGCAGGCGGTGAGGGTTTATAGAGGTCAATGTAAGAAACTGATACTTTCACTGCATAATTTTCACAGAAAGCTTTGAATTGCCTCAGAAGATAGTCAGATTGTCTTCCTCTTATTCTATCAATCACATTAAGATCTGTTGGTTTATAACAGCTTTAATGAGACATAAGTAATACACCTTCACATGGTCTTTTTGAAGTGCATAACTCAGTGGGTGGGAGGGTAGTCACAGAGTTGTGTAACTGCATCACTCCAACTTTAGAACATTTTCATCCCCTCAAAGTCCCTGTGCCCATTAGCAGTCACTCCTTACTGCTATCCTCCTCCCTTCTCTGACAACTGCTAATCTACTATGGTTTCTATGGTTTTATCTTTTCTGGATATTTCATATAAATGGAATCATACAATATGTGTCTTTTACAGCTGGCTTCACTCAATAAAATAATGTTTTCAAAGATTATCCGTGTGGTATCAAATACCTCACTCGTTTTTTGTTGTCAATTAATATTCCATGGTATTGACTCACCACACTTTATTCATCTGTTGATGGAAAAATTTAGGTTGATGGTTTTGACAATGATGTTGAACAGTTTTCATGAGTCTACTGGACATCTGTATATCTTCCTTGGGGTCAGATCTACTCTAATGCTCTGTGTATTTTTAATTGGGTTATTATTTATTTATTTATTTGGTATCATTGAGTTGTCAGAGTTCTTTTCCTATTCTGGACAAATTCTCCCAGACATAGGATTTGCAAATGGTTCTCCCATTCTGTGGGGTGTTGTTTCACTTTCTTGATGGTGTCCTTGGAAGCACAAAGATTTCTAATTTTGATGAAGTCCAATTTGTCTGGTTGTTCTTCACCTCTTGATCTTTTAGTGTAATATCCAAGAAAACATTGCCTAACCAGAGTTCTCAGAGATGTGCTCCCAAGTTTCCTTCTAAGAGTTTGATAGTTTTCTGTCTAACATTTTGATCTATAATCCACTTTGCACAAGTTTTGAAGCAGAGGCTCAGGATTATTATTTTTTATGTGTACATACAGTTGTCCCAGCAACTGTCATTAATAAGACTTATTGAGACAATTTTTTTCGTGAATGAATGTGTTTGTTCATTACTAGCGATGGCTGCTTGACTAATTTTCTTTTACCTATTGTTTCCTCTATTTTCATGCATTCCTCCTGCTTATTTTTACTTATTCTGCTTTTTTTTGCTCATTGCAGTAAACTGGCTTGTCATTTGATTACAGGATAAAAAGACCTGTTCCTCTTGGAGAAGGATACTCCTTGAGGTTAAATTGTCACCAGGCAATGGGTAACTGGGTCACTATGGCTGGTCACAGAGTACTAGAATGAGCCTGAGCCTTTTCTCAGTTTCCTCCCAATATTAGTGATAACTATGACAAGAAACAGGTATAGAAGCTGGAATTGTCCTAACTGACCAGAGAACCTGCAAAAAGGAGGAATTCATTCTCCCCCAACTCAGAAATATATTTTTGGACTTACTTTTTATTTAAAAAAAGATCTTATTTGAACTCCAACTTTTTTGGATGTGCTTTCTAAACCCTGTGAGTAGATTCAAGAGGCTACCTATTTCAACATTCAAATTCCAACTTACATCTAGATCCACTGTTTTATTGCAATGCCATTAAATATAAGGAGAAGTAGAACCTAATGCCAATATATCTCCTTCTCTGTGTCAGGAAACCATACATTGAAAGAACCAGATGTCAGTCTTCAATATTATATAGAAACCAGCTTGGGGGTGCTACACTGACACCACTGGCTTTCACTGTTTTTTATAATTTTGGGGGGCCAGCCCTTGTACATACTAAGCACATGTTGTACCACTGAGCTATACACCTGGCTCCGGCAGGGGTTTTGGATGCTAACTTTCTAAAGATCACATTATTATTTCTAATATGCATTTGAGTATATTTACACATCCTAGTGTCAGTTTTCAGCTTTCACTTACATCACTTACTCCCCAACATCAGGAATTTCTTATACTCTTTCCTTTCCATAGGATTTGTATCAGGTGGTTTTTTACTTTGATTTGGTATTTTATTTTATATTTTTTTAAGCCCAAAGTATTACCTTGAAAATAAATTTTCATGTTAACAAGAATTTAAAGAAGAAATTTCTTTGTAGAACAATCTGTACACACTGAGAAAAATATGCTGTTTGACCTATGGCATTGCCTATGTTTCAATCATTTTGACCAATATTCAACCATTCCACTAATACTCAATATTCAGTCGTTCATGGTGTGGGTACAGCTTCACCTTATAAATAAAGCTGGCTGTCTGCTTGACAGCAAGCAAGCCCAGAACAATAAGAAGACAAAGGTAAGAAGATTCCAAATTGTTCAAGTCTACTTTCTTCCACATCTTTATCTTTGTGTAGAGTTTAGGTTTCTTTGCTTATAAAAACTCTAAGTTCTATTAAATAACACGGGGTTAACTATAAGGGTACCTGGCACAAGAGAAAGCTAAGGACTCTTGAGATCATTCACTAGAATATAATCTCTTGAAGGCAGAGATCTGTCTGAATTAGACATTATTATGTTCTCAGTCTATTTTGGGGGCTTGAAACAGAGCAGGTGATCAAAAATATAAGAAATGTTTTAAGACCGAATCTCAGAACACACACACATAGCAAGGTCTCCCAAAGAATTACATATATTTGGAGAACTGAGAGGGGGCCTCAGTCACAAGACACTATGAACCCAGTAACTGAGTCCGTTTAATTATTTCTCACGTGTCTGTGAACTATCAGCTCTTTATGTATTCAGTCTTCTCTCTCACCCCCTGTTCTTCCCTGCCTGCTTTCTCCAAAGTTCTACTGACCATTACCATCCCCTCTTCTCAACAAATTACCCTTCAGAATCCCAAACATAAAATCTAGGCTCTCTTAATCGCACACTTTGAGCTTTCTCCACATGGCTAAAGTGCTTCATTTTTTCATAATTAGGACCAAGCATAGGACCTGCAAAGTACACAGTATTTTTAACCAATGTGGACTAAAAAATAGTCACATACAAAAACAGATGTACTGGACAATTTCATTACCCTTGGTCTAGAGACAGAAGGGCCCAACAATGAAGTCCAGTGGTGAGAAGAGGAAAGTTGGCCGGTAGGGTAGTCCCATAGGGAGGGAGGAACTGTAGAGCATGGAAGGCCATATACAGTTTCCTCTGTTGGCTGTGCTGTGCTATAGTAGTGCCTTCTTCCTCCGAACCCTCTCTCCTCTTGCTTCAGGGAAACCTACAGCACCCACTGGTATTGCTGTCAGTGGCTCACTTTGGGGATAAATGAAGTGGCATGATACTTCATGTCAGGGAGGTCCCAGGCAAAGAAAGAGGGTAGCAGCTACAGGAGCCCAGAACAATGATAAGAAGACAGGCCACAGTGGGAGGCAGTTTTCAGCATGTATTAATTGAAGACCAGAAGTGAGATGGAGAAAGAGAGTATCTTTGGCCGAATATGAGATGAATGTGGCCTTTGAAAAGGCTACGCTAAATGCCAAATGCTCCTTGTGTTTACCTCTGGTGGTCGATAGAGTTTTACTTGCCCCTTTCAATTTTAATTCATCTCTCCTCATTTCTCCTCACTTTTGATGTCCTTGGAGAAGGAAAAAAAAAGTCTCCTGCCAGCCCAAGTGAAGTTCCTCGGCAATGGGAAAAAAAGAATTAAGCAGTTTTATTATTAGAACATATTGAACCAGATTGCAACGCCCATCACAGGAAATTTGCTAAAGAGATTGTAAAGACAGAAAGAGATCTCATCTTTTTATAAAAACAGGCAGGTGCCACCCCATTACCCACATGCTCTCAAGATAAATGAAACTTGTCCATAGGTAAGAGGACTTGACAGACCATTTGCTGTGTACAGTTCATCCTAAATGCCCTTGGTGCTGCATGGGCATCTGTGTTAGCTAAGCTTTATCAAAAATAAGTGCCTTATGGCTCTATAGCAAGCAGGTAGTTATAACTTGGAACCAGGCATCTGGGGTAAACTCCCACAGAGAGAGGGACAAGGTGTTCTATTTTCTGAATGCATGCAGTTCAAAGACAAGGCTCCAAGCCCCTTCAGAAAAATACTCCAGGGTTGTAAAACTGCCAAGAGGTCCTTAATTTTTAAAGACTTACATACAATTAGAAGGAATAGAGAAAGAACATATAATTACATGTTTCCTAAAGGAAATGATATAAGGGACAAAGGGGGATATCTCTTCCTTTGGCACCAAGTTTTTTAAAAATGTTTTTTTTCCTTTTATTTATTTTTTATTTGTTTTTACTCTGCTACTGCATAATAGTGGTTTTCAGAAGGAGGCAGTTTTACCCTTAGGGGTCCTTTGACAATGTCTGGAGATATTTTTGGTTGTCATAACTAGGAGGAACGAGGCCACAGGCACCTAAGTCTATAAAATCCAAGCATGCTGCTAAAACATTCTGTAAGTCATGGAACAGTCTCCACATCAAATAAATACCCAACCCAACATATTAACAATGCTGAGGTTGGGAAAATCTCCTCTCAAGGGAGAGTTGCCACAAACATCATTTAAACTGGGACATTTTTGAATGAAAAGCTGTGTTATTGATAAACAGGCTGGGAAGCAGACACACGCACATGATGTATAGTCACCTTGTCTGTAAACCAGTTGTCAATAACTTGACAGTCAAAAATTATCCTCAGCGAGGCATATGGTGGTGCAAGCCTGTAAATCCTAGCAGCTCGGGAGCCTGAGGCAGGAAGATCACAAGTTCAAAGCCAGCCTCAGCAATTTAGTGAAGTTCTAAGCAACTTAGTGAGACCCTGTCTCAAAATGAAAAATAAAAAGGATTGGGATGTGGCTCAGTAGTTAAAGTGCTCCTGGATTCAATCCCTGGTATAAAAAATAAAATAAAATTATGTTTAGAACGCATGTTCTTGACAGAGTCTCTTATGATGAACTACTGAACATTTTACAATTGACTTTCTGTGGGAGAGTGGAGTGTCCTGGTTTATATATTTGTGATTTTGTATTGCTAATTCTGCCAACACAGTCGATTAGAAGCCATTAACAAAAGGCCACTAACTGCGGAGATCTGGCTGCACAGCAGTACACACCATTACATAGTATT